>NC_081525.1:23868627-24181961 GCF_030273125.1 Centropristis striata | reverse complement strand
TAAAGGATATGTTAGTGTTATTGTTATTTTTTTGTTATTGTCTAGCAGGAATATTGTGTATGTCTTTGAACTTACCCTGCTTCACCCTCCACAGTGGCAGCGCTCTGTGTCAGTTCAAGGTCTTCAGGCTGACAGTGTTTACCAGCTGCAGCTCCAGGTGCTAACAGCAGGGGGCAGCAATGGCGCCGCAGTCTCCAAGACCATACATACTCCAGCCATCAACACTACACTTTGATAGGTAATTAAGGTGCTTTCTCAGTGACAAGCTGTTTTTTCTGTAGCTGTAATAAAATAGCATACATTTTCTGTCTAAAAGTCAATATTAGACAACTTTCCAGCTTGCCTCTGTACCCTTATCTTTCTTAACTCTGGTATTTACCAGTGGTGCTCCTCTAAGTGGTCTCTAAGCTATTAATGTACCCAGATCAGGGTTCGTACAGGTGCTTGAAATCCTTGAAAATGCTTGAATTTTAATGTTGAATTTCAAGGTTTGAAAAGTGCTTGGATGTTAGATTAAGTGCTTGTAAATGCTTGAAATTCTTACTGTATTTCTCTTGCAATCTGACTATAGATAACTTTTCCATTTTCAAAGGAAAAAAAAACAAAAAACTGAATAGCCTATCTGAAATGAAGACCGCTTCGCCTGGGTTTCGCCTGGGTTTCGCCTGGGTTTCGCCTGGGTTTCGCCTGGGTTTCGCCTGGGTCTTCTTGTTTCTGAAATGTTTCTTGTTGCTCTACCCTGTATCTTCTTACTGAAGGGAGTTTTTCAAATTCCTAGTGGATGTGAGGGGTCCTGAAGTAGGCCTATTTGTGGGGCTTTCCTCCTAGTTTGGTTAGTGTGTAGTTCCACCAGCTGCCAGTTGATGATTTTTGTGAGCTTACTTTTGCTCCTAGCCCCTAGATTCCCATGCCAGTATGTTTTATGAGGTTATCAAACTACTTTTAGTTGTTAAAAGTGTAATACCATTGCTGTTGGTATTGTTAAGTGAAATTACCCCTTTTAGTATCGAAGTACTCATCTAAAACATGCCATTTACAACTGTTGTAAGGTACTGGAAAAGCTTGAAAATGGACCTTGAAAGTCCTTGAAAAGTGCTTGAATTTGACTACTGAAAAAGTGTACGAACCCTGCCAGATGTACAAATCTATGGAAGACTGTTTTTTCCTTCTATGCAATTTAGGCATGGAATAATCTGCAAAAAAATATTTAAAAGTATAGAGGCGCATGGGTCCTTTCCTTGAGAGACAACTGTGTTAAAGAGCTGTTCTTCTCTTTATTTGGACATTTTTGTGTGTAACGTTGTAATTTATAGAACCATTTTAATATGTTTTGATATTATATGGTTGCTACCATGACCATTTCTCAATGGGACTCTCTCGTAAAATAAATACTAATTATCTCTTCTAGGTCCAAACCCCTCTGCTGTCACCGTCTGCTGCATCACGGTCGTCTTCACCCACATCCACCTCTCCACTGTCTATCACAGTGCAACATGTTTTCATTGCAGTTTAAGTGTAGAAGACATGACCACAGTTATAAAATAAAGAAAGTTCCCCTGTTGAAGTTGATCGCTCTCTCATATGAACGGTATTTCCTGCTCCGACTTTTTTCCACCACTGTTATCCATTTTCTTCAGAACGGTTGTGAACTCATTCTAATGGAAAAAAATATATTAATCAATCGTTAATCTGTCAGTTGATCCAAAGGTTATGGCAAGAGTCAATATTGTTTTGTATGCTGTAAATTTAAAAAACATAAGTGTATGTTGCCAGTTTAAAAAGCACCAAGTACTTACAGTTAGTCAAATGCATATCTTTAAGCCATTTTTTTCTATTTTTTAATCAGAACTGCATAATTTTCCAAATGATTCCTCTTGGTATTATTGCCACAGCACTGCAGCACCGCAGGACATGTATGTGAAAAGTGAGACTTCTTGCATGGCTGCTTTTGTACATGTTTAGTGTTTAGATGGGACTAATCAGGTAATTTCTAATCATCTGATGTCATTGGAGCCAAGTGACACTTGTAAAGAGACTTAAAAAGCCCTTGTTGTTTTTGATCATGCAAGTAGAGAATGATATAGCACTGACCTTCTGTACAAATAGAAATATATAGCGACAGACTGTGTTTATTTCAATGCATTTTCTGCTGCATTGTCTTTGAAGCCGCTGGGTCTGAATTGGCGAGCCGAAGCCTTGAATTAAGCTCAAATATATTTTAATATTTTGTTCATATTTGTTTTTTTAAGCTAATTTTCACTCAGATATGTCTGAATTTGCTTGTTTGTTACATTTTTTGGCCTTGTGCAGCATAACTTTGCATTATGGTTCACTTATTACAGAAAACAATAATATGTGACATTTTACACAGTTAATATAGCTATACCTGTGGTAGATATTTTTGTTTTACAAAAGTCATGACATTTTTTTGAAAGTTCGGAAACTACTGGTGTCAAGAACCAGTAATTATCATGTTAATATTCACCCCATGTAACTTTTTTTTTTTTTTACATCTCACTGTTGATAATTGTGTACTTAATTCCTTTACTTTTTAGACCATTGGTTTTATTTATTGTTTTCCAGTTTAGTTTTTTGTAATTAAAGATTATCAAGATACTTTGAGTGTTGTGTCACTGATTTGGTGGTTAGAAATGTTATAAGGCTATAATAATATAAATATAATGTTGGCTATAATACCAGTTTTCCTGCCATTCTGTGGTGGAATGTAACTAAGTACATTATTAAGGAGTATTTCCATTTTGGCCACTTTCTACTTCTGCTCCACTACAATGTAAACATTAGTTACTCGTTACTTTTTTACTACTTTGTTTACTATTCACTACTATTCAGAATAATAATAAATAATTGATATCAACAAATGATTACACTGCATTAAGATTCACCTTTACCACATGCAACATTAGTGATACTGGCACATTAATACATTAATATTTTCAAGATAATAAATAAATATGATTCTGATATTTCTTTGTCTTTATCCACTATTTTCCTTAATCTGCCGTGGCAACACTGACTCATTTACATGTGATGCAAATAAAGGCACATAGACACTGAAACGTAAAGTGTATTGCTTTAGATTTTCTTTTCGTCTCATATAAAATCCAATTTTTAGAAATGTAACTACGAAATGAGAATGAAACAGGACCAGGAATTCGAAGGTTACCTCGAAGTATCCGAACATAGCCGAACACAGCCGGACGTAGCCGAAGCTGAGCCCGACACCGTGACGCAATCAACGAGCGACTACAGCTTGACTTGTTTCTTCAGTCGTGGTCAGACGAAACTCGGTTTGTTATTTCCTAGACAAGGTAGTGTATAGTGATGTTCCTTTTCTACTTTTCGTCGTGTTTTTGGCTTATGCTCTGCACTACTTCGAACACTGATTCGCAGCTCTTCTTTTGTCTTTAGACGCCTCCAAAACTGAAAATGGAGGAAATATGTGCAATCGCTGCTTTGTGTTTTCGCATGTTTTGATGCAGCTAGCTAACTTAGCTTAAGGAATGGCATAACTTAAGTAAAACTTTGTGAAATGTGATACATAACTTTGTTAAATTATCTGACGTGACGTTATATTCTTAAATAATGAGTGTGCATGTTCCAGCAGCTCGGTGCCCAGTGTTACACCACCTGAGCTAACGTAACGTCACTTTTGGTTTTACTTCATAACTTCATTGATTGTGGGGGACTTTAGCAAACGTTGGCAGATATGCTAATGACTAGCGAAGCCGCTAATGACTAATTTTTCTGCATGCACGGATTTTTTGAAGCTCAAGACTTGTTAAATGTCGTTTGTGTTGCTATCGTCAGCTAACAGCGAGTTTCGCTTCTAAACGAAATAACACTTCTATGAAAATGTAGCAATAACATTACTTTTGGCGCAAAACGTCAGTTAATCCCCTGTTTTATATCCATGATATTTTTGCATCAGAAAATGTATTTAGTTTTAAGCTAAAACAAAAGGATCACATACTGTATCTAAATTGATCCACCTGTATAAAGTGTTAAAGATAACACCTCTGTAGTTGCTAGTTCAGTTTTGTACACATTAATCAACGATGGCAATCTGTCGTTCACACAGTTAATGAAAATGTTTTCCCACTGACCGAGTAATATATATATTTTTAAATTAGGTGTAAGGCCTTGCACATTTTAACTGCAAAGATTTTATTGTGATATAATTATTATGCTGATTGAGAAGAGCTTGCTAAGATTTATTTCACTGGCTCTTATTACCTCTTCTTGTTTCTATCTTGCACTAATTAGGAGACCATGGTGGGATTACTACTCCATACAGAGTCTACCCGTTACTGAGGAAGACCTAATATCTGCCATGTTCTAGTCTGTTGGGGAAGGCTTGAGAACAACTTATTTTCATCACAGCAAAAATACTTTACAGAAGAATACCTGGAGGAGAGCATCAGGATAAAAATCGAGGAAGGAACAAACCACAACAAAAAATTCAAAGGACCGAAGGGAAGGAGAGGACAGGAGAGTGGAGAGGGGGTGTTGGGGATGGGGTTGAAGAGCCAAAAGAGGGCGCCATGGTTCACAGCGGCTCTGCATCCCCAATGAAAACAACACCATCAGCATCACCTCATTTAAATGTTCCTGCTACAGCACCCTCTCTGGTTCCTCCCCCTGGAGACACCACAGATCAGGACCTAACCCAGACTCCCGCAAAACTCCTCATCACAGAACTCAGTTCCAACTCAGACTTGACCCAGCCCTCGACTCCAACTGATGTTGACTCTAAGCACCCTATTTTAATCCCAGCAAAAACACTTGCTTCTAATTCAAGCCCGGCCTCAGCCTGGTCCGCAACACAGAAACCTACTGCTGCTCAGGCCCTTGTCAATGGCCGTACGTCTGGCAGGAAGAGGACTCCTAAGGCATGTGACTGCTGTGGCCCCAACAGTACAGGACACAATGTCAGAACCTCTGGCAGAGGGAGGGGGAGAGGGAGAGGCAGAGGGAGAGGTAGAGGGAGGGGGGCTGGTAGGGACCTCATGGACACCCCGAAAAGAAAAGTGGATGGCCAGCTGACACATTTAAAGTGCTTTGATTTGACCAAGGAGGAGGAGGAAGATGATGATGATGACGATGATGATGAGGAGGAGGAGGAGGAATCCGAGGATGAAGATGACAGATATGAGAAGGTGCAAACGGCTGTAGTAGTGGCTGATGCTCGGTCACTAATGAATGCTGCTCTCCCTGTCACAGTCCCCCCACAGGATGGACCAATGAGGCACTCTGATGCTCCAGACAAAACCAATGCACAGAAAAAGGAGGACATCTTGATAGAAGGAGGTGATGAAAGCAAGAATGTTAAGATATTTTCGGGAATGGCAAGCAGGGGAACACCAGTAGTCAGAGGGAGAGGTGGGAAGGGGAGGGGGAGAGGATGGGTGGGAGCTACATCTGACTCAAAATTGGAAGTAGAAGATAGAATAAAGACGGGAGGTTTTTCTGGTGTCGTCGTCAGTTCTAAAAAGGATCCCCTAGCTCAATCAGTGTTTGCGCAGAGGCAGGGGCAAAACAAAGACCATGTACCATTGGACCATGGCAAACAGACTGACCCCAGCTCAGTTAAATCTCAATTTGGAAATGGAGACACAGTAAACCTGAGTGACACTGAACCTGAAGAGGAGGCGAAGGAGCATAACATGATCACGAGTGAAATAGCAAATGGACTACTTTCTGTTTCGATGCAGTCAGGATCCTGCCGGGATCTGGACTCTGAGATGCAGGTGGACCAGACTCTTGATAGAACAGACTCGGTGTCTGTACCAGTAACTCTGTCCAATGGAAATATCACCACACCAACAAATTCTGACCACTGCTCCACACCTATGGATGTGGAAATTTCTCATCCAGCTGTGGTTCCTCCCCCATTCCAGGGCCCTATTACAGTGTGCAGCATGCAGCACAACTGGGCATTAAAAGACCACAGACTGTACTGTCAGCCAGGAACCTGGGAGAGTCTAGGGATGGAAGAAGTGTGGGGCAAAGAACAGTCAGAAGAAACAAACGGAGAGATGGACAAAGAGAATCAGCTTACTGAAATGATCCACGGTAAGATCTGCTCTCAGTCTGTTGAAATGAAGCAGAGTAAATCATTGATATTTTTACACACAAACTGAAAGCAGCAAGTGCCGAGGATAGCAGTTTTTCTGTCATATGACATTCATAGAGAATGTGACCTAAGCTATGAAACACACCTAAAACCTAAACGTATGTGATCATTTTTAAGATTCAATCATTTACATGTTTTGCCGGTCAAGATGAAACCTGAATCACCAAGATTGATATGCATATAAGTTGTTCATCTGCGCATAAATCTGAATTATGGATTGAATCTTTTTTCTATTACAAAATCACAAACAATAAAGAGACCACACATTTAATCCTCTTTGAATAAAGTTTTGCGTTTTAGTTCTGGGGCAGCATGTTGTTTTCATCACTAATGTTTGCAAGTGAAAAACTGCAAAGAAAACCCTTTTTAGTGATAATTGGTATTGGGCTGTGTATTAGCAAGAATCTGACAAGATTAGTTGAAGGAAAACTTAGATAGTATAAAGAACACACCACCAAATTCCTAAAACCTGAGTAAAAATATTTGTATGCAGTGGGACCTGAATTTTTTACAGTCCCTATAACATCCAACATATTTCATAGCAATTTTTTTTGTGCAATCTGTGTTTTCCGAATCTGCATGTAAAGTTATTATTAAAAACAAAATTTATATTGATTTGAAAATCAATACATTCTTATAATATTGTGATGTCTAAGTTAGATATAAGTATATCAATATTTTCTTAAACCCCTTTTTGTATGTACAAATACCAACAGTATGTATATTACCAAAGTTAACTCCACAACAATGTAACACTGTTTCAATTCATTGGCACACAGACCTGAACAGACAATTCAGTGATTGTCAGGAATTAATTCAGAATGTGTTTTGTCAATCAGGGTTTTAACATCATAGAAAACAAAATCACTTATGTTTGGAACAACAGCAACATGTTTTTGTTTTCCAGTTAAAAGATCATGTATCCTTTCTTTCAGATTTTCTGGAGAGTTTCTACATGAAGTACGGCAGTTTCATTCCCCTCAGTGAGACTGATGTCCTGGAATACCTGAAGAAGAAAGGCAGCTCTGACCTCAGCAACAGGTTAGTACACACACACACACACACACACACACACACACACACACACACCATGCATCAACCACACATTAATCCAGTAATACAGGTGAAACATATAATGTGTGCTGGTACTGTTGCTATTGTGGTTAACTTGACCATATGTGTTATGTTACAGTAAATATGGAAGCTTTGAGTATCATGTCATGTTATCATATATCAAATCAGGCCAGTTTTCAAATTACTCTAATGTCAAAACTGATTCCAAACAGATTCCTTTGAATGCTGAGAGGTCTGAATTAACACCACACTGTATCACTTTAATTCCTGTTTCTTTTGGAATGTTATTTTTACAATCTAACCTCGAGGCATCTGTGTCCTTATCTGAGCTCTTCATGTTCTTCTTGAATATCCTCGAGAGTAAAACAAACACTTAGGAGGTTTGTGTAAAAATTTTCCGGCATTTCTCCTCTTGTTTGTGTTTTAGGGAGCTGGACATCAAAAGGGAGATGACTCGGTACAGGGCGGGACTGGCCTCTGCTCCTATCCCAGGCTTCATGGTGTCATATAACAAACACACCCTGGGCCTGGAGGACCTTAGCACGCTGGAGGAACAGAACTGGCTTAATGACCAGGTAAAGACAAAAGAAAGGTTGTACAGATAGAAAAAAACACTCTCGCCACTATCATACTTTTCCTTACTCTGTCCGACCTTCCAACACAGACATTACTTAAAGTCCAATCCAGCAATAATAAAAAGAAATAACTAATAACATTGTTTTTGTGATTTTGGACAGCATTACATCATTGTCTGTTTTCTGTCTCTGCAGATTATTAACATGTATGGAGAACTCATCATGGAGGAGACACAACATAAGGTAAGTGAGGACGTGTTTATATGCTTAAACAAAATCATATAGCAAAAGGATATAGAGTGGTATTTATCAATACATGTGTGAGTACAATTATGTTACATTGTTCAGAGACCCATGAGATAATATTTAGATTCTACGACATGTTTTTACCTCCGCCAAGTTTGTGATTTTGGTTCGGTTTGTTTTTGAATATGTCAGCAGGATTACAGTAAAACTACTGGCCTTGTGTTCAGGAAACTTAATTCCCTCGTAGTTGATTTTATAAAGTTATACACTACATTTTGACTGTGTAATGTGTTAATGTATTGTATTATGTCTCTCTCTCTCTCAGGTTCATTTTTTCAACAGCTTTTTCCACAAGCAGCTGGTTGCCAAGGGTTATGAGGGTGTGAAGAGATGGACTAAAAAAGTAAGCAGGAAGATGGAACAGTTTGGAGTTTAGCCATTTTTCAGTGATTTTGACAGTATCACTAATAGTCGAAATTTCGAGTCACAATTTTTTTGTTTCCACCTTGTAATTAACCTCTCAGACTCTGGGATTGACAGTGGCAGTTGCACAGCTGCTGCAGGAAACTAGATTTAGCTGTCAACCATTTATTTGTGGTCTGGTTGCCACAGTCTGGATTCATTTTTCTAACTACATAAAGTAAAAGAAGTCTGTGTGTGTTTATCTGTGCAAGTAAAAAAATAATAATTTCCACATTGCGGGACTAATTAGAGAATCTCAATGTTAATCGTAATCTTAAAATAGGTCAAAAAGTTATCTAGTACCACACAGAAATGCTGAAAACACAATTTTTCCTGTAGTTTGTGACTTGTGGAAGTATATGCTGATGATCTGACAGCAGTAGACAGCTGCAAAATGTTCTATCTTTGATATTGTGTGTGTGTGTGTGTGTGTGTGTGTGTGTGTGTGTGTGTGTGTGTTAATTTGTGGGGTTATTTCAGGTTGACCTGTTCTCCAAGTGGCTGCTGCTATTCCCCATCCATTTAGAAATCCACTGGTCTCTCATCACGGTCACCATGGCAACCAAAACCATCAGTTACTACGACAGCCAAGGAATCGTCTTCAGACACACCACAGATGTGAGTGCCTCCCTGCATGTTGATGTCTCTGGATTGTAGTTCATTGTTTCAGATTTTTTTAAAGATGATTTTGAATGGCTGTGGAACAAACAAGCTCATCAGTAATCCATCTTTTCTGCTCTCTGCTCCCATAAATCACTGGACCATCAATTCCTGGAGAGAGACTCCACGAAATGAATAGATGTTTTCTTAGTTAGATGTCGGTGGCAGCAGATTGGCAGAATGTGCCAGTGGTTTCTCAGGTTTTTCATCATAAGGCTGTAATGAAGCGGAACCTTCTTTGATAGTAAATTAGAGGATTAATGCCCGGAAGACACATTTCTGACACAAAAACTAAATATTCTCCTGAATAAATCTAGCTCATATTCTCACCATCTACGTTACAAGACAGAAGTGTTTTTTTCAGTCCTCCCTACCCCCCAATTGTTAAGACTGCCTGTTTTTTTTGTTGCCAAATCCAGTCATTATTCTGGAATCTGAATTGAAATTTCAGTTTTATTAAAAAGTATTGCATTGAATTTACTCTCCCATGGTGGAAATGTGAAGGTAATAAAAATTTTGCTGCTGGGACAATACTAATCATTTGAACCATTTTCATTGTAGCTTAACGTGTGTGTGTGTGTGTGTGTGTGTTGTGTGTTGTGTTGTGTGTGTTGTGTGTGTTTTGTGTGTTCTGTGTTCTTCCCTATCAGAACATTATGAAGTACCTTCAGTCTGAAGCCAAAGAGAGGCAACAGACTGCTTTCCAGAAAGGCTGGAAGATTACTATCATCAAGGTAAACCAGCACCCTGACTGTAATGTTCATGCAGCTGAAAACATTCATATTGCCTGACATGGTTGTTACTCAATGCAAAAAGGGGAAGCCATCTTCTTATTGCCAAGGAAATTATGCTAAACAAGAGTCAATACAATGTAAACTACAAAAACACATTTTTGTAGTCTTTATTGCTGTTACGGGACATAAGTTAATGTTTTTTTAGTAATTGTTTCTTAATAACTGTCTCACTTCAAAATAGTATGTGTGTACAGTAAAAACATACATTCAGAGAGATAAACCTTTTCAGTCCTGGAGCTGTAACTGTGATATCTTTTGTCCCGGTTTGACTGTGCCTTGTTGACTCCTCAGGGCATTCCTCAGCAGAAAAATGACAGTGACTGTGGAGTTTTTGTCCTCGAGGTGAGACATTATTCCTTCCCACCTTTACTGCTGTTCTACTGTTCTTCGTTCATCACCCATTTCTTTTATTTCCTTTCCTCATCTCCTGTCCCTGTTTGCCCCCTCTTTGCTTTATATGCCTATTATTCCTGGCAGAAAAAGAAATGAAGTATAGCTGTGTCCCCAGTGTCTCTCCCGCCCGACTACTTGGTCTCAAAGGGGGAGATAGACCCTGGAGAGAAGCTCCCGTCATCACCCACATTTAATACACCCAGCTGTGCTTGTGGATCATTTTTCCCTCACTGTCTTTTCTTTCTGTTTTGGTCTGTCAGTACTGCCGTTGCCTCTCTGTGAAGCAGCCTCTGCTGTTCAGTCAGGAGGACATGCCACGCATCCGCAAGAGGATCCACAAGGAGCTGTGCGACTGCCGCCTCAACAACTGAACGACTGAATCGTGGTCTCTTTCACGTGCTGACTGCTCTCCCGGTGACATGAGACAGTCTGTCCAAGCCTGTCAGACGGCCTGTGTCACTTACAGCCTGTTACATAAGCTAACACAACCCGGCCATCTGTATTCCAGGGAGCCCTAACTGCCACTCTTTGACTGACAGCAGAGTGGCTGCTCATTTTGGACTTTTGGTGACCTCTGGAGTCCAATAACAGTCCGTATTTAAGTAGATTTTTACTTGCAAAGAACTACTGACGTGGCCCCCTACTGACCCACAAATGCTGGACTTGCTCCCATCAGGTTGTTTTTGCGTTTTACATTTACCTTACCCAGTGGATTTCAACCAAATGGACACAAGGGAGCTCTGACTCTGACTGAGGACACAGGCGTAGGAGCAGCCTGGACCAATGGGACGGACCCTCCATCCCAAAAGTGTGGCCTTACCTCCCGGATGGCCATTTTACCTGAAAGACATTTTTATTAACTGTTTATTTTATGGGACTTACAGCAGTATCATACAGTTATATGCGTGTTTTCTAACATGTTTATTAATGTTAGGATGTTTGATTCAGTGGACCAACTGTTCACTTAAAACTTGAAGGTTTAAGTTGGTTTCGTTGTCTTGGCTACAGAGATTTGCACGGGGCGTTGAAGAGTCTAAAATATCAACTGAATGTACTGATCACGTATTCTTCCTGGCTGCCTCGCAGGGTGGAGACTTAGCACCATACAGCCTAAAGGCACATTTTGGCTCTGGCTTGAAACAGGGATAATTTTTCAAGGTTGTTTTTGTTCAAAGTTTCAGGTTTTTGACACGTTACTCAAAATGATTTCTTATTAAAATTCCAGTTTTTCCACCACATTATTTCCTGCTATCCTGTTTTGCTGTGATCACATCATTATTATTTGGTTTTGCACAAGCATTTTTTCCGCCTTTTCAGCTGAAAGTCATTGTTTGACTATTTTTAATCTATCGATTTAAGTTAAAAACACTTTCTCATGCTGGTTAGTAAATTTCCTTTTAAGCTGTACAGCTAGCTGCTGATGAGAGGACCACCGGTTTCTGATTTTTGCCAAGCAGTTTCTCCTTGTCGACTTTATATTTTCAAGGCCTCCTGCTTCACAAGGACGCATAATACAGGTGCAGAAAGTCGTAGTTACAGAGTGGCCTCTTAACAGAGAAACAAGTGGACCTCAGCAATTTTGATTAAATCTTCTGTCCAACCTAGGTTTTGTTGTTATATCCACTTATATGTATTTACAGATTGTATTGTACTTTTACTGGCCTACTACTGTACCTGCTTGCTTTGGCTAAAAACCACAATTGTTTCTGGACTGTTTTTATTGTTGTTATTAAAAGGCCAATACTGCTGGGAATTGTGTTGCAGCTTTTCTCGTGAGATTGAGAAGTGTACTGGCGTGATAAACAAAAAGGATGAATTGATTATCGAACATGGAGGCCACAGCACACAGCGTAGGGATGGATGACGTCTTTAAAGCTGCATTTTGAGGTTTAAAATTTCCCCAAAGATATTCCCTTTTAACAAAGTCCCAAGCACAGATGCCACATTTATCCCTCAGTGCCTGTTTCTCCTTTATCAGATGTCCTCGAGATTCAGTACAGATGGTAAGAAAACTGCCCGAAGTAAGGAGAGGAACTGCCTCATCGGGGAAATTCAGGTGAATATACAGTAAATATAAACAAATATATAGCAAGTTTCTACTTTGTTTCCCTGTGTGATAGCAGGGACCTTCAAGTTTAATCTGCCCATCCACCACTGATGGTGTGAGATCAAAGATTTTCTGATCTTATCAATCTCTTATCTTGAGTTTGAAAATCTATTATGATAAGATCGCTGCAGTGAGTAGGTGATGAAAATACCCAAAGCATCTATGTGATAAAATGACCTAATGAACTACTGCATAACTCCGTCATTACCAGAAGAGGGGGCCCTTCATCTGCAATCATCATCTTACCATCACATCCTCCTTATCGGTATTTTTTCTTGGTGTCCATCCAGACCACAAGGTCAGAAACATGTCAGGGGCCCCGGAGCTGGTTGAGTGTGTTGCTCAAGGACACTTCAGCAGGGACAGCTAATCTGTCGAGGCAATCTACCCATGCCTTCTGGGGTGAGGGATGGTCTTCCAATCATAATGCAAGTCTGATTACCTTAGTGCTACATACTTTAATGTCATAATTAGCATTACACAAGCCTGTAAATTAGTTGACCTTTAAGTGCTGCTTTATGCTAATTATGTGCGTAGTATAAAGACAAGTTCCAGTTTGAGATTGAATGCACAGGCTTCATCATCACAGCCTGCGAAGAGATATTTTTTCTACAGATTGTTAACGGAGCCAAAGGCAACCTTTTCCATTATCAGTGCATTAACTGAGGGAACGGTGAACAATTACACTTGACATATGAAGCATGGATTTAGTCTCTGTGACATTGCCCATACATTTCAGAAGAGCTGGAATTAAGGTCATTATGGGTGGCTCCTGTGACTCAGGGCACCACATCCTGACAGTGCTTCACCTAATTCGCAGTTAAACCAAAAGCAGAGCAAGAGGTGGAGCAGGGGTCAGCTGAGACGACCTTAACTTTTAGCTTTAATATCAATTAAAAAAAAGGGTGAATTATGCTTTTCCTGCATTGACAAGAAAAGATGTCTGTTGTGGAAACGAAAAATGATGAAACATCATTCAAACAAGACTAGTTCACGGCAATGCTAGCACCTCTGTGAAGCTGTACTAAAGGAAAGAATGTATTAAGAGAGCTTCTCATAATGCATCAATGAGAGCATATCTATGCGCCCAAGGTCCTTAGTTCTGCAGCTTAATATCCTCTTAATGTGACACATTGAGTTCTTTCAAAGAGTTTTATGTTCTCAGCATGTGTGTTTCTCTTTAGCTTTGTTAATCACCCACCTACAGCTCATGGCCAACGGAAGTTACACTACTTGAAACCTGTGCCTTCAAAGTTACAAGTAAAACTGATTTTTCCCCTTTAGACCTTAACCCATAAGAACCCAGACCTATTTATCCTTGAACGAAAATTATGGGGGATATACCACAGACCAAGTGAACATTTCTGATGTTGTTTTTTTAAAATACTACCCCTAAATGTCAAAGATCTGCGATGTGACGTATATGTCACATTGGGTGTTCATGGTATTTATTTTTTATGATATTTCTTATTTTAATATAAATAAACTCAACACCTTTTCTGCTTACAGAAACACAAATTTGCCTTTTTCTCTGCATCTCCACAACATATATTGGCAAAAGCCAAAGATGACACAGCAGTAGAGCGGATGGAGCTGCCAGCTCAGGTGAAGCATCACAGGTAAAGTCAGTGTATATCCAATATTTATTTCATAGAATTTTACTTTTTTAAATAATATACAGTTCATGGACTTACAGACTTACTGCTTTAGCATGCTGGTGATGCTAAGTCAGTGCTAGTATTACCAGACTTAGAAGATGGCTTGTGCTAGTTAATTAGCACTGACCTGCAAAATATGAAATGATTAATAATAACAATTTTCTACTCGTACCCATAAACTTGAATTTGTGTTCACAGTGAAGACTTCGTAGTCGTAGAAATTAGAGTTGTATTCACAAGACATTGCACTCACAGCTTTTAGATTCATAGTCACATAAAAACAATCCTAACCCGAGCAATTTCTTAGACTCACATATATGAAAGCAGAATTTTGTGTACAACTATTTTATTGACATACAAATATTTAACATTACGAATATGAATGGCTGGAATCATGCACACATCTTTTTGACAGCTATCTTACTCCATAGTGAGAGGGATTAAGAAAACAATCCTGTGCGGGGCTCTAGCACATGATCTTGGCAGAGGTCTTTATATTATTTAATAACATTATACACAACATTTTGACTGTGTAATGTGTTAATTTATGTTATTATTTCTCTCTCTCAGGTTATTTTTTTCAACAGTATTTTCCACAAGCAGCTGGTTGCCAAGGGTTATGAAGGTGTGAAGAAGATGAACAGTTTGGAGTTTAACCATTTTTCAGTGGTTATAACAGTATCACAGTAGTTGATATTTCATGTCATAATTTTTGTTTCGGGCTTGTAATTAGCCTCTCAGACTTGGGGATTGACAGTGGCAGTTGCACAGCTGCTGCAGGAAACTAGATTTTACTGTCAACCATTTTTTGTTGTCTGGTTACCACAGTCTGAGTTTTCTCACTACATAAAGTAAAAGAAGGTCATGTGAAAAATTTTCAGTAATTCTTAAAACTGTTTATATAACTTCTGTTTATCTGTGCAAGTAAAAAAATAAGAGTTAATTTTCCCCTTGCGGGACAAATAAGGCAATCTCAATCTTAAAATAAGGTCAAAAAGTTCTAGGATCTAAGGTTCTAGGTTCTAAGATCTAGTGGCTGAACAGATTTTATAACCATTCAAGCTGCATTTGAAACTCATCTCCCTCCTGGAATGAATGAATAAATTTCATTAAACACATTCTAAAATATACATGAGGTCGATAGCCCATAGGCTAACCATACACGTAAAATGTACATATTATGTTAATATTGTCGAGGAATTTAAAACACATAAAAATGTACTTCCAATGTGATCCTTGTTGTACTGGACAATAATCGACTTGGGCAAGACAGGCAAGTCACCATTTTAGTCTGTTAGCATGCTAACATTTTCAATATTAGCACAAAACTAAAGTCCAGCTGAGGCTGATGGGAATGTCAGTAGTCATAGATGGCAAAATTATATTTTGACCCAGCGATGGCTTGGAGATCCCCAAAGTTATTACAATTCACCCTGAGGGGGGAATGAAAGTCTGTACCATATGATCTGAACCAAATTTAATGTCAATCTATCCACAGATCTATGGAGACATTTTGCTGGAAACCATGTCAACCTCACTGTGGTGATAGGGGTAAAGTCAGGGGTTAACCAAAGTCATTAGGATTCATCATTTGAATTAAATAAATGCCTGATATTTGAGTCTGGACCGAAAGAGTCGACTTGCCGACCATATATGCTAAAGGCATTTGAAGAGAGTAGAAACACTTCAGGGGAAATTATTTATCTTCAACACATTGGCATGCATTGAGCACCACCAAGCACAGCTAAAGAATATATAGGCATTTGATCTTTAAACTGGTTCTGGAACTCCCTTGGTTGAAGCATCATTGTGGAGGCTGGTTGCAGGGATATAAAGATAGTTTGGACATACAGCAGTAGGTGATGGTGACTCTATCTTTCTCTCCCACTAAACCTAATTCTGGCTAAGTGCTGCAAAGCACTGGTTCATCCCTCTAATGTGGGGAAACTATAATAGGATGAGCTGTTAAGAGGCAGCAGACTACTGCCCCCCCTGTGTGTGAGAGTTGGTTAAATGTTTGCTGGGATGAGTCTGAGTTCATCTCCCAGTCTGACTTGTTTTTGTCTTTTATTTCACTCCACTTGCCTCTGTTGGTCTTTCAAAAAAATCTCTCCTGTCTCTCTGATGCCCATCTGTCTGGAGCCCCCAACTTCAACTTCAGATTTATTGTCCTGAGGGAAATTTGGTTTGCAGCCAGGGCTAAAATTACTCATAAAAGCACATAAAACAAAATGTATTAAAAACCTCCCACAAATAGGACAAAGAATAAAAATATTTCTCAAATAAATAACAGATCAAGGCCAAAATAAAGTCACCACTGCTGATAAATAAAAACTCCAAAAGACATCGACAGATAACTCAGAGTTGTTCTCGTCACACTGAAGTTTTAAAAGCACAACAGCCAGAATGAGTCCAAGTAAAGTGCAGCAGTGTAATGAGCCAAATGCTAAGAGCCAGCTCTCATTACATTAAAACATTTAGTCTCTGTCATGCCTTGCAGTGGTTTTGGGCACCATGAATAGAATCTGTAAACAGTAAGTAGTTTCAGCAGGTTTGTAGTCCTAATGGTGACCATATATGCTAAAGGCGTTTGAAGAGAGTAGAAACACTATGATTTACAGTCATGGAAAAAAAATTATTAGACCACCCTTTTTCTTCAATTTCTTGTTAAGTTTAATGCCTGGTACAACTAAATGTATGTTTGTTTGGACAAATATAATGATAACAACAAACATAGCTCATAAGACTCAAGGGTACTATGCCTTTGTACTAACTTTACAAAAAAAACAAAAACAAATAAAGCCCAGTTTAATTTTTTTTAGGTCACCAGTATGAAGGCGATTAAACTACAAACACTTACTGATGAGTGTGTGCACGTATTATCAAGTAATTAGTGACCTGTAAAAGCACTGATCATGTAATTGGTTCAAGAGACATAACTTATGATTAAAAACACTATGGCAAAGAATCTAATCTAAAAATCTAATACCATCCTGTGAAATTACGTTATGACCTCTATCTTGAGTGCCTTGTGTTATTTGAGATTATTACAGCTGAATTTAGAGTGAATCTTGTTCCTATACCGAAAGGATTTTCCTCACTATGGTCTTCTGTGACAGCAGCTTTGTTCTCTGTAAGAAACACAGTCCTACATTTTCTTTGTTTAGAAACCCATGTATTTTTATTTTGGCTAAGGGACTGCTGGCTTAGCTTGGCGTCACACAGTGTAGCCATACAATACATCTGTTTGTTCATTAAATGAGTCTTCACAGACAAAGCAGTCTGTACGGTCAAAGCAAACCCTGCAGGACATCTTGACTTGATGTCTCAACAGTCCTGTTTTAAAGAAGCAGAACAGATTTTCTTGCAAGCTGCAGAACTCTGAATAGTCCCACTAAACTCAGTCGTGTTGTTAATTACTTGGACTGATAATTTGATTTCTTACCTCATTGTTTGAGTGAAACTTTTATGCAAAAAAGGAATGGGGAAAGGGTGGGGAGGATAAGCAGACACGAGATAGAGTAAAGTGGGTTTGAAAAGAGGGATTTATTTTGGAGAGATTCAGAGGACGGTCAGAAAGGGAGAGTAAAGTTAAGAACAGAGAGGAGAAGAAGAGTTTGGATCTTAAAAAGACATTGAGATAGATGAGGTGAGCGCTGAAAGGGCTGGATTTAGGGATAAGAGAGGGAGAAGGACAGTTTCAAAGATCTGAGGAGGTCAGTGCTGTGGGAGGTATGCAGTAGGTATTAGTCAGAAAGCTAATAGTTGATAAGAGACTTTGCAAGGAGTTATGTAAAACATGGATGAGGTTTAAAGAAAGAAAAAGTCTGATAGCGGTAGATGAATATAAATATTTCATATTCAACAAATGATACACAAGGGGGATCTTCATACTAAAAAAGTCTGTAACTTTGGAAGAGATCCTCTTGATTAGACAGACTGCTCACGACTCATATTAGCTCCAGATTAACTTTGGAGCATATTGCACAGAAGGAGGGCTGTGAATTATGTCCACCATCTCTTCCATTGAAAGCTCATTAGAAAAGGATCTATAAATGGCCAGTATGAACAGCACACTGCAAGCATACTACAGTCAATATTCATATGGGTCACTGAGTAATGTTTTAATACAAAAAATATTATGTCCCGGGATCCTCATTACAAGATACTTTTAAATCATTAATATGAATAGTAATACAAGTGCAATTCCAACACATCTTGCACTATAAATCAGTAGCCAAAGCCAACAGAAACGTTCATTTAATTTAAGGTGGATGCTATAGATGAACTAGATACAACCAGAGCGTCCTCGCTGAACAAAATGGTCGCACAGGTTGTCTGTGCAAGCACATTATAACAACCTGTATTTATGTTTGAGGTTCGGTGGTGACCCCTAGTGGCCATAGTAATTATAAAGAGCGACAAAGTTTGCGGAAGGAGGAAGGGGTGGATGAATGGGTCCAATGAAAAAACTTTGACCCAAGAGACTGTTTCCCATGTGAAACCAATAGTCAGCATTGAGTCATTTAACTCAGGCAACATAAGTAGAGGTACCGTAGAGTACCGGGTTAGTAGGTAACCATGTTGGGTACTAAATCATGACAGAAGCATCACATAATGTAATATTTATTTTAAATCAAACCATGAATGTTTCTTTAACCAAACTGAGTTTTTTATGTTTAACAAAGTAGTTCTGTTTCACAACATTAACCATGTGTTTTAAACTGCAACCGTTTTACAACATTTAATAGAACGGTCAAAAAAGATTTTTTTCACTGGCAACTCACCTATTCTGTCATTTAGGTATGGGGTATTGATAAAGTATTGATAAGTATTGATAAAACGTGATAAATAAAAGTTTAGTATCAAAAATGTCTAAATTTTAAATGCCATGTAATCAAAGTAATTATTGCTTTCTAAAGGTCTTCTTTTGTAGATTCAATACAGTTCATCGGTCCAAAGGTTAACTCACTCAATCATTGATTCATTCATTGATTCATTCAGTCAGCTACTTCAGTTATTTATCCAGTCAGTCAGGGTTGGAACATCTGTAAACACTACACAGACCCAATGGTACACCCATCTTCTCACTGCTGAATACTGCTGTTGGCTGATTCACATCTATCACACACAGTGTTGGTATTCATACAAAGGTTGAATTTGCTCATCAATTATCTTTTTTCCCATTTATTGACATGTTTCTTTCATTTACAATCATTTGAGCACAAGCATTACACCAAATCAGTAGCTGTGCACTGATCTGAGCTGTTCTGCAACAGATGAACATCTTAATCTTCCTCTTCATCCCCTCCTCCAACAACACTTCTATTATAGTGTCATGGTGCCTCTGCCGTTTACCAGAGACAGCAGATTGATGCAGATGGGAATTTCTGAGAACAACATAAACAATGGCTCATTTTGAAGCAGATTGTTTCACAGCTCTGTTTCTGCAGTAGCCCAGAACAGATACCGCTACACGCCAGTAAATCCTACACACTGGACCTTTAAATGTGAGCATGTTTGTTGTGTGTTTTTTGGTTTATATGTACATATATGTCATATTATTACAGCAAAATATTAATGTAATAACTTATTATACAAAACATTTCAAAACAAAGTACTGGTCATGTACTTAATCATTTCTATCACATCATGACCTTTTATCCATAAAGACTTTATAAACTGCTATTAGATAACAAAAAATTAGATTCTAAGAAAATACAGTCAAATATACCTTAAAATAAAAAAAATAAAAACATTAAAACAAGGGTAACACAACAACAGCTAATCAGATAAGTAAATCAAAATATATGAATTTAAATATAAAGGTGTTATGATAGAGAAGAAAAGCATACAAAGTGTTGACTGCCTGTTTTTAGTCATTTGGGATTTAATGAAATGGGCAAAGAGGGACACACACACACACACACACACACACACACACACACACACACACCCTCATTTTCTTACTTACCCAAACTTTGACTCAGCCTAACTTTAAACTAAGTCCTCACCTAAACGGGTAACGATTTACATCACAGTTGCATTTTATCACCAAATGAAAGACGAGTCCTCGCAATGTGATTGTGTAAACGTCCCCACAACATGAGTAATACATGCCCACTCACACACATACGCACACACACTTTACTGTAAGCACCTTCTTCCTGTCCCCGGAGAGCTCCATACAACCTTGTACTTCCTTCCTAATCGTCATGGCGATGCCCTTTAGGCAGATCAAAACAAAGCTAAATGTCTCTGTCATCACCGCCATTAAGGGTCACTCTACAGGTAGCTCCTTTGTCTTTACTAAAATAGGCAGAAATGACACACTTCAGTTTTTTTCTCAACAGCTGCCACACAGTCATTATTACTGAATTGATTTTTCTTGTTTCATTCGTTGTAGCTTCTCATTCAGCTCGGTAAATGCTGATACATGAGACCATAATACAGCCTGAGGGTTTACACACAGTATACGCAGACAAACAAACACATTTGTACTGTGCTTGTGAGGAGCCTCAATGACATAATGCATTTTCTAACTATAATCTAAAAGGAAGTTTGTCTGAAATGTGCTTATTTGTTTTTAAGTGACAGAAAAAAGAGCAGATGTTCATTTGTTGTTAGGTGGTGAACTCGTGGCCACAGAAATGATGATGGGTACAAAGAAGGAAGATCGGTGATGTAGTATAAAGAGCAGCAAAGTCCGTGTATGGAGGAGGTTGAGATGGATGAATAAATCAAACATACACAAAGCTTTGACCCAGGAGTGCTGTTCATGTCCTGTGTGAAATCTAAAGTCAGCTATTGATACTATATATATATATATATATATATATATATATATATATATATATATGCTATTTTAACTCATGTACATAACAACATTGATATGGTATGTCACTTGTGTCATTATATTGGAAACAAACACACTCATTTTAACCCAAACCTTTTTCATTTACTAACCAAGTATTTCCGTGTCACAAAGTTAAGAACAAAAACAGTGACCATTCGACCATTTTACATTATTAGATAAAACAGTCATATTTCATAATTAAGTCATATTAACCATTGTTCATATGTTTTTATAAATATCATGATTTGTTCATAAGAACATGTTGGGCCAAGTGTATTATTACACTTTTGCACTGATTCCAGTCTTTATACTAATCTAGGATAAACTATAGAACAATAAACCAGGAGGACTGTCTCCTGGTTTATTGTTCCAAGTTTACCAAACAAAGATGAGAACAGTATTGATTTTCTTGCATCAATCATGCAAACAAATGTATTTTCCAAAAGGGACAATCTATTCCTTTCAAAGTCTGCTTAAAAAACAGCTAGACAACCCTTTGTAGTCCTAATAAAACGTCAAAAAAAGGTCCTCACCTTCTATCTCATATTGGTCCTCACAAAGATAGAAGTACAACAGTGCACACACATTTCCAGCCTCCTTGTATGACAAAAGAAAAAATTCATTTTTTTTCTCCTTCCATTGCCAAAGTTTTCATCTCTAAGCTAACAATGCTGCTGTTAACAGCCCTGTCACAAACTGCAGAGTGCTTGGCTTTGCAATGATTGCACTCCAAACTCTCATTAGAAAGAAGGTTCAACACAGTATTTTAACTTCACCTTGGGAAATTTTAGCAACACGTTTTTGCGACATGCTAACCCCCGATTGATGCAGAGGAGACTGTGAATCTGTTAACTCCCACAATTTATTTGCATTGCAAAATGTATTGTTGCAAAACTCAGTATTTTTTCTCCGCCTGAGCAAAGTGTCTTTGTGTCTCCTCAGAGTAACGTCAGTTTGATGTGTCTGTCTGAGAGGAGACAGAAAAAGTCTCAGAAACAGCAATCAAATGATCAGGCATTGTTTCCAGGCGGGGGAACAGCTGTTGTGTCGGTGTTGCAAAGCAGACGCTGGTTGATTATGAGATTTTCTGCCAAGCGAGTAAGGGGTGGGGGGCTGGGCCCTTTGTCCTTCAGATTAAAGGGAAATCATGAGCCTCCATTTCATGGCTCAGTGGATGATACGATAGAACCAATTCTTCTGTTGCAGTGTTAAAGATACGACAGGTTTAATTACCTCCACCAAGGTTATGATTTCTGTTTCATTTCTGTGAGCAGGATTATGGGAAAACTACTGCCCTGATTTTCATGACATTAGGTGGAAAGGCCAAAGAAGCGTGAGCCAAAGAAAAATCCATTACATTTTGGAGTGGATCTGAATCATAGAGACTCTAAATTGCCCGTAGGTGTGAATGAGAGCATGAGTGGTTGTCTGTCTCTACGGTCAGCCCTGCAATAGTCTGGTGATCTGTTTAGGGTGAACTCGCCACTCGCACACTGTCAGCTGGGATCGGCTCCAGCCCCCATGCCCAAGTTCAGATAACTGGTTAAGGAGAACGAATGAGTAAATTACAGGGAAGATACTGATTTTTGATCCATTTCTTTTGCTCTTTATTGTCCCTAGAAACCGCTATCAACGGGTTGTTTAAACGCTTGTTGTTTCCATATAACAACTTAAAGTCCAGGAGCACAATAAAATTGGCCGAACAACTTCCCAACTGGAGAAAAAGGACCTGGGGTGCACATAAATGCACCAATGGCCTTGGAAAAGGTCTGCGATCTCTGAGTGCCATTCTAGTTTGTAATTGTACTATAACCTTGGTAATCCGTCACTGGATACTGGACTTCCAAACCAAAAGACCCCAGTTTCTTAGGTGAGACAACCACTCCTCAACCCTCACCATGTATGCTGAGCCCTCGCCTGTACTACTGTTCACCTACGACTGCACACCTGTACATGGTTCTAGCGCCATTATCCAGTTTGCAGATGACACAACAGTTGTGGGCCACATAAGAGACAATGATGAGTCGACCTACAGTGAGGAGGTCCAACACCAAGCAGAATGTTGCACCAACAACAACCTGGGTCTCAACACAAAGAGAATGAAGTAGCTCATTGTGGACTACAGGAGGACTAAATGTGGCACACACACCCCGTATCAGCAAGACTGAGCTTCAGGTTTCTGGATGTCTACACTTCCGAGGAACTCTCTGGTCCCTGAACATGTCAACCCTGGTCATGATGATAATAGATGCTAGATGGATAAATTGATTGTTGTTTTTGGTCTTTTAGGGGGACCTATTTTAAAAAAAAAAAAAGATAATACAACCCTGATCTTTTCACTAGCACCATTTCACTAACATTGTGAGATTGTCCCTATAAAAAAACATCCAAAACATTACTGGGCTCAAGGTTTTTCAAACAACTTGAATAAAATTAATAAAATCTTTTTTCAGTTAATTTTTTAAAACCCTTTTTTCTCTGGACCTCATGCTTTCTTATGTGTTTGTTAAGCCTTTTCCTGCAGCTGAAAACAAAGACGGCAGTGAACTTCATCAGTGTTTCAGCACACATGCTGAATATTTTCCCTCTGTGTCCCAGTGGTGTCTGCCATTAAAGAAATATCCCACAGAGAATGCTCTGTGGGAAAGATACATTCAAAGTGATAAACATATATGGACATAACTGCAGGGACATTCTGCGGTAAATATTTCAGCAGTTTATTTCCCTCAGCTGGTCACCTAATGTATCCTACATACAGCCTGACACTTGGGTTCTTGATTTCAGTAAAAGCATGTTGGTGTGACAACCTCCTATGCTCATGATGCATACATGTGGTTGTCCTTATTGATATGTGTTGGTTAATATGTGTTTATAGTTTTGTGTGTTTGTTTAAATCTGGTCAGTGTAGATTAAAATGTTCATTCTAAAACTGAAAAGAAGAAAACAATTGCTTGTTCTGGTTGGGGAGAAAAATCCTTAAAGGCATCATTTGTTTCATGGAGTCTGGTTTATGTGAATTGTGTGCACCTGTCAACATTGTCCACTGATTGAAATAACAAGTCAGTCCACCTCCAGGATGCTCTCTCTGATTGCAGCTTTGTGGACCCCGAATGACACACATAATGCTGCAGATCAACTCTTGTTTGTGTATTTGTGTGTACATGCCTTTATATGAATACATATTATGTGTGTTTGTGCTCTCTCTGAATGCATACATGCCTAAGGAACTAGTGTATATGCAAAGGTTGCGTTCCTATATTTAGACTGAGCGTGAGGAGAAACGAGATGTGGAGGAAAAGCAAAATCTGACCCTGAAAAAGAACTTACATATATGTCTGTAAGCTGATGAATATTCTTTGAACCCTTTTATCTGAAAATTAGACCGTACAGAGCTCTGAATGCATGATTCATGTTATGAATATCAATTGTCCATGTGTTTCATACTATTTACCGGATCTTTTTAGTGACAACCTAAACCTACTGTGTCAGAAACTTGTCTTTGAATGTGTGATTTATTGCAAAAATTCGAATTTGTGCTTTTTTTTTGACACGGATTACTAATACTTGGACAACAGTATGTGTATATGTCTCTACTTGTCTTGGTTGTGTGCCTGTGTATTAACAGCAGTTATTCCCAACCAGGAGATGGTGTTTTTGTAGTAATTTGCAAACAATCTAATCTATCATTTAGGTATGAAAACATGCTGGTTGTTTCGCCAAAGATTGAAGATATTATTTTCTATCAGTATCCACTTTTGTATAATTAATAGCGTTGAGTAATATCTAGTTTATAATCAGTTCAACAGAACACCTTTGGAACATGAGAGTTGGTGTCGGTGATGCTCATGCAGGGTGCATCACTTGAGGTGAACCACTGGTCTACAGTATGTGGGTGAAAGATGGACAATCAAGCGGAAATGAAAATAAATTAAGTGTGTCAAAAAATTGTGCCTCCGCATTTTCTTGTATAACATGTATGCATGTGTGTCTCTTTGTGTGTGTGTGTGTGTGTGTGTGTGTGTGTGTGTGTGTGAGTTTGCTGATGAGTCATGTCTGGAGATCATACTGTGAGGACTGGCGGGTTAAATTTGCAAAGAGGAGAGTCAGATACATTTGTGTGTAGGCAAAACCTCTCAGCACGGCAAGCTCACTGTACACAGGATGAGCGAATTGAGTAGTAGAGGCTTTCCGAGCCACTGATCTGTATGCTTGTGTGTACGGGAGAGTCAACGAGAGGGGGTACAATGATTTTGTCTTGGCTAGGAATCCTATATGCAATACATTTCTATTATGTTATTATGACCTGTTATGATGTTTTGCATTGTACCTGACAAATAGGCAAATAAATAAGTACATAAATAAGTGACACTGAGTAATGGTCTGCAAATAGCACACAAACACAGAAGTAAGGTGATGGTGCTATGATCTTGACCTTTGATCAGAAGAAGAAAAAAGAAGACGGACAAGTGCTCATTATCACATCTCAGAACACAGGTAACCATACAAGATACGGATTTAAGTCATTAGGAAATTCTCAAGTTTTCAGTGTTATATGTGAAACAACACATTTAACTGAAACAATTATTCCTAAAAAAGAAAGTAGGGATCCATTCCAGCACTACCTCACTTTAGTAGAAATGCTATGTGCTCCTAGTGTTGAAAATTTTCAACAACTGCAACATGAAAAGGTTAAGATACATGAGAAACATATTTTACAGAGTGAAGTGGGTACATGGTCCAAGAGTAAAGGTCAAAAATCCAAAGCTCCAGTGTTAAAATAGACAGTTTTATTGTGGAATATTTTAAAAATGAAATACTGAATAAGACAAGATAAATGCAAGAGTTTACCAGATAAGTCTGTGATAGTTGCCTCTGCAAACTGCCTCCAAACATAAGGGAACATTTCCTGAAATTCTTGACTTTTATCTGGGTCAAAATTTAGCCCATTCTGAAACAACACATAGGGAATAATGGCTTTAATCCTGGACAAATACAACATTTGTAAATGTGCCGTGATGCATCAGCTTGTCTTAGTGATTTCAAGGTCAAACTAATCTCAACTGCTGTGCGCATAAACAATGGGATGCAGTTGTTTTTGTGTGTCTGTGTGTGAGGCGACAGTTACAAAACAGAAGATGTTTGTCTTTATGTCTTCATGAGATGTAAAATGCTCTTGTTATTCAAATGTGTTGCCTGGAAACACCCAACTTCTCTTTACAGACAAGCATTTTATTCTCACCTGAGTCAACACAGTGATTTTTTATCCACTAGAAAGAAAATGAAAGCAGCATTGAGTGGGAGAGTAAAGAACTCCAGAATCTTTTTTCTATTAAAAAGCAAAAAAAATTCTATTCATGCTAGGTCCAGATGAAAATTGTCCCCAGATAAAAAATATAAATAACAATACATTGCAAAGTCAATTTATTTTGGGGAAAAAATAAAGAGAAGAGTGTAGTTATATGAAAGTCTAAATACTTGTAACAGTGTGTGTATGAGATGCAAAAATATGCAAATATGCAAATATTAGATGCTTTGACCCAGGACACTGATGTTCATGTCCTGTGTCGAGCCAAGAGTCAGTGTTGTTATTTGTAGTCAACCTGTGTAACTCTGTCTGGTAGCTTAGTGCAGAATTAGCTAAATGTAACTGTTTTCAACTTTGAAGTTTATTTTGGAAAACCACTATTCATTTAAGTACCAGGAAATTGCAAAAGGAGTTCTGTGTGTGTTGGTGTCACACGTTGAGGGTCGTGACAAAGTCTTGGCATCTGAGAATGCCTTTATAGATAAGCAGGGCCGGTTCTAGCCCATTGGCTGCCCTAGGCGATATTGAGATTTTGCGCAAAATACGAATAAATAAATAAGAAAACACAGATCTTCATCAAATTAAGAATGGCAAAGACTGAAAATAAATAAAATGTAGACATACAAATGCAATAAAAATAAACATAAAAATGAAATTTAAATGTACATTTATATTTGATACATGAACTACATACAGGCAATATAATGGTCTCAACATTTTAATTTTTAGAAACTTTGGAACTTTACCAACAACAACTGAATTGAAAATAAGAATAAATAAATGAGAAAACACAGATCTGTTGATTGTAAAGACTGAAAATAAATAAAATGTACAAATGCGCCAATTTGGCGCCCCCTGCCAATTTGGCGCCCTAGGCAGCCGCCTTGGTGGCCTGTAGGAATAACCGGCCCTGTAGATAAGTATAGCTGTCGTAAGTGGAAGTGAGATAGGTATGTTGATGATGTGTAACTTCAAATAACATCCATTACTTTTAGTCTCACATCAGACACTCCTGGGTCAGAGTACTGTGTTTGTTTGTCCTCAACACACGGAACATATTGTTCTTTATAGTCCATATCCTCATGTCCCCTTTTGCTTTAACATTTAGTTATGTCACTTCTTCCTTGCCACTAGTGGGAGCCACTTACTGTGAATGGAAATATGGGTCATAATAAGCTGCTGTACAGAAGACCCATGGGGACGTACACTCTCAGCGTCTATCTGTCATATGTATATTTCAGTTTCTAAATGTACTGTTACTGTTAAGTATTTTAATTACTTACGGCATTTTATTCTATCTCTATCTCTACCTCTATTTTTATTTTTTCCTGTTGTCTATTTAGTTTTCCTCTTTGTGAGTATTTTTTTACATTGTAAATTTGAATTATTTATAACACAGTGATATTAGTATGTGTGGTGTGTGTGTGTGTGTGTGTGTGCGTGCATGCGTTTGTGTGTGTGTGTGTGTGTGTGAACATGCTCATGTGCATGTGTCTCAGCACCCCTCTCAAACTACCAGATGGCGATGTCTCCTAATCACGGTTGTGTCACTTAAGTAGTAAATCCCCCTGTCGGGAAACCAACACACACTCACTGATGCACACTCACTCTGCACTCTTCCCATTTTAAACACCTTCCACACAATCACATTCATACGAATGCCTTGTTAATATAGAGACCTCGCTGTAACATGTCACACACATCATTAATTAAACACTAAACAAACAAACCTCTTGGGATTTTCAAGTGGGAATCAACAAAAATGGCAAGTCAATGCGTCCAATTAGACGTACGAAATGCTCCGATTCATCACTTAAACAAGCACAAGTGATCACCCACAATGGCATCATGTCTCATCAATATTGAGGAGTCCAATTCTCATCCGTCTTGGTGCCCAGTGACAGCCTTTCAGACTGAGGAGAGGAATTATGTTGGTGAAATTAAATCAGAGTGGAAGCATCATGAAAAAATACTGGTTGCATTATAGTAGTAGTATTTTAATCTCTACAGCAGAGTCTGCATAGCCCGGAGATCTGCTTTGCATATAATGATTTAGAGATATTTTAGTTTAACTCGATACAGGGGTGTCTAAATGTGAGATTGAGTCAATCCACTGAGATGCAACAGCATGCAGGGATTGAATTGATTTGCATTCAGAAGCATCACTTCTGTTTTGTTCCCTTTTCAATATAAAGTAATCCTTTCTTCCGTCTCTGGTTGCAAATAATATGAAGCACAGCTTTGGAATATGAATAAAACTAAATAGATTCATTTCATCTCCATCTGCTGTCACACAGAGGTGATGTTTCCATCTAGGAGATAAATGTTTATCTCCTGTAAACATATCTATTCATCCTATGACTTTATTCATAGCAGTATGACAGATGGGTTTCCTCACAGTGGAGGCAGTGCTGCATATCTCAGCAGTGTGTGTGTTTACAATCCTTGCCTCCACAAAGTGAAAAGGTAATCACGTGTTTATGCTCAGATAGCGAGGTCTCTGTGTTGCTCTTCTCCTCTATTACCGCGAACTTGATGGGACAGACTCCGACCGGCTATACAGTGTCTGTAAAGCCTGAGCGAGCAGAAAGCAAGTAGTTTAAATAGCTTTGTGTGTGCAGCTGTGTGCGGAGACGCAGAAAAGAAATGTGTGTATGTGTTTCTCACAAGAGTGCCCAGAGGCTCAGAAAGGGAAGAAGAAAGATTGCAATTCCTAAGGGTTTCTGCTTACATGAGAAAAAAACCAAACACACCTCAGGCTTATTGGCTTCAAGTAGATATTTCACTTTGATACAGATTCACAATACTTCTGTGTAAGTTAATCTGTATGCTGCTGTCAGCACCAGCCACTTTAAAACATCTTGCAAACGTAAACTTGATTTTAATAACTGGTTTTGTTTCAAGGGTTTCATGTTTAAAGCAGCAGTTTGCCATTTCTTTGTTTCTTCTTCTGCGACCTACATGAGCGGATTGATACCACCCTAAAGTCTGTGTGTCAAAATAAATTAGATTGTATAGAAGTCTATGAGAAAATGACTGTACTTCTGACTTGATTAACCACCTCAGATTTTTTTCCCTAATGAGTTCAAGTCTAAGGTCTCAATAGCTAATTTGAGGTCTTCTTCAATACAATGTGATGTTAATTGAAGAAGTTATGGTCCCATTAGAGTAAAATAGACAATAATGCATGGTATGCTTTAGGACAGGACTCAGTGGTGATTAATAAGATGCTACCATAGCGCACCTTGTGTTTTTGTCTTAAAACAAAGACGGGCTCTTTTGGGGTTGACATTGGCAACAGCATCCAATAAGAACCGGCCCCTCTGACATTCATGCAGCACAATGTTTGCGTTTCTGCTGGCAGAGCAAAGGCACCACCCGTCAGTGTTTGCTCAGGCAGCTCAGGTTCTGGATTTCTGGTTCTGATCCCAAATCCTCCCAGCCATAGCCTCTGAGTCTCTCCACTGCATTTTTTCAGCCTGGAATAAATATGGCTCAATTTCAGAGTTAGCCAAAACACTATACAGTGTGTCCTCGTTCATAGCATCTCCTGCACTCATATTTTGCTATTCCATTTACACTGTTGGAAACTTGACTAGTTTGTATTACAAGGGAAGAGAATAAAGTTCTGTTTTTGGCATCTAGAGCACACCCCATGGCTTGCCGGAGAAATCTGATCCAAAGTAGCCTGTAGTTCTTTCTCACAAACGTCACATGATTTTGCACATTTGCTTCAGGACAACTTCACTTTCAGTATTAATGTCGCAGAGGAATTTATTACTTCAATCAACTACATTTACCATCGACGCTCATTGGATCTTGGATCCACATAAAAGATAGTGAATTTCCTCTTTTAAGGATGTTATGGCCAAATCCCACTACCTTCAAATCAGAATATGCTTTTGAATCCTGGAAAGAAGCAACGACAGTAATGAATGGCAACAGAGCACCAGATGCATTGTTATATGCACACAGAAAATTGTCCTGTAATTGGCAGCACAATAAAGGAAGGATTTAAAAATCTGCCTCTCCTCCTTGTAACATCTTACCACCTCATTTATCACAATGCAAAGCCTGTAATACTTTATTTGCGGCCTCAACGCAAACACTCCCACACGTGTGATCCTTTTTTGTAACACATAAAAACAGGCGTCATAGTTGACACAAGAGGCCGAAAGGGTCAACGACGCGGCTGCCGGAAATGGGTAAATAACATTTGTCGTCAATGGCTGCTGCCTTGTTTCCAAATCCTCATTTCAACAGAAATCTGCCCTTGCAGTTGCTTGAGCAGATTAGACATGCTTTGTGGTGGCAGAGAGACAAGGGATTTATTAAAAAAAAAGAAGGAAAACCCGAAATCTCTCCTTGAGGGAGAAAGAAGAAGGGCCATAATGAGCACTCATATATTAGCTAAAAAATTACATTACAAAGTCTTTTTAAATTAAACTCAAGACATAAGATATAATATTTTCATCTCACTGTGTGGTGCTGAAATCTGTGTTCTGTTGATTTGAAATGGCACACAACTCCTGCTTGGGTTAAAGTAGAAATCTTAGCAAATTCCCCAAAGTGATATGTTTACAAGATAAAACTTCACACTTAAACCTTGGAGACTGCTGAATGTTTCGTGTTTCTTACTTACAGTAAATGCTCTTTTCTATTAACCATGACTTTAACCACATGGATTTTATTAGGCATTTAGAGGCAGAGGAACTTTTTCATAGTTCTAAAAACTTAATTCTAAGAACCCCCCCTTTTTAAATTATGTCTGCACAGCATGGACTAGCAACACTAAATCCTGATTTCCACCGGGCACGTTACTGCAGCGTCACGTCAGCGTCGCGTACGCCGTTGCAAATAGGTAACACTCTAATCAATGAGAGCATTTCCACCGGGCGCGCTGCGTAACGTTACAGCAGCGTCACGTCAGCGTCTGTACGCGAGCATTACGGTGTGTTCAGACCGGATGCGTAGCGAATTTTCGCGTCGCGTTACTCGCGCGAGTTGATCGCGCGAGTAGTTGAATTTACTCGCGTCACTCGCGCGAGTAAATAACTTGCTAAATATGCCGGCCGGCGAAGGCTGCTAATGCTAATGCTAACTTTGTAGAGAAGTAGCTACAACAGATAGCTGAAATCACATTGTCACAACTTACCAGGCAGACCGGTGACCTCACTCACCCTCCTCCAGGCAAGATCATTATGGTTCCGGTTGCGGTAGGAGGGTGATGATGTGTCAAAAAGCTCGGGAAGCCCACAGACCGCAACAATAAGTTTCTCCTCCATTTTTCCGGAATAGGCGGGTTCCCGGGATGCATGACGTCACTGTCGTCCAGAATCTCAACGCTGATAGGCTGTCCCGACACAGCGTCACGCGAATATTTCGCCAAAGTTGAATTTATTGAACTCACGCAAATTCGCGTTGTTTCATTCGCGCCGCGTCAATCGCGGCATTCACGTCGCCGGCAAAAATTTGCGTCTATTCGCGTGTTTGCATTGACTTTGTATGTAATCTTGTCGCGCGAAATATTCGCTACGCAAACACACCGTTAGGTAGGACTTCTATTTCTCCGCGAGACGCTGCCAAATTGCGTGAATCTCAACAGAGCAGATCGCACCAGACAGGAAGTCCGACTCAGAATCAGCGTAAAACACTTCCGCCCCCTATCAAAATAAAACACAATACGCAGTTCATGCAGCCTAAAACTACTTCACATCAACATTATGTTATGACCGGGGCACCAGATCAGCAATCAATCAATCAAAGGGTCTCAGAGGATCGGCGACACGGACGACAAGAGACTGATTGTTGAAGTGGAACATCATACAATCATTTATGACATAACATATTGTTTTTATAAGGATAGATGGTCAGATCAACATATCTTTCACGTCAGAGAAGCAAAGTAAGTTGGTTGTTGTTGTTGTTGTTTACTTTATACACACAGTTTATCCATAGACTGTATAAATAGAATTTAGAGTTTATCACGGGATCTTGCGGTCTCCCGTATGGTCAGGATTATCGCATGACCTCGTTATCTCACGTGTAAACGACCGGCTCGCTTAGCTGACATGACGCTTCTGTAACGCGCCCGGTGTGAATTGACGCCGGGCAGAAGACGCAGCAAAACCGCGGTGGAGCCGTGCTGCTGCTGTAACGCACCCGGTGGAAATCCCCAGTAACTTCTTATCTTTAAAACCTTATATCATTTTAACCGTGTACGTTAGCCTCTGGTTTACCAGAGTCGGCTAAAGGACGCTCACGTCTATGAATTAGCCATGTGCTATCTGTATCCCACATCGGACACATTAACTGCTAATATAAGTATGTTATGTTTCCAGTTAATTAAGTGGTGTGAAACTAGAGTCTAATTTCTTTCAAGCCACATAGCATTTTGACCATGTACATTAGCCTTGGGTTTACCGGAGTCGGCAAAAGGACGCTAACACTGCTAAATTAGCCGTGCGCTATCTTTGTCATGAATCGGACACTTTCATCTCCTCGCTGTAAAAGAATGGGGGCTTCTGATTTTTTGGGGGGAAATTGGATGTTTTTGGGTAAGCCAAATAATTATCACCGTTATCAACCATCGTTATCAACACACCCGGACCATACTTCCATCCTTCACAATAAAATACAGTACAGTAAAAATACAGATGTATGATGATAATTTTTAAGATTGTCGCCCGAGTGTCACCCAAGCGTTCTCACTGCTTTTTCTCATCAGAGTTAATTTTGTATTATAATTAGAAATGTAAATCTCCATGAACATAAATTTTGGATAAGTCTGCCATTGGCCGGAATTCAGATAGAATTTCCCTCCCCTTCCATTATATTGCTATCAATAGGTGTTTTCTGACCTGAGGAACTTTTTCATAGTTTTAAGAACCTTAGTAAAGCTTGTAGTTCTTCAAACCTGGTTTTGAGGAAACGTAAAACTAGATGATCATAACTACCATGCTTGGCTTTTATCCTTTTTTAATTTATTTTTCAAGGTACGTTTTTGTCCAGCTGCACATTGACAGTATGCAGATTAAGTGTTGATCTACATGCATAAAAAAATCTTTTGATCTGTGCTCAGTAAATGTGGGCTCCAATGGATAATATGAGAAAACTGTCCCAAACTATATATATCTGACAGTAAAAAATAATCTTTTTTTAAGCCGTGGAAAAATTACAGTCCGTGTTTCACTAATTCTGTCCCCTCAGAAATCAGTGCAGAGCAGCAGAGTCTCACAGGACTTAATCAACAGGGGCAGACTGGAGACAGCATATGTGGAGTAATCACATACAGCATGACCTGGTGACACAGTGACACACACACACACACACACATTTTACAGAGAACTTCAAGCATTGACAAATAATAATTTATGAACTCACAAGAGAGTAATATCGCCCGTTTTTTCCACATTATTCTTCCTCTTGTTGACTGGAACAGCACAATCATAAAGCATGCATGATTTACTGCAACATGGGAATCTCTTCTGAAGTTATTGGTGGTTGTAAACGCAAGCAGATGTAAAATTCAGGTTATAGGAATTCACTGCTGAAAAGTTAATGACAGCTCTGGTGATGCTAATCATACTGTGAAACAACAGGAGTGGAAGTGAGAGAAAATTGCTTTCACATTATGTCCCTGCAGTCATGGGAATTAGCTGACATTAACAAGTAAATTAACAGTAGAATTGGTCATTTCACAAGAGCTGCACATAATTTAACCGTCATATCAAGCAAAGTCCTTGCCCTCTTCATATTATTATTATTATTATTTTTACCACAACACAGGGACAAAGTGGAGCCATGCCTGAGAAGATTTTTGAAAATATTTGTACTGATAAATTGACATGCAATATTTAGCAAAATATTTGCACAAAAAGCGTCCACATTTCCTTGGGGTTTTATTCTTCGATAAATCTTTCAGTTTTCATCTTCTTGTAATCAGGGCACAGAGATGGATATGTTAAGAACAACTCGAGATAAGGATAAAACCAATTGATCCATTAGTGCTTTTAGTGAGATTTGCCAAATAACAGGCTGCAAAACAAACACAGAGCTGGCCTTGTTGCTGCTGGACCAGTGAGTAATTAGCTGGCTTGCTATGTCTTGTGTTGCTGCATGTTGATATCTGGCTGTGTAAGCAGAGCTGTCAACTAGCGTTTTATCATAAGAAATATAATCATAACAAATGCATGTGTTCATATGTCCTACAGCAGCATATCATTAAGTGACTTGCACTCTCAGATGCAAAGAAACCAAACAATTTCTGTTACATAATCTTGCTCAAAAGTGTGGCATGGGTTTATTCCTTTTTTAGCTAAAAATTTGACATTTGTATAAATATTAACAATAAAAATAATTTGCATTACATTTAGTAAATTATGCAGTCATATTATATTGTTCTTTCAGATGATCAGTGTTGATTAATGTACCCTAATATTTACAGTGCAAAATATCTTTGTTAGTAATTATAATTATTAAAACTGCAAGATTTGATGTTTCTTCATGGTGTCATTGAGGCTTTAGTTTGCTGATAGCTGTTCATTCTGTAACTGACTGCTCGCTGGTCCCACAACAGACTGAGAAGCTCTGATCGCCTCTCGCTCTTCCTCTCTGCCTCTCAATTGGTCCACACTCGTCGTCTGCTGAGAGGGAGGGAGGAGGCAGGGAGGAGGAGGGATGGACGGTCGGAGGGGATCACCGACTTTCAGATGCATTTGATACGCGAAAGCCTCTAAACCCTCCAAACAGAAGCACCTCGATCCTGGAAGGAAGCTTGTGAATGGTGAAACCGGAATACAGCCGGGACAAAAAACAACCAGCTTCAGCGCCAGTTTTTGGGTCAATTTTGTTTTAATTTCGGAAAAAAGTGGACAAATATGTGAAAAAGAAAAACCGACTGAAGAGTCCGGATTACCCTGCCTCGTTGTGGGGCAGCTGTGAAGTAAACACACTACAATAGAGGATGGAAAAAATACACGCGGATACGGAATAATCTCTTCCGTCCGAAAACAACGCGCAAAAGGCGTCGGGATTCCCTTTGTCCCCACGTGTGTGGATGAGCTCTGCTGAAAGGTATTCAAGAAGCTTTTCTTTTCAAGTTGTCTGCTCAGATTTTTGTTTTAATTGCTTGGCAAGCTTGTGTTTGGATCTAAAATGTAATGGTGAGGAAAACAGCTGAATTAAAGTGGGGATATTAGTGTGTGAACACGATTTCAGTTGGCTTTGTTTGGCTCTTGTCATTGTTAAGTTCATCAAAACCTTAGCCTTTAACCCCAGGCACCCCCCTTTCAGTCATCAATAATGCCAGGCAGTACCCTATTATAGGTCATATCTCACATTATTCCTGTCATATTCATACACACAGATATAATGCATGTATTTAAAATACGTTTCTAAATCATATCAATATGTGTTCATGTGTGTAACATGTTTAATATTGGATCTTGGTGAGGACTTTACATAACAGGGCTTAAAAAAGAAAAAGACATGCACCTGCTTATCAACACAAGTGCCCGTGATTTACGTTCGACATGTTGGGGTCACTTTCCAGCACCAGTATTGTTATAAATGTCACCCACTAGTGCCTCCCTGTACCTGGCAGGAAAGTGCTCATTAGTCCCAGGAGGCACAGCGACCATGTGGATGCTGCCTGATCGTTAAACCAGTGTTGACTTGCTTTAAACCAGTGCACTGTCTTATTATTGTCTGAAGGAAGTGCATTTATCAGAACCCCAGCTACAGTTTTGTGCTGTCCAGTTTTGGCCCCTGAACCCTGTAATGACCGGGGTTGCAAAGGGGTGGAAAAGTTCCAGTAAATTTCAAGAAACTTTCCAGCTAGGGAATATTCCCGTTTATTCATGTAATTCCTGTTAATTCACATCAATTCCTGTTAATTCCCATGGAAAGTTTTCAACTTTCAATTTTGCAACCCTAGTAATGACTGAACTAAATTGTCCATTGCCAAACGTCTGCCTGTCACAGAGCTTGGCAACTTGATTTCTAGTATTTCTGAGAACAGCAGCTCTTCTGTCATGCTGTTTTTGTCTTGAGTGCCAGTAACAGTTTCATATTTCACGACAGGCTTCGCAAACAAATTGGTCTTGGCTTGTGTCTTGTATTATCATATAATTTGCATTCACTTTTTAATCTGCAAACAAGAGCTTGTGCATATATTCAGATCATGAACAGAAATGCAGATTTGGTACGATGGGAATTCCTCGCAGCTCGGGGAGGCAGTGTGGGGGACTCCCAGCGGTGACAGATCCACACCAGCAGGGTATCCTGCTTTGTGAAGGAAACTGTGAACAAATACACAAATCAATCTGCTGATGGGCTTTGCTTGGCAGGCTCTCAACTCACCCTTTATCTCTGTGATTCTGCTCCTCACATATGCCCTGATACTCTCTCCATGCTTCATGCTCGCCTTCCACTCCTCAACCTTTAAATCCTCCTGCTCCTCTCACATGCGATCCACATCTCCGGTCTTTAACCCTTTTTTATCTCGCTGTCATTGCCTCACCCGATGGGAAAACTATGTGACATTACTCCTCCATACCGGTCCTTCCATCCAAAAATCCGGGTCCATCGATCTGTTGGCTTACACTTCATGTTTAAATGTGGAAAAGCATTGATCCGTGAGCAGAGCTCTTAGTGGAGAGGCACCAGTGTGTTCGGTCCTTCAGTACATGAACCATTACATCTACTATACTGACTGCCAGGATTGACTGGTGCTATTTACACATTTTTAATTGGTGTCATTATAGAGCTGAAATTGGTTCCAATGACCCACTTTGAGATTATAATTAAACACTCTACAATGTGGGGACTTTGATTGCATTAAAAAATGTTTGTGGTGTTGATGTGGCTTACCCACTGGGAAAGGATGCACATTAAACCTTTTGGATATTCATTACCGTAGTCGTACATTCAGTAATTTACCACACAGCATGCTTTCCAACCAATTAGCCTACTTAGAATCATATACTGTACATTCACCCAGGAAGTGGACGTATTGTATGATCACAACACATCATTGTTATTCTGCAGAAACCTCATAACAAAAATGTAAAAAAAGTCAGGCTTTCAAAATCAGACACTGATGAGAACCTGCTGGTGCCTCCTTTCAGCTGCCGTTCTGACATGTTTTATTCATTTATTGATTATTTTAGAGAGAGTGGGCCGGTCCACTCACCTTTTTTGTGGTTTTATTGTGTAGCTGGAGAAAGAGACACAGTAGAAATAGCTTCAGCAGGATTGTCAGTTCACTCATACAGTAACTTGAGAGGTAAGTTTGATTAAGTCTGGGCACCAAACTAGAACTAGCTGACCTGAATCACAATTTATACAGTCCCTTTTTTGATGAGATTTAGTCCGTAGAAACTGGACTGCTCCATATCAGAACAACTGTTTCATGCTTATGTGACTCAAGGGATCCTTGAAACTTCCAAACCTGGTGAGCTGCTACTTCAAGCTGTAGGTGTACATGACCCATTTCTCTTTTATTATTATGCTTTTTAAGCTATTACTGGCGAGCAGATAGAAGAGATGACAGGAAATAAGGGAAGTCTCCAGCTGGATGAAAACCGGGGAAGTGTTAGTCCATGGTCGATGCCTCTATGCCAGCAGGGTATTCATCAATATGGTTCAGTGATGAGAAGTTTCAAGATGTTTGACCATTTTTGACAAAAATCGACATGCTATATAAAGTATGACTTTTTTTTTTCAAATTTTGGACATCCCATAATTTTGTGTTTTTCTGTAATTTCTGGTCATATTATGCTCTAACATCAATCAACAAACTATAATTTGGCCATTTCAAGCATTTTTAGGCATTGTAAATTTTGACAATTTGTAACGCCCGCGAAATCTGCAGCTTCTAATGCAATAATCCCACAAACACAATACATTTTCCACAAACATGCTTTGTTTTTCAAGGTTTTAAAATCCTAAGCAAAGACCATCGGTTGCTCAGTGAGAGGTTAGTTTCTCCATTCAGGCGTAGGAAGATGATGTGAGGAACAAAGGAGAAGGCTGTCAATCATTTATTGCACATCCTACATTAAATAATTTATCAGCTGCTTATCAGACTACAATGAAAAAAAGGAAATTGTGGGTTGCCATTGCAAGGATTTTTTCGTGGTCACTTCTTATACTAAGGAGTTACTAGATGTCCTTTTTGGCAACACCTTAATTCACACTCTTTCAGCTGTATGCTTTCACACCTGGAAGCTGCACAGTGTTGTGACATCATGCCCAATAAGATTTGCTGACAGCATGTGTTCTTGATCAAAAACACCCTGCTTCACAGTTGTACCTCTCCACACCTTCTAAAGGTGTATATTTATGCCATTGAGAAGCTCCAGTCTCCAGGGGTAATAACTGTACCTCATCAGTCCTTTTCTTACGTGTGATATTTATCTCTCTCTGACTGATTAAACACCATGTTCCACATCACAGTTTTTTTTCCTGAGCAGCCCCAACCCCCCTTTCCCTGCCCTTCACTCAGCCACTCCTGTCATCCTGTCATTTTAATTGCAATATGGATTATTTGATCGTGCAACTCAATGGCAGAGCTCAATTCTGCTCTCATAATGAATATAATTAAAGGTCAGGTCAGTTTGTTAGGCTCTCGATGATTATAGTTTGTGCAATACAATCTTTTTTTTTGTGTATATAAAAAAAGCAATTTTATGTGTTTTGTAAAATCTTTTTATGCTGCTATTTTTTGTTTGTTTTCAGTGACGCCACCACTATATTAGTCCTGGCTTCTTTTGGAAGTTGGTTAAATACACTTGGCAGATCCCCCAGACAGAAGATGCATCTGTTAAATATCTCTCACTCAAAGAGCTGTTTGAAAAATTAAATGATAACAGGCCAACGTGAAGTATGCCAGCAACCAATTACCCCTGTTTTTGGGAGTTTACATACAGGGTGAAAATATTAGACTTGTTTATGTGTACACAAATCTGCTACGCCTTGTATTTTGTAACCATATCATGCTGGCTGCTGGTGCACATCTGTGTTTTTTTAGTTTGGCATGTAGAGTAAAATCAAGGGAAAGTTTTCTACATGAAGCCCCAGGAAAGACTGTTTTCTCCTGTGTTCTGCATGATGTTAATACTCTCTGCATACATGGTGTCTAATGTGTGAGCTGCTGATGCATACTCAAGATGTATGTGCCGAAAAAGGCCCGAGGTATTGTCAGTTAGAATCAGTAGCAGTTAACCCTTCCCTCTCTTTCAAGTTAAAATGTTTTCTCAGCTAAATATTGCTGGCTTAATTTGTGTGGACTGAAGTCATTAAAAAACAGAAGGGTAAAAGTAAATCTACATACATTTGTTCTAAAAGTACAATTGGTTCTTACTTGACACAATTCTCTTGCTGGGGACAACTTTTGAGAACTATTTTCATTATAGAAAACAAGAAACACTTCTGTTTATTCACTGTACAGGCTAGGGTTGTCACACTCAGTTTTGCTGATGTTTGTTAAAATTAAATATGTTTGTTTAAAAGTTCATTTTTGAGGTAAGTTTGGCTTCCATTCCTTTTCTGTGGCTATGAAACAGGAATGTAAAGTAATGATTGGCAGCTTGCATTGAGCTCTGATTGGGTTGGAAGGTGTTTTGGGCAGAAACTTGATACAGCAGCTCTCTAAATTTACAGACTGGCTCGAAATGACATCACCAGTGCAAGATGGCAGCGGCCATATCTGGGATATTTTGGCTTCACTTATAGAGTGGGAGGCAGTAGAGACACGTCATCCATTCTTTATACACTCTGTGTTTGATATCATGAAGCCTATCTTTTTAAAGTAAAATTTGAAAATGTGAATGATAGCTGTAAGGGCATAAAATTGATAATTGGTGATTTTATTAATCATGACAAACTGGCACAGCCTTCAGGGCTGAAAAAAAAGATTTAAAATTAAAAGTATAATTGAATCATGGATTGAAAAATGTCTCAAATGCATTTCCCATACATAATAATGGAACATTTAATTAAAGCATATTTCATTTATTGCAATTGATGCAAACTTGATCTTTTCTGCTTAATTCTTATTTGTTTGTTTTTTTGGTAGTGAAGTTGTTTTAGTAAAATAGTGTGAATGTGGTTGAGGCAGACTTGCTTTCCCACTTTGACCTAAGAAGATGTTGTTAGCATGTGTTTCCTGCAATTCCACACACCAAATTGTCATTTAACAACAGCCCTTCATTCCTCGTGTCCACTTAGAATTTTCCAGCTCCATCCAGCATCCATCATTGTATCATCTTCACTGGGCACTTTAAGTGGGCTTCCACTTGACCGGTCGATAGACACATGGCAGGATAATGCCACAGCTCTATGGGCCAGATGGAATTGATATGTAATGGTGGAGAAGGAGCAGAGACAGCCGTGTTAGCTCATACATTAGTATGAGACTAAATCTGAGAAAGAAATGAAAAGTAAGAGGTTGCCAGCCAAAAACAATTACAACGGTGACAGGAAGAGCACATTTTATGCTAATTGGATATTTTTTGTCAAGTACAGAGCGTACAGAGAATACAAAGTATTCCCATTTATCATTAACTTGTCAATACAACAACTGCAAGCTTTTATTCTCACTTTTACACACATAGAAGATATAATTTGGAAGATATCATTGTCATTATCCAGGATTATAGGCACACTGCTTGCATGATGAGAGGCAAGACTTGAATAGATAGAATTGAAAATATATTAATTAGTCCTTTTGGAGATTCATCATGGGCCTTACAGCAATTGTCAGATAAATAAATAAACTGACAAATACAGCACCCCCACATAAGGCACCTCATCCTTATTTTGTTTTACAGTTATTCTTCGGCAGAGTATTTTTGTTGCACAGTGACAATGAAAAATACCAGGTAATAGAACACAAAGTGAAAATGCTGTCCACAAAGTGAGCAATAGAAAAGGGCCAATATATGTCTGTCCACTCCAAACTGAAATGAAATACAGACGTTGCAGACCTTTCTTACAGATAGCACCTGTGTTTGAATTTGATGACTGTCATTGCGGTTCACTTGTGTTCTGAGACTTTATTCATAAGTTGCAAGCTAAAGGTTACAGAATCTACAAAGCTGAGATAAAAATATTTAAACTCGGTGGAGGACTTGATGGCAAATTATTTGACTAAGCCACAAGTGTTTGAATTCTGCAGGTTAATTATCTTAACCTTAACACTAAAGTAGTTGTACATTTGAGACAACAGTGAACCCAACAAGTTATCTAACATAAACGAAAGAAGAGATTGTGCGTCAGTACCACAAATTACAGCACATAGGTATGTACCACTGCTCATGTTACAACTGCTTGTTCTAAAAATAGCACAAATATACGGTCCGCGGTTGTTAAAAAGGCTGCAGTTCTTGCGGATTTATGTTGTTAAACCACTAACCTTAGGTTTAGGGCAAGAAACTTCTAGTATGGCGTTATAAAAGACAGTTTAAACAGTAAATAAATGCACATACATGCTGGAAGTGAAGTAGCTACAAGTGTCACCTGACTGCTATTTACATAAAGTTACATAAACAACGTAAGTTACGATCAAAAATGTGATTCACGTAACTTACCGTATTTCCTCAAATAGTAGCTAGTGGCTTCTATTAATAAAAAATCAGTTTGGGACCCGGCTAATAATAGGGGTAGGCTATTATTTGAAGGAGGCTTTTATTAAAAAAGGAAAATCAGAGCAGCTTTGACTGGCACTTTTTAGTGTACACAGCGCATTGTAGCCAGTCACCCAGTTGTCAGCCATATTGGAAGTACTCGGATATAAACAAACAATGAACAGCACGTTGAATGTTCATTTTAAGCAGGATTTAAAATGTCTAAACTACTAAAAAGCCCAGAAGAACGTGCGTAAACGGCTCGACTTTACAGAGAATGACTAGGACAGTGGGAGAAACGATATTTGCCTACACTACTAAGTCGTGTGGCGAAACTTCAAAATACAGGTGTTGTGTGGAAATCTGTTACCCGGTCAAATGATGTTTCCTGAATGGTGTTCTCCGTAGCATCACCTCCGCGGTTGGAGTTAGGATTTAAGTTTAAGGTTAGGCCTTGTAGAGATAACTGTTTGGGGTTAAGGTAAACTTGGGGTCATGTTAAGCAGCTTGTTAAGCAAATTGTTTTTACACCTGGTTACTAAATGAGGCCGGCCATTAATAGGGGCCCGGCTTTAAATTGAGGAAATACGGTATGTAAACAGCATAACTTAGGTTAAAAATGGTTTACTTATGTTTTTCACACGGGACGCGAACCACGCTGGCCTGGGTGAAAGTCCGCCCTTTGTTTGACCCGTACGCCACCCCAACCTCCAACCATATGCGGAAATCTGCCCTGTTAAACTTTGCTTGGCTGTCAATCACTATTACATCAGCAAGATGGCGGCGGACGCATTACAGCAGCGGTTAAAATACAGAGGCATAGCTCGTTATTCGCTGCATGTACACATGATCTACATTGACCTTTTTGACGGGAGAACAGACGGGTCAGCCAGTTCAGTAGACCCAAGTTGATAAGATGTTCTAGTATGTACTTGTCGTGTTCGAATTTCAACTTTTCTTTTAGTTCTTTAAATACCCCCCAAATGAAGGATTTACTTAATCTCAATTATATCTGTATCATTTCTAGTAAGGAATTCGGCTACCTGAATCAGGCCATGCTAAACTGCACAACCCCAATTTCATACAATGACCAAAAAAAGAAAGACAGTCTTGCTGTTCTGGGAAATGTGTCATACTTTGACCCATTTCAAATACTGCAGCTGGTAGATGTCTGCTTTATAGGACCAGCCAAATGATTCTTACTAGTTACTTTATTGTAGGTCACAAACTGTCCAGTTTTAGCATCCAGCATATATATAAATATATTTTTTGTTTTGTCTGACTTCACCTGTCAGTCTCTCTGCTCTCCTGTGTCTCTGTCCTCCACTCTGACACTCAGATTTATTACGAATATCACAAACTAATGAATGATCGCTTTTATTAATATAATCAATGAAAAAACAAAGGGACACCCTCTCCCTCTTCTCACTCAATTACTCTTTCAGAGTATTACCCTCACAAAGCTGGAGCTGACAGAGATAAATAGCTAGAAGAGATGAGCTAGATAATTGAGAGTAATTAACATGCCAAGCAGCCAGCTCACATCTTCATGTTCAACAGGAGTGGGAGCTAAAACTGCAGTAGATTAGAGAGAGTAGATTGAGAAATAGAATTGGGATTGGTTTTCTGTGAGATATAATGCAGATACAGTTTAAGTGTACATTCAATGTATTCAATATAATAGGCACTGCCTTTTTAAGAAAGTTTTTCTGGAAAGTGTGAGACTGCAACAAAGCATATAAAGTAGACTATAAAGAACAGAACAAACAGATTGATGTTCAAACCAGGCCCACATTTATCTTTTCTGGAACCTTTCCAATTTTATTTTCAATATGACCTCTATTTTTATCCCAACATCTCTGTAGGAGGTTGTTACATTCTCTGTGTGTACTGGGTGCACCTGCACTCTTTGTTTGCTCTTTCCAGACAAAGTACAATCTGAGGCAGAATGAAACAATCCAAGGTGCTAATGGGGCTCAATGTTTCATCTTGTTCTGACTTGTCACATTTTTTCACATTTTCCCGTTGTTCAATTGTTACTGTTTAAAATACTGGCTGGAAAATCTAGCCTGGAAACCAGACCAATCTGCCGAGCTCATTTCCATTTGCTCTGACAGATGAGTCACTCTCCCAATCGGACTGATTTCCAGAAGCTGATTGGCCCGGCCTGGCCCCACACCTAAAGTGGACAGAACCATAATTAATGGTATTAATTACACCTGATAGTTCTCCTGCAGTAGGATGTTAAATTGTCTACTATGTACCTGTCAAGAAGGTCGTCAGTGTATCTAGGCAGGAAGAGTCTATTTGACCTGGGAGCTGATCAATATCCTCTTCTTGCTCAATGTAATACCTTGGTAATCAATACTCTGGTGAATTGCAGCAGATATTGACAGCCTCCAAGTCTACAGTTTATCACCCTTCCAGATTGACACAGTGACTACATCTACATGACAATTAGGGCTGATGTGGCCTTAAAAAGAATATCACAATATTTCAGGGTATTTTTAAGATAACGATATTCTTGAGGATATGACAAAATATGATTTTTCAAAAATATTATCAAGAGAATAAAATTGCAGCACAGTGTTGTTTTATATGTCAACAATTTTACAGTTTGCCTTGAAATGTATCATAAAAACCTAACAAAAAGTTGAGTTTTAGACCAATACAAATTTTGCACAACAAAATCAACCTCCAATCTAAACGGCAGTGTAAAGTGCAAATCTCAAAAGTTGACAAATATAAAAAAGTTACTCTTGATCCTTCAGTAGTAATGTTGCCATTATTGCGAAATGCATTTTAAAAACATATCACATGTTGTTTATCACATCAAAATATAGTGAAATGGAAACACTGAAGCCTCTTGTGCCATTAAGATTCTTTGTGTCAAAATATTTTTTTTCCCAAAGTGTTCCACCAGTGGTGGACTTCATCCTGAAAAGGTCTGATACATCCAAAAACCTTTTGATTTCAAAGTCTGTCATAATGTTTAAAAGATATTATCCTCATTCTGAACAGAAGCCCAATTTAAGACGCATATTCGAAATGCACCAAAGAACTCTCCTGAATACCCAAATAATAACGGCATATCCCGAACATGTCAAAGGTCAACCTGATGCTGTCTGTGAGTCTGTAATTGCTTTAAGATTAATAAAAGTTACCATATGCTCACCAAGCTTACCCAACCATCATTTTTCTGAATAACTCTTCAAACGTGCACCGCTGTGCTTTTACCATGTCATGTCCAGTGTAAACAGTATCTTCATCACTGAAAGTGAACAATTCTTGTCATTTCAGCAATGTATCCTGTCTGTATATCATCTCTGTTATAATTCTGTGGATGAGAAAGTGTGTGTATGGAATTGCAGCTGTGGACTGAATATCGACAACGAGGGGATTAACCTATGACAGCAGTCTGGTTATGACCGGGTCAAACGTGGGTTGATCCCATGTACATAATCCCATGTGAAAGGGATTGTGTGGGAAAATGATTTACAGTAAAACTGACCAGCAGACAGCATGTGTATGCACAGGGAAATGGGGCAGTGCAAGTTCAAACATTATACTTTGATTTCAATCAAGCAATCAAACTGTATTTGTCGAGCATTTTTTCTATGGGTTCAACACAATCTGGTAAAACAAAGGGGAATAAAAAAAAAAGATGGAAGCAATCATATCAAGTAAAAAACATCAGAAGAATAAGACAGTAAAGGCAGTAGATTAGCCAGGCTAAAAAGATACTTTTTTCTTCTTAATACCCAATTAAAATCCATGACCACAAGTCTGGAAAAATGCAATCTTGAAAGTAGAAGTGCAAATGTAGCATTATGCAGCATATTTATTATTCATGCATACAATATACCAAACAATATGTGTATCTAAGGGAAGCATTTATTGTATTTAACTTAGCCCTTTTACTTTGAAAGGGACAGGTTGGCCAAAATCAAATCAAAAAATGCATTTTTTTTCTCCTCCCTGTGGTGCTATAGTCTACACTCACCAGCCACTTTTATTAGTTGAGGTGTATACCTAATAAAGTGGCAGGGTGGTCTTCTGCTGCTGCAGCCCATCTGCTTCATGGTAAGACTTGTTGTGGGTTCAGACATGGTCATCTGCATACCTTGGATGTAATGAGTGGTTATTTTAGTTACTGTTGCCTTTCTCCTCCTTGGCATCAATACGTCATTTTGGCCCAGAGAACTGCCGCTCACTGGATATTTTCTCTTTTTGGGATAATTTCCTGTAAAGCCTATAGAGATGGTTGTAGATCAACAGTTCCTGAAATACTCAGACCAGCCCATCTGGCACCAACAACCATGCCACGTTCAAAATCACTTAAATCACCTTTCTTTCCAATTCTGATGCTCACTTTGAACTTCAGCAGGTCATCTTCACCATGTCTACATGCTTTGAGTTGCTGCCATGTGATGATGTGGTGGCTGGTGATTGCAGATTACGGTGTGAGTTGGCGAAGGTTGGAGATATCAGCTGTACAGATATGCTCGGAGCACCAATACAAACAAAAAACAATGGAAAAATATATTTTAAAAATCATGCCTTGGTTACTCAAGGTAGTCCACAGACCTTGTTTTGAGCAGTTTCATGTAGGAAATATACTAGGAAGAAAATAATTTCTTTATGAAATTGCTCATAACAACAAGGTTTCCCCTAACAAACTTCGTCAATCTGTCTGCTTTCATGTTTGTAGAAATAAATTCCTCTTTCCCTTCACCTCCATTTTTCCTCTTTTTTTAATAATGAACACAGTTGGTATAAAGTCCCTCCTCAGTCGAGTGTTTAGGCTCTACGAGACATGATCAACAGGAAGGAAGGCCTCACTCTGATTACCCCCCCTTCATTAGAATGACACTGCTCTAGGGAGCGAGTAAATGAGGGACACTAATCAAGTTTTTTTAATTGTCCCCCCAAGAACTTATCAGATTTTTTCCATGAGCTCATTTTACCGAGACAGAAACGGCTGTGTTTGTTTGTATGAAATGACAACATTGGAGCCAGGGTGTGAAAATGGAGAAGAGAGCGATTGAAGGAGATGCACAGAGAAAAGGAGACGTTGCTCATTAGGGAGCTCCCTGGGTGCCAGTTTTCTGTCTTAAGCTGGTGATCTCTGTGAAAGTGGAATCCCCAGACAGAGTGGACTCGAGCCAGCTGATAAATTGGTGTAGGTGTGAAGTTTCTTAACAGCTGGTTCAGTACCAAGAAGTTGCATTAGGGAAGTTTAGAAAAATATTTCAGGAATAAAATAGATTTAAAGCCATGTGCTATGTTGTTGGAGCCGCTGTTTTTTAAGAGCTGAAATAAATACTTTGCACTTAAAAATACGGTGTATTTTCTCAAGGTAAGTCTTGTCACATTGGTTCAGTAAACTTGGGTTTGGGGAAAAGAATAAGGGAGAAAAACCTGAGTTGTAGAGAACGTCTGAGCAAAGAATCTATTCCCACTGCTCTCACACTCGCTCTGTGATTTTTCTCCTCTACACTATTCTCATGTGGGAGGCTTTTAGAGACTGTAGGCTGAAGACTGATGTGATAACAAAGTTTCACATATATCCCTCCACCATAAAGCTTCTTCAGTGTGTCACGCATTCTTGCTAGAGAAAAAAAAATAGTTCTTTGTAGGTGGACAGAATAAAGTGTAATAAAAAGTTTAAAGGACCTTTTTTAAATACTCTCCTTTGTTCTCACACAGGTTGCAATGTTCTTGTGTGTGTAGCTAAAGGGAATGATGTTTGATTCATTGAGATTCAAAAAAACACAACCAGTTCCTGCTATATTACATTATAATATGATCTGTGTAGGGGCTACACGGTGGCGTGTCAGCGCGGTTCTATCCGGGTACTCCGGCTTCCTCCCACAGTCCAAAAACATGCACTTAGATTTAATTGGTGACTCTAAATGGCCCGTAGATGTCAATGAGAACGTGATTGTCTGTCTCTATGTGTTTGCCCTGTGATAGTCTGGAGACCTGTCCAGGGTGAACCCCACCTCTCGCCCAATGTCAGCTGGGATAGGCTCCAGCCCCCTGAGACCGGATAAGGATAATGAATGAATGAATGAATGAATGATCTGTGTATTTAATAGAAACCTCTTCTAAAATCATATATTGTCCCGTTCAATACATGTGCATTATTTTAATCCATTTTTAAGTGGACTGATATTTGCTGTGTCCACAAAGGTTTTTAGAGCTTGAGGTCAAGTCCAAAATTTAACTTTGACCCCCAGCTCCAGGGATTGTGATGAGTCACAATATTGGAGGGAATGATCATTTTTGTGTCATTATTCCCATTTTCCTTGAAAATATATTAAAAGAATCATGGAGTGTGGTTTTTAATGTACCAGACAAAGATTTTGCTTTACTCTGTAGCACCACGATACTAATTAAACTACAATATTACCCTATCCATATTGTGATTTAGATAAAACTCAGTTCAAGGTGCACACAGCTGATTTTTCCCCGAACGTGCCTTTAAAATTCACCCTGCCACGTCCCTGTCCAGACTTTATTGCTAACGCAAACAGACTTTCTCCTCTGCTCATATATTACTAAGGCCACTAGAGGGCTTCATCACTTGAAGGTAAACATCTGCTGTTTTGGGGCACTTGCTGAAAAGACTGTTTCTGTTGTCCACCTTGGAGGACAGTCTCCATAGGACATGAAAATAATAAATGGAATTGAGCTTGGGCAAATGGTAGTGTTTTTCTCTTTCATGAATGAATCCGGAGTCTCATACAGCAGCAGATGTGCACTCTTATCTTATCAGCAGCAACAGCAGCTTGGGGACATCATTTAACTCAACAATTCAAATTTATAGACCTGCCAAGATGTTTCCTTGCAACAGAAACAAGTGAATACACAAAGTTACCTTGATTGCATGTGACATATGACACACATTTAGTTGTGTTGCTACACTGCGTGGGCAAGTTTGTGATTTTTATTTTGGAGCAGATTTTGCCAATTTAATGCCCGGGATTTCAGCCAGTTTTATGTTTTAACTGGAGGCTGTAATTACCCAGTGTGGTGACTTCCACTTAGGTGCTAACCAAAATTTCCAGTTAGGGACTCCCACGTTATACTGTTAGGTGTGATGTTCCAAATGTGGATGTGGATAAAGAGGCATTTTAATGTGACTGAAAAACGAATAATCTTTCCAGTATCTGTCTCTGCACAATAACAAAGAAAAGTCATGTACCAAATCTTGTTGAAGCCTTTTTTTAACTTGAGAATATGCTTCTGCACCTCATTTTGCATCACCTAAGAGGATTCTTTTTCTCCATCTGTGTGCATCAAAAGAGCAGGTTTCTTTAATAAAAAAGCCCTTTAAGGCTCCCTTCAGGCAGCGCTGCCCTCAGACTGTGGTGGACCACCATGACTTTGCTGGCAGTGCATCGATTCCCTGTTCAAATAGTACATCAGAAAGTAAATACAGAGATAAAAAATATATCACATTTGTCCCCTTCACAACAGAAAACACAAAATCCCTTGCCGACATGTATGTATATTATGTAACTAGCCAACAGGGAGAGAATATTAACACAGTATTTATCCCCGGAAGCTTTTTAAAGCACCTTTGCCTGCACATCTGTGTGCTTTTCAACTGGATTAGTGCAGGGAACTGGTCGTGGATAAAGAGGATTCAAATCATAAAGCATTTTTGGAATAATTTATTCAAATGTTTTACCATCAATTCTGGAGAAAGGAAAACAAGATTGCTTTTCTGCACCCAGTAAAATGTCGTAATCAAGTCTGACCGGATCTGTTGATTGTTCCAGACAGCTGTTTCACTGAACCTGTCAGTGAAATGTCTGAAACCTATTAAAGGGATTGTTCCAATTTTCTTGACATTAAATTGAAGTCTGACTGGAAACAATATTATTAAATGGAGATCAGACAACCTCTTGTTCATAAAATATTTAATATCAAATGATGATATAAACATATTTAAATCACAGCACTAAAACTGAATTTTAACCTTTTTTTGGGGCCGCAACCAACAATTATGTTCATGATTGATTAATCTGCATTTTATTTTTCAGATTAATCTTTGTTTGTCTATAAGGTGATGCCTTTTATTATTTTATTGTCAGTCCAACTACAAATATTAAGTTTAATATGATATAAAACAGAAAAAGAGGAAACTGCATTTTCTGCTGTTTTGCATTAAACTTTAACAATTAATTGACAATCAAACTAGAATATTTAAACTAAATTATTTTTCCCTTATTGATTGGTTGCCAAATCGTTGCAGGTCTACTTTCTCTAGACAGATTGTAGTTTAGTTCTATGACTCAGAGGTCTGACAAGACAATGAAGCCTCCAATTCAGTGAAAATGTTGTATTATGTTGATGATTAAAACTATTTTGGGTGCCAAGCTGTAGGTGTTATCAGCTGGCTGATATTTTCTAACACAGGATGACAATAGTCTGAGCAACAGTCAATGCATCAGTATAACATCTAGCCAGGAAACGTACGTAAAAGAAACTGAGTGATCCCTTTAAAGTAGATGATGAAATACTTCCCAGCTCCTCTGTGGCGGCTTGAGTCAACTGCTGAACTTTAGTAACGCTGACCTTTTTATGAACCTTTATAACTGAATAAACATCTATACTTATTCTTACAATCAATTTGCAAGAGAAATATAATCATTCTTCATGTAAAGAACCGGACCATCTTCCTCTGCTGAAACTGAGCCCTAATTATCAGGATTTGAAATGAAACAAAATGTAAAATATGAAAGACTGAATTATTTAACAAATGGAACATAATGCATTTCAACAGATCTTCCACTATTTAATATATGAAGTTCACTGATGTGGAGTGACTGTCTTAGTTAGTGGTGTTTCATACAATAAAATGCCCTCAATATAATCTTGACTTTATATTTGTATGAGGGATTTAGGTTTTATGAAGTCAAAATGGAGAGTTTGCACTGATGTTTCCACAGGATCTGACAGAAGCTGTAGAGGATTAAATTGTGTTCTGATTATGTAATAAAGTATTCATTATTATAAGACCAAAATAAGAATAAATATAAGAATACTCAAACAGTTTGGGTAAGGTGCTTTGTATTGGCATCACGTTATCAGTGTGCACTCTCTGTTGCTGCACCCACACACACATAAAGACGTATGATCATCAAAAAACATGATGTGGTAAAAATTTCAAGATGTGGAGCCGTCTGAATAGATTCTCCTATGAGAAATCATGCTGCAGAAGTAGTCGTGACAACGTGCTGTATTATGAAGAGAAATAATTACAAGTCTTATGAAGAGAAATAATTGTAAATCGCTTTGGACAAAAGTGTCAGCTAAATGACATGTAATGTAACAAAGAATAACATAAAAATAGACACAGGGAACTGAAATCAGTGATGGTGGATATGACATTTCAAGGGATGCTGATTGGGACGGGGTATAAAATGTGATCAAGGGGATTTGTCCACACATTTAATGTTTGTTGTTGTACGCCTTTCCTCTGACATGATGCAAGAGCATGACACATTATAGTGAATCACTGAATGAAAGCAGACAGGCTGGATGCTGCTGCTGTGTTCCTGTAGCATCTCATTCCCTTTAACTTCCACCTTAGATTTCACAGGGAAATAGAAATCTCTTTCATTGAGACTTTCAAGCATTCCCTGAATTTATGTGTCATATAGCCTCTTGCTCAGGCTTTTAACTCCTTAAAGGCGACCTATTATGCTCATATTCAGGTTCATACTCTTATTCAGAGTGTCTACTAGAACATATTTGCATACTTTAATGTTCAAAAACACATTATCTTTCTCAAACTACCCATAGCTGCCATATTAATTTAAACTTTAGGGTACACCCTGGACAGGTCGCCAGACTATCATAGGGCTGGCACATAGAGACAGACAACCATTCAAGCTCTCATTCACTCCTACGGACAATTTAGAGTGACCAATTAAACCTAAGCTGCATGTTTTTGGACTATGGGAGGAAGCAGGCGGACCCGGAAAGAACCCACACTGACACAGGGAGAGCATGTAATAGTAGATCATTTAAGTGAAATAACAACAAGCACAGCAGAACTAGGGTTGCACTCTATCAGCTATATTCAATTTGGAAACGTTTCATGGTAATAAATTGAAAAGAACATGAAGAAAATCGAAATATAGGGGTTGTTTTCTCAGGCAGTGTTTTCCATGTGTGATGCAGATGGAAACATCATTTAACTTGTACTATAAGGCGACATAATTATAAACCCCTTTAATAGAAATGACTAGGCATGGAAATGATTAATCGATGATCGATTAATGGTCGTTACAAATTTGGTTGATCACATGTAATATTTAATCGATCTGTGTATTTTTTTATTTTAATTTTATCTATGACTGCGTTTCAGTACTCACTGAATTGAAACACGGCTGATCGTTCAGTTCTGTGGCCGTACATGAATAAGCCAATGAGCTGAGAATTAAGTTGGATAAAGCTACAGTTTGCAAACTGAAAGTTGCAATAACAATTATAAAACACACAGAAATAGAGAGTATAAAGAGTATTGATTTGAGAAAAACTAGTTTACTGTATCAAACCTTGCTATCATGAATTGCTAAATTTAATTTGATCCAGAACTTATTTAAACACAAAACAAACTTAAATATACAGATTACTGTGAAAACTAACATCATGCCTCTTCGGGGGCTAAAACATAAAACATTGACCTCCTTGACATTATCTTTACAGTATGATCTCACTTGAGTTAGTTTTATATATATATATATATCTTTTATTTTGCCCATGTATATAGATGCTCGAGTTGGAGGTTTCTTCCAAACACCCATCCCTAGAAATGACAAAAAAAATTAGCTATTTATTTGAATTAAACTTTAATTGGATAAGTTAACCCATTAAGGCTACCATATCTTCTCCATTAACTTCCTCTATGACAGATTTTATGTGTATATTCTCCCCCAAATCAGTTCATAAAGGATTTTTAAACTCAAACCTTTTTAAATTACAAAATTCCCAAGCTTAACTTCCCTTAGAACATTTCCCACAAATTTCCCACACACTTTGCAACCCTAAAGTTATGATTTTTACATTCAAATTATAAAAAATGTATTTCCCCCCCCAAAATCCCAAGCCTAACTTCCCTCAGAAAATGTCTGGAGATTTCTCGACCCTTTGCAACCCCATAGACGAGACCCTAACAGCTGATGAGCAGACATTTTCAGGATCTAACTTAACTTCAGGTAACAAAAATGTGGAGCAGAAGAAGTGTAGACTGAGAGGTAGACAGTCAGCTGCTCAGAACCTGCTCCTCCTCCGCTACGAAGCGTCCCACTGCGGCAGTCAGTCAAACATGGAGCTTGTTATTTCCGCTCTATTAGCTTGATACACGACATGCTCTGTTGAAGCCACCTTCCAGTGACGTTGTTGCATGTGAACCTGTGTGTGTGAGAGGTACAAGATGAGATGTGACAGAACACTGTGTCACATTTTGCCATGACGCTCGCCTGAAATTGTCTCCCTGTGCGACTTTTCAAATTAAACACCTGTGTAGTGCAGTCTGGGGAGCTGGGTGGGTTTTTTAAGGTTGTAGACGATCCACTGAGTGACTAATGGCTTGGAGAGGAAATGTTTGCCTTATAGTCAAGCACCACTAAGGTAGAAATTAATAAAGCCTCTCTCTAGTTTGCACAGTAAGATGCTGCACTTAGCTGCCGTATTCCACCTGCCAGTAAACACTTTGCTCTTCCCAGCAGTGAAAGCTGGGGAATTGGAATGCAAACACTGAGCTGCAGAGCTCAAATTATGCGCTCAACAAAAAACAGAAAGTGACAGTTCTGTGGAAAGAAACAGGAGCACTGCAAAGTCACAATAAAACTTTCCTTAATAATGGGGAAAATGTTAATGAACCTGATGTTTCTTTATTCTTTTACTTCTATTTGGTTCTGACAAGGCATTACCATAATACTTTGATTAGAATGTAATCAGTGGAGAACATTTCAAACATAGAAATGAAAACTAATTAAATAAAGCAACCAGCAAGCCAATCCCCCTTTAATATATGACATTATACCCTTCATGAATATTCATGCAACCACAGCATTGTAACTTTCAGTATTGCAATCCCTTTATCACAGAGTTTTCCTTCAAATTCTTTAATGTGTGGTTTTGTGACAAAGCAAAATACATCCAACAATCTGTTCAGAAAGGTGTAGCTCTTAAAGTGGCTGTTGAATTTAAAGTGGGAGAAATCTCTCAATGTGTCTTTCTATACATGAAAGTCAGACTCTAGGTTCACAATTTTGGTACATTGTATATATTTGATCCAGTTAGTCTGGGTTATGTTCTGCTGTCATCTCCGACACTGTCTCCCTGTACTTGTAATCAATTGGCCCTCTGGTTGTGTTGTTGAGAAGCAAGGCACGGGAACTTCACTTGGATCTTGTGAAGCCGCTGTGTTTATTTCAGAGACAAACAGCTGAGATCACTGATAGCTGTCTCCTCTGACCGCATCCAACATCACTCTCTTGACCACACACTAAGCACCAAGCTTAAGGTGCTTCCCTATATACTCTGTCTTAAAACATGATTGATAAAACTTCCTTTATTTGGTTCCAAAGTCCAAGCCATCCAAAAAATTTCACACTAAGAACCAGGGATGGGCGTTAGGAAGAAACCTGCCAACTTGAACATCTATAACGTTAACAATCAATTAATCGATTAATCAATATATTTTTATACATGCTCCAGTATGTATAAAACATGCAAACATGGGCAAAATAAAAATAAAAATATATGCAGTACTATGCAAAAGCCTGTTTTGATAACGGATGCTTTTATTTTGAAAGGATGAAAAGAGACTTCCTGACGATCGTAAAAATTACGATTAAGTGGGATTAAACTGTAAAGATAAGGTCAAGGAGTTCAATGTTTTATGTTTTAGCCCCTGAAGAGGCATGAGGATATGAAGGCATGAAGATCAAAACTTGGTGTGTTAGCTCCCTATGATGTCATGCACAATACCGTATATGGGTAGCAGCCAGCTTCAACATCGCAGTGCTGAAGGACTTTCCTGTGTTGGCCTGTCATTTTCAAACAGCAAAGGATGATGCATCATCACGCTAAAATATGTAGAGGGGAGCAGGAAACAGCTGATCAGTCATGTGAGTTAAATGTTTGCTACGTCTGAACTAGCTGAAAAAGACAAAAAACACTTCAAGCGAGTGTAACAACTTTATTGCGCATTTTCGAAGGTTTTATCAAATTCTGGTGTTTCCATCAGGCTTTTCTCATGCAAATCTTCAAAATACACAGAGAAATTAGTTGATGGAAACATGACTACTGTCACCACCTCTACCACAGGCCATGTCACAGAGAGCTTCTTCATTTTAGAAAAGCGGAGGATACAACAATGATTGTTCATCCTGATACATAATAAATCATAAAGACAACATGCATGGGTTAGTTTGCGTCTTTGAAGGCGTTAATGTTTGTGTGTCTTCTGTCTTCACACCTGTCTGCCCTTATGTTCTTAATTAACCAGAAGTAACGTTAATTAGAATAACCCAGCCCTGCACACACACACACACACACACACACACGTATGTCACACTCCTCGTTAGTACCATTGTGCTCCATCCCCTGAGGTTACAGCAGTAATCTGTGTTCACAAACTGCTTTCTACATCTGTGCTCCGAGCATCATTTTGAGATGTGCTTTGAAACTCAAATGTCCTCTGTACCCACTAATTATCTGCTAATGACAATAACTGGAACAGATCGTCATCCCTACAGAGAAGCCTCGTAACTGATAATTTCCTCTAGGAAATTTATATGCAAGGATTTTTTTTTTCTTTTTCAACAAATTACCTAATTTGTGTCATTCAGTTTAATGAGATGAACAATTCTCCAACAAAACATTATGAAAGGAAATCTCTAATTAAACATGACAGGGAGGAACAACAAACTTTGCAGCAATTTACACAGGTTTGCCTCTTTTCTTTTGGAAAAATGGAAAGTGTGGGATTTATGCATATTGTTTAATAACAACAATAACCGTTTTGGGGGCTTAAAAACGCAAAAATCTGAAACCACCTTCCAAAGTGTAAAAGTTAAATCCGCTCCGCCGTATCGTGTCCGTCTACACTGCCAAGACGCAAAACTCTGCTCAGATCTGCTCACGTCACGTATGTGTTTACATCGCATACATGCTCCAGTACAGGAAAATAAACAAACGTGGGATTATTTCCATGCGTCGGACCTTCAAGCTGCTCTGGCAGCTCTAATAAACTTACAGGAGTCTTTCCACCAAATGTACAGGATATGTACAGATAGTATTACTGTTCAGACCGTCCTCGTGTAAACATAGCCTTAGTCACATTTTTATGATAAACTTTTAGATCTTCGTCTTTTTTAACTCAATATTTAAACCAGAAGTACGATTTTAAGTCAAACGTTAGCAGCAACCCAGCTTCAGCCCCTCTGTCAGCATGCTGAACAGCATCTGAGAAACACTGTTTTTTCATGTGAAAGTGCTTTATTCAGTGTTTTCACTGGTTTTAAACACCTGGGATGACTTCACAAAAGGATTGCGAGGCTTTTGCAGCTGTTAAACATGGGTAAATAAGGCAAAACAACACCCCTAACTGCGCTGCCAAGGAAATTGCGTCTGAGTGCTCCAGTTTTATTTGCACGCATTGTAATATGCATGCATTTGGTGCAAACTTATTTGCAGATGAGCCTCATTGCAAAAAAAGTCCAATTCACAAACACCAGTGCTGATAGCCCATACAGAGTGAAATTATTACCGTCTTCAGGTAACGGGTGGTAAATGAAGAGTATTTACAGGTGCATCTCAATAAATTAGAATATCATAGAAAAGTTTATTTATGTCAGTAATTCAATTCAAAAAGTGGAAATAACACATTATATAGATCCATTACACACAGAATGACCTATATCATGTCTTAATTTATTTAATTTCTTCTAATTACAATGATTATGGCTTATATTTAATCAAGACCTGAAATTCAGTGTCTCAAAAAAAATTCAATATTACAAAAGACCAATTTTAAAAAGTATGTTTAATATGGAAATGTTGGTCTCTGAAAAGTATATCCATCAATATGACTCAATACTTGGTTGAGGCTATTTGACTTGAACAACTGGAAATGGACTTTTCCATCATATTCTAATTTATTGGGATGCACCTGTATACGGGCAAATAAAGGGTCGACTCACACTCCCTTATTTTGGGATTCAGTGGCAGGACGCTCCTCTCAGCTCTCCTATGTGCCATTTTAGGTCCTGACCTATTGGCTGTTCCGATTCTGGAGATTTAAATCATCAATGGAGACCTGCTGTTGTGGCTTGTGCATAAATACACACTATGTCTCTCTCATCTCTGAAGAAACCTTATCTCTGTGGTTAAATGAGCTGAGTCTGGTTTGACAAAACAAAAACAGCACAAGCCCAGTCCAACCCATTTGTTGTGCATTTATACTCTGCCACTTGGGTAATTGCAATGATGTGTAAAACGTAGGCAAATTGCGCTCTGCTTCAAAACGATATGGGCGTGTTTGCGTTTAATACATTAAATTACAAGTCATGCGCATTTCATGGTGCTATCAGCAGCTGCAATCCATTCTTTGTGAAATCATCCCCTGGTGTTTTTCTTTTTTTGAGAGAAAAACATATCTAATCTGGCTATTTTATCTAGTAAATTTATCTAATCTGATAAGGGAAATGGTGCTAGTAGAAGAATTTTGTTAACCTAAAGAAAAGCCAGGCTAGCTGTTTCCATTCTTTGGGCTTAGCTCTGAACTGAATCTAGTCCTCCTAGCTGTTTCTTCCTTACTCTCCTTCATTCTTCCTCTGCTCCCAAATTACACACTTCAATCTTCAATCCTCCTTTCTTTAACCTCCAGCATTTACTCTTTATTCCATTAAGCCCTCTTTGGCCTGCTTGCTTGTAGCTCTCTCCACCATTCTGCATGTGCATCTTCATATCATCCGCTGAACCGCTCCTCATCTCATTTTGCCTGATCTTCCCTGAAACAGTCCCTTTCATCTCATACCGTCAGGCTGTCTCTCTGTATTACTTTTTTTACCTCCCCCTCTCTCTTTTTCATAGAGAATAAGAAAAAAAGTCACCATCATGGGCCACAGGAGGAACATATGAGTTCTTAGGGCCTTTTAACGGCTGCCTGAATTGGCTCATTAGAGAGAGACTTAATGGCTGTGGAGTCAATCTTGTCTGCTGCTTTTGAATGATGAGCATGGGGGGAATTAAAGTTTGCTGAACCATTAAAGGCTGCTTCAGGTTTCATTAGCTCCCTGTTTCATTCGAACATGTTGTTGAGGGGGGAAATTTACAAAAACAAAAAGTTGCCGAGGCAACAGAGAAAACTCATAAGGATGAGCAAAAATGGAAAGATTATTTGAAAATATCAGATGAAGAGCTGAGGGACACATGATGGTTGCTAATTGTGATGTCATGTGCGATATCTGTGTTCATTATGCTTTGTGTTGTTTGGTATGTTAAAGCTGGAGTACACGTTTTCTGGAAAAGGCTAACAAAACAAACAACCAAAAAAAAAGCCATAAATAAAACATTCCTCTTGCAGCTCCCCCCTCTCTGTCCTAAGCCCCCTCCCATGGACATATGTTCGTGTTTCATGCAGTAACCTGTACTAGTACTAGTCATTTATATCAGTCATCCTGATTGTGACTGAGATCCATATGCTGTTATGTAGCAGCAATTACGTGATATTTCTGTCATGTTTTCTGAGCAAATTAAACCGAATCTACGCTATGCCGATATCGACATGTTTTATTGCGATTAATAGTCGTGTTTCTGTCAGTAAATGTTTATGCATATTTTGAGGATTTGCATGAGAAACGTTGGGAAACACCCAAATGTGATAAAACTTTCGTGAATAGTTAATGTGCTACATGGGAGTTGGAAATTCTTTTTTTTTCAAATAAGTTCTGACGTATCGAACATTTAAGTCACATGACTGATCAGCTGTGTCTTCTCTGGTGGTCAACACAAGTTGATATGAAAGAACAATTATAATTTGCCTAATTGAATCCAATTCATGAATATTTCTCTCCATTTTCTCTCGTGGGTGGCCAAAGTTGTGCGATCAACAACCTTTTTTGTTGTTGTTTTTCTCTCTTGTGCAATCTCTACTTCTTCTACTGTTTAGCAATAAAGCAACACATTACACTGCCATCTTCTGACCAGAGTACGTTCATGCAGCTTTGTTTATTCGCTCTAAACCAGTTGATGGAAACGTCCCTAATTCAAAATGTCTTTAATGCAACATTTTAGAATTTCACTTCAACATTCGCTTTGACTCTCTCTTTTGTAAAGTCTGTTTTCCCTTTTTTGGGCGCTTTGCAGTGTAGGCAGCTGTAGCCATTTCTGAAATGGCAACTTTCTCTGCAGGATTTTCCGCCTTTGATTCAGGCTTTCATCATCCAAAAGGACATGCATATGCCTGTGAATCTCTAACAGTCAATAGAACTGTTTTCTCTCTGAAATTACCTGTGATTGGCCAAAGTCTCCCGTCATTGTCCAAAGCCTGAAAAGAGAACCAGGAGCAGGCACTGAAGTCAGGTTTTCTCTCAGACCACTTTGTTTGCAAAAGGCTTCACTTGATTATAGATTAAAAGCATGTTCACTGCATGTTTTCTATTCCATTTTATTTTTTTATGCATCTCCTAGATTCTGTAAACAGACAGTAAATGTGTTTTTCAAGTAAAGTTGTGTAATCTTATTACATAACACATCAAACATGTTTTTCTTACAGCAGCTTAAAAGCAAAGACTGTTTGCTCTAATTTGACCCTTTAAGCAACAAAATCAGATAAACATCAGGCCTGTTGTTTGTAATTTTAAGTATTCATAACCCGTGACCCAGTTGAGGCAGATTACTCGAGTACTCAGTTAACATTCACACATGATATACTCTCTTATTCTTTAAGTTGTCATCCTCTGAGGACTGTTAACTCAGCTCTGCCTAAGCTGCTGCTGCTACACCACCACAGAGGAATCGTTTGTAGGAATCATTGTGATGTAAAGTGATTCCTTTAAGTCTGTAAAAACGTAGAAATACTTTGTTTTACTCCAAATTGCTGACGCTAATGTATGATATATGTAGTAGACCTACTAAGTTCCTATATTTTGTTCCCTCTATGCTGTATATAAGTATTTGTATCAGAGCTGAAACCAAGGATTTGTTTTTTTTAATCGATTAATCTGGTTAGTTTCTTGATTAGTCTTTGATCAAGGACAAAATACACATCTGAACCTCAAGATACTCTAACTATAGTACTATAACAGAGGAATAAGAAAAACAACAACTATTTATATATGAGAAGTTGGAACCACTGAATTTTTTTTCGGCATTTTTGCTTGAAATGATAAAATGATGAGTCATTGATGAGATGTTTGAGTGTTTCAGCTCTAGAGGAGTCTTAATTTACCATTTTTTGAAGCTGATGAGCAATGAAGAGTCCTATATTAGCAACTGTTAACACACGTTAAAGTAATGACTTCTTGCTTTTCATGTCTTCCTTCTTATCAGTCTCCATTCCCTCATAAAGTGCGTTTCCACTATAGTCGAATACCTGGAATGAGGCGGTTCTCCCGCGCCGAAATCCCCCTAATTTGAATGTGAGCTGTCCCTAGCAGCCGTTTGACTGGCTGTTTTTTGGCCCTGTCGAAGAGCAGGGCCATTTTTGTCCCCTGAAAAAAGGCTGGTTGCTGATTGGATAGACTGCTAAGCGGGATGTGACGTAGTATTTGACGCCACAACAACGCGTGCCATTTTTAAAAGCCAGCAAAGTAGCGAGTTGGCCTCTCATCCATAATCATCGCCGCCATGTGCTTGAACACAGCGACAAGAAACACAGCCAACTCTGCTCCTTCCATCTCGGCGTCTCCTTCCTTATTGTTTATGTTTGGTGCGTCTCCCGTGTTAAATCTATTGTGTATGTGACGTCACGGTTGAAACTGTCGCTAATCGATTACACAACAATCAAAAACCTCCGTAGTCTCGTAAATCCCTCTGGAGCTTTTTTTGTAATGGATACATGCCGAGTGAGCGGACATTTGAGAGGGCGTGGCCTGAAGCTTTCCGAGCGGCCACTTTTTACCCTAATGGAAACATGCCTATTTATAGTATTTAGAGCTGTAGTCTCTGAGGTCTGTTTTTGAAGTTTGGTTGAATACACAACACGCCATCTGCTGTCTTTTTTTTTATTGCAACAAGAGAATGCTCCAGCACGTCTTCTGTTGTCACATCACTTGTCAGTAATTTGACAGTATAATTTGTGCAGCCAGCCAGACAGCCGGGCAGCTGTTGATCATTTGAACGTCTTAATATTTCTCTTCCCAATGATTTAACTCAGTGATTTTAAAGAAAAACAGAAGACAGAGAAATGCCTGGTAAGCATTTAATAACCAAAAAAACATTACATTAACAGTTGTTGTAGTCATCAGTGTTTGAAATGTGTTTATCAGTTGTCCATGTTCTCTTTGAGCTGAAGTTTCTCATCCTGGAAAGAAATCTCTGCTCTGATATGCTCTGAATTACATGTAATTCACATTTAAGCAAAATGGCAAAAAAGTTCTGGTTGCTGCTTCTCCAATATGATAATTGGCCGTTTTTCTCTATTTTCATAGCATTTTAAATGGACTACTGGCCTGTTTTGCAAAACAAGACACAGATGTTGACTTCAACAACATCAGAAAATGTGTTGGTCATTTTTTTTACTGCTTTTTGACATTATATGGACAAAACATAGATTCATCGATTATTGAGAAATTTGTCTGCATAGGTGGGGAAAAAATCGATACAGCATAGTATCGCAAAATTTTGCTTGGCAATATTATATCGATTCATGGCCACCAAGAGTCAATGTTTAGTGTTGCGGCGGCCCGCCGTTGCGGAGGACGTAACGGGCTCACTTTTAGGTATATACTGGAGATACTGGTATCATATAAAACTAGAAGATCTAAGGACTCTATAGGCACTAAGTTTGTCAAGATGTAATGTCGAGAAGAAATGCAACTGCAAAGTTAGGCTATTTTTGGATGTTTCATAATTGTTTTCAAAGCGGTCATGTGACCTCTTACGTAGTTAAACAGTTAAATTGCCATATATTGTATCGCAATACTCACCATGTCGCAAAATGCTTAAAATCACAATAATAGCGTATAGTGAGTCAAGTAACGGGATAGAATCATATCGTGGGGCCTCTGGTGATTCACCCCTCTAATATTAATCACAAATAATAATTGAAATAACAATCGGTTGCAGTGGAACACATTCAGAAATCATATAGATTATATAAATTCTACATTATTCAGCTGCCAGATGTCCAGCTAGAAATAAGATTTGTGAGCACATCACACCTGTCATACCTCCTCACTTTGGCTCCCAGTATGTTGGATTGATGTCAAGATCAAACTGATTACTCCTGTGCCTCCTTTTGACCTTGCTCTTAGCTGTTTTTCCAACCGTTTAGTTCCATATAAGCCCTGTATGTAGCTGGAGATTCTCGGTCAAAGGTCTTTTGTCTGTTCCTCACTCCCAGCTTAAAGCTGGGGGCTCTGGAAAGACTTTAAATTAGGCTGAGGCTGAATGACTGTATCTGTATCATATTCAAAGTCTCTTCTTTAAATAAACAAACAAGAAGTATGTTTTTTTCAACCACATTTTTTAAGCCTTTTCGATTTTTTTGCCTTTATGATTTTAGCTTACCTTTTTAAAAAAAAATGTATAACTGGAATTCAATTTACCTATTTTATCGTTTCAGGAAATGTATTTGTTTTTTTCTTATTAATATGTTGCCAGGATTTTTGTTATTGTTGCTATATACTATAATATTTATTTTGTATGCTGTTAGCCTAAATCTAATTACTCTCAAACTACCAGTGTAGCTCTAATATAAATCTTTTTTTTTTTTTTTCTACACCAGCCTCTCTGTCTGTTATTTCTGCACACTATCACATAGCAGTGCATCATGGGGGATTTCAGTGTGCTGTACTGCACTGTTACTATTTGATGCATCACTTACTGAGTGCCTCTCAATGGAGCATCATTGAAGCCAAGGCTGTTGTGTTTTCACTGCTTTGCTCTACTCCTTCTCGCAGGCAGACAAACCAGAATGACTGAAATTCAATATTTCATAAATTCAATATTGATGCACAGAGAAATGTGTGCCATAGTGTTTTTGTATTAATTTGTATTGGCCAGAAAAGGTGGAAAGGTTGCAGAGACACTTTGAAATGAATAGAACTTGGCTTATAAAATGCAAGATTTAAGTTATAATCACAAAGCAAAACATTGTTGTATCCCTGTGTCTGGCAATGAAAACTCAACAGTAATGTGTACGTCTCGAAGAAATGTCCAGTGACTGAAGATAATTCTGAACCCCTGCTCTAAAAGATTCACTCAGAAGTGTATTTCTTTGTGTTTCCAGGTGTGCAGGTGAAGCTGCCGTGGTTGGACGGCGAGGGAGATACTCGAGGAAAGATGAGGAAGAGCAGGAGTGTTCTCACAGTGTCTCCTAACAATGTAAGTCATCATGTCCCTGATAAATCTCACCACTGGCACTATAGCCTGGATATACCTGAGATTAATCAAACACATTTTCACAACAGGTGTTGTGATTGTACAACCCTGGTTCCAAAAAGTTGAGGATACTGTGAATATCTGAAGCTCAAACTGGGAAACCATAAGCCTAACCCTCATTCTGTATTTGATGCATTTTCTTTCATTTACATTTTGCACAGCGTCCCAATTTTTTTGGAATCTGGGTTTTACTGTGTTAAAAACAATCACCTTGTTGTAAATAAAGAGCCCTCATTAGAGCTCACTGTATACATTTAGCCAAACACATTCCTAATGCTAATCTGTTTAGAGTATTTATAGTATATAAAATATATCCCGCTAATATAAAATTTAAAAAAATCTAAACTATGCTTACTCTTTTTAGGATTACTTATGATTAATTACGCAAAAATATGCTGCCGTCTTAAATAGGTGATGATTCAAATAACTGGCTAATATGGTAAGTGGTGTTTTTTAAGAGAGAAGCAGTTTTACAAACAGATGATACCCGCCCCTACAGAGTGCTCAAAAAGGGTAAAGGAACACACCCAATACACGGCATCTGTCATTTGATTGGTTCCACACTCTAGGTGGTTGGTGAAACACATTATTTTAAGCGCAGGGAGGGACATCCTTCAGTCTGAGCAGCTACCTCAACATGAGTGCAGACCTTAGATTTGAGCGTGTGGACTTTAGATCTGAGCATGCACAGGACATATTTGAATGCAAGCGAAATGGTTGTGTCCAAGAAGAAGAAATATGAGCACAAGCATGTGATTTTTGAGTTCAAGCACACATTTTGAAAGAAAGCAGCAGACATCTGAGTGTGAGCACAAAATGTGAGCATGAGGAGAATAATTCTGAGCACGAGAAGGAGCTGTGTCACTGAAAAGGAATAAAACCATTCTCTCAAACTGAAAATCTATGCTCTTGAATAAAGATAGGATATTTCTTCCATACATTCCTTGTTTTCACTAATCCAACAAACAAAATGTCCTTTAATTCAATAACAGAAGAATAAAAGTGAACACTTATTCGGACATAATAAAATCCCTGACTGAGAGACGGAGACACAGTGTGAACAATTTGTAGGAAATCAAGTTTTCTGTTGACAAAAGCAGGAAACATCATGTATTTTCTACTGTAAGCTGCGGCTGTGTGGCTGGGCACAGGGAAATGCAGACACGAGCAGTTCTCCACATACACAGAGGATACAGGATGGCATACTTTCTTTGCAGTGCCCTCAATCTTTCCTTTTCTTTGTTAGTCACACTGTGTTTTGACAGCTCTTTTCTGTGCTTTGGCTAGCTATCTCCTCCTCCAGTTCCCATCCTCTCCCTGCTCTGTTCTTCTCTTGTTTCTATCTCTGATCTTTCTCTCCTCTCCCTCTATTCTGACTCACAGGTCTTGTTCATGTGGTGAGGTGTTTTAAACCCGCACCAGGTGCTGGCCTTTGCACAACACATCCTGCACTCATGTCTCATTTTTATCGACAACTGATCCCTGCTACCAACCTAAATGTATGCGATTGGACAGCTAACCGTTAAATCTAATGTATTCTGTCAGGGCTCCAGACTGTGACCATTTAGTCACATTTTGGGACAGTGTGACTTTTATAACAAGGAGCTCATACTAACATAGATATATCTGTAAAACAAAATCTGCACTTTTCATTTCTTTTCCCCTACAATATATTCATTGGGGCTACTGAAACAAGGAAACTCCACCAATTTTACACATCAGAGTTAGTTTTACAGGTCTAAAAGTTATGGAAAGCTTTTGATGTCTCAAGAGGGAGTTGATGAGGTGTGATAGCCTCAGCTGACGTCACTTGAGTCAGCGTCAATTAGCCCTGAAAACCACCAAGTGGGGGGAAAAAATTAAGCTGGACTTGTGAAGTAGTTTTAGCCGATATTAACTAGAATAACACACCTGAATCGCTGACTACACTGATTTTGTGTTGCATTGTGGGTACTGTAGGCACCAGGATTTGACAAGGAAGCAGGATGTGTGGAATAAAAAAAGACGATATCTCTCATTCTGCTGCACCACCTTTGATACTAAACTCTCTATTGTGAAAATACTTTTAGGAGTGCAATGCTAAATATGTGGAGTAGTGTTTTATAAAACATGGGGAATGGCATCTAACACTAACACTGCTGCCAGGGTGCATCGTCCTGCTATGATGGACACATTCAGGGATAGCAGGCTCAATCAAGGGCTGACTTCTTGGGGTGAAACATGTCAGCAGTTTGCATTTGACAGATGTGTGAGCTTTCTTTCTTACTTAACACAGGGGAAATGGTATCTGACAGTGATGTTCTCAGCTGTCAGGATGCGTCCCTCTGATGTGTTGGACTTAGCCGGGGGGTGGGAATTATTACATACAGTGTTATCATGATTAGGATTATGATAAGATATATTGTGATATATTGCAATGTATTACCTTTTTTTTTCTCCAACTCCATATTGTGAACACTTTGTAAACATTTCTTTTTGTCTGTTCATCTCACTCTATCATGTTTCTTGCATCAAAGTGTGATTGTCGAGTAGACAATGATGAATGACCGACACTGTCATAAAAACATAAATCTCATAAATGTTGTTTGAACCAGACAAACAGTCTGCATAGTCCAACTTAACTGAAGGGGGACACATACCTACACCTGTACAGGTATTTTGAACAATGCAACTTGTACTCTTCAGCAGCTGGAGTATTTGAAAGGGAATTACTGTTAAATCAAAATAAAATAAAATAAAACATAATGATTTTATTATTCCTTGCCCTACTTGGGCTCTGTATATCGATAGAATATTGCAACTCCAAATGTTGCAATACTATGCTGTATAAATTATTTCCCCCTTTCTTACTAAAAGTAGGCCTCTTAATGGTTACACTTACACAGCTAAAAGAACTTGATTTACATTAGAAGAAAATATGAATCATTGTAAGAACAGCTTGCTTGTGTTCAAGCTAAAGGAAAGATTGTGTTCATGGTTGAATATTGGAAAAGTCAACTCTGACTTGATGTATACATTAAAATTACACATACACTCAAAGCTCCCTGAACACCGCAGCATCACCATAACACTCTGTGCACACACCACGCTCCATCTGCACCGGAACTGAATATAAATTGCTTTTGCAAATCAATTGCATTCATTTGTAGGAGACAGGGTTGGAGCAGTGTATGTGTTATGACACCATTTATACTGTGTGCTCCCACTGTATGGACGGAAACATGCAGGTGCACTTAACAGTGGCTGTGGGTGTTTGGTACCATTGCTCAAACAGTCCATAGCTGAGGGTGTGGGTGTGCAATGATCAGTGTCTCTCTCTTTGAACATTGTGTACCTTTTTCTTTATTTGAATATTCCTCTCCTTTAATTACTTTTCCTGTCTTTTGTCTCTTTGTTATTAGTCCCTTGACCTCCCCTCTTTTTCAGTATGTGCTGTTGCTAAGCTTTCAGCAAAATATCATCCAGTAAAGGGACTCAGTCATTATATGTGTCTGTGTGTGTGTGTGTGTGTGTGTGTGTGTGTGTGTGTGTGTGTGTGTGTTATTTCCTGTTTGTGCTGGAATATTGGTGGTAAGAAAAGTGCGAATAAAGAACAAAAATGCATCTTTTGAGATTTTGAAGCTAAAAAAATAGTTTAGTGCAGGGGTGGTGGGTGGTGGTACCTGTCAAATGGTTCAGTAAGTTTATGATGGCACACCTGATATCACACCTGGTATTGGGTTTCTGTAGTCACAGGGGAGAACTTTCACAACAATTTGGCACTGCAATCTGGGCAAGCTGTTGAGTACTTGACATCAATTTCTTACCGGCTTCAGGAGGCACTCCTGTGGTTTTCAGGCTTATGCCTTCCTGCGGAAAAGGGTAAGAGAAAAGGTGAAATTCTTTACTTCAGAGACTGGTTAGAATGTAAAAAAAGAGAGACTGAGGTTTGTGAACACATTTTAGATTTTAGATTTTAGATTTTAGATTTAAAGGCATTTACAGCATGCATTTCTGCTCTAAATTAACACTGGTAAATCTTTTCGTTTTCATGTAAACTTGTAGGAAATGTTGAGAACTTGTCTTGAGAATTTAATGAGAACTTTGATACTGCATTTGTGTAGCTTAGTTTAGCTTAGCATAAGATAAACAAGAATTGGAAAATGGCTAACATGGCTCAGTCTAAAGGGGGAAAGATCTGACCAACACCTCCAATACTCATCTTGATTGTTTTTATGTACACAAACAGAAATGGTAAAACCGAAGGCTTATGTGTTGTAACACTGTGTTGCTAAATGGAAGTCTTTTGTTCACCATGAGATTGGCAACCAGCGGAATAGAAGTACCAGGTTTTAAGGTAAAAATATGCAGTTGTTGGACAAAAAATAGTGGAAACGTTGTTAAATCCAATCTGACTCTCCACACTAAAAAGAGAGCGCTGGTGTTTGAAGAAATGAGGATTCTCTCTGTTAAGTTTCAACATTCATATGCTGAACACCCTGCTGCTCCTTCTCCTCAGACAGTGTGGTGCTCTGAATAACTGAACAGTACACTCCAACAGCTCTCCAGATTTAGGAATGGTCCAGTTTGTACTGGATTGGTTCTGGAGCTCTGGCATGATTTACAAACACACCCAGTTAGAGCGCATAGCATCTCCCTAAAAGCACACCCTAAAATTGTCTTTTTCCATTTAATTTTGATCCAATGTGTGGACGGAGCCAGTTACTTTGTGTCTTTATGCTAAGTTAAGCTAATTGCCTCACACCTCTCACCCGTTTCAAATGTAATCAGATGATTGAGTGGCAGTTAGCAGCTTTAATCAGCCTATAAAAATGGGTGAAGAAGAGCCTGCTTCACCTGCTGGCCAGTTGAGAAGGTTGTTATCAGCCCATTCAATGGCCGCTCACTGTAAACACTGTGGTTGTGTCTATTTGAAAGTGTGCAGTTTCCTTATGCGTACGCTACAAAACCACTTTTCTAAGGTTAGCAAAAGCCTTTGTGATTAATAGTTATAAAAGTCCTGGGTTTGTTTGACCTAAATGGTAAAATGGTAAAAATGGACTGCACTTTTATATGAGTGAATGAGCGCAGTGTAAAGTGCTTTGGATAAAAGCGATTTACATTGCGCTCATTCACCCATTCACACTGGTGGCTGAGGCTACTAGGACACACTGGTGCCACCTGCCACCATTGGAATTCATTCACACACTGATGAACGCAGCAACGGAAGCAATTTGGTGTTCAGTATCTTGCCAAAGGATACTTCGACATGTAAGCTGCCTCGGTCAGGGATCGAACCGCCGACCTTCCGATCAGTGTGCTACGGCTTCCCCCTCTGCTTTCACACTCTGTTTCATTAGAGGGAGCCACTTAACAACACACGTTAATGAAGCTGCCCATTCAATTGGCTGATAACAACTTACTGCCCTACCAGCAGGTGGGGCAGGCCCAACTTAACCATATTTATGGGTAATTACTGATCTCGCCCATTCAATCTTCTGATTACATTCCAATCGGATGCACCTGTAGCTCCATAATTTAGGTATGGAGCTTACTTTGGGAATGAAAGTGCATAAGTATGTTACCTAAAAGGTAAAAAAAACTTTAATTTATGTGTATATACCATAGGCAGTATAAAATATACTATATAGTGAATATACATGTGCTGATCTTGCTTTCTGTATTGTCGTTATTTTTAAAGCAATTGCTTATAAAATAAATTTATGAAAACATATACAGTAAAGTCTTAGGCAGGTGTGAAAAAAATGCCTAGAAGAATTGATGCTGGTTTGAAGGAAAAGGGTGGTCAGAACAAATATAGATTTGATTTAGATTTTTCTTCTGTTCGCTCACTCATTATTCTTATTTTACAGCATTTTTCCCACACCAGCCTAAGACTTCGATTCAGCATATAGGTAATAACTTGGTAATAACTAAGCACATCAAGAGCAATTCTCAATTGTTGGGTTGTGTATATGTGTTAAGCCTTTCTGCACAATAAAGCATATAGTGTATTTACAGTATGCTTCAGTGAAAGTGTTAAGTGTTTCCTGAATCAATGACGTTAAGTGTGCTGAGGTAGGACATGGTTATTGGATTTCAGCTTTAACAGAAGGGATTTGCTTCAGCTGGTGATGCCTGTAGGGATTAGATGTGAGTGGTGGAAGTGTGTGCAGATATGTCAGAGTGTGTGTGTTAATGATTTAGCTCGTCATGATGCTGATGTTTGGATTGGATTAGTTTGGTGTGTTTGTAGGCTGAGAGGGTGTGTGTGTGTGTGTGCGCGAGTGATTAGGATTCAGTATGCACAAGGATTGGACATTTATATGAGTGTGTGTCTGACTCCTGTCTGTCTTGTGGTGCGTGTGTTATTGGACTGTGGTGTGCTGAGGGGCGGACAGATTAAATAATGTCCTTGTGCTCCACAGACCTAATGACCTCATTCCCATGCAGATCACAGCTAACCAGCTCTGATGTGATCAGCTCTGTCTGTCCGTGTGTGTGTGTGTGTGTGTGTGTGGATATGCTTCAGTGCTTTTTGCCTGACTGCATGCCACCATTGATATGTGACTCTGCATATTTTGAGAAGTGTGTTTATGCTCATCTACACAGTGGCATGCACAATAACAGGTGCTTTGAACATCCGGCCAACCTTTCACTCATTCTGTTATAATGTATTTCTCAGGGTTTGTATGGAAGTGTGTTTGTGCACATATTACTCTCATCAAGTCCTGGTAAATATTCATCTGAGGTTATGGCCTTAAACCACACTGTTTCCTCTGTCAATATTTTAGTAAATATTCTTTACTTTGGAATATAAACAGATTTTCTAAACCAGGATTTGTGCAGGCGCTTAAATATAACTTAATTAATATATAAATATATTATGGATTGAATGAGCCCAGTCTTATTCATGAGTAATGAAGTTAGTCCCCACAGTAGCATTTCATTATATTGAGACCATGAAGTTGACCTCACTGTATAAAATAAGCTGCTGTAACCTCTCGGATAATCACAGCCTCATGAAAAGTTACAACCATAAACTAGAGACATAAGACATTCAGAAGATGTATAGCTTTCCTATGTATATTGACAACAAGGGAGTTTCTCAGCAAGTTACAGAACAAAAGTGCTCGTCATCCAATCGCCAAGAATACAGAAATCTCCCAAATCACAGCATGTATTTTTCTATCTTGTTCCAAAGGTCTTGGTGTATTGCTGTCATGGTAATATTCTGGGGGGATTTTAAACATTTTTATTCATTTTAGACCTTAACAAATGGCCTTATTCAGCAGCATATGTGTAACAAATGGTATCAACCCCAACATTTATGCAACAACAACATAGTTGAGCGTGGAAATTGACTTCAGAAAGCCAAACATTAATGTTCTGAACCGTAATACACCTTAATAGGTTTATTTAATTGATTAATTAAATCATTTTATTAGAGATTTATGACTCTAACAGCTTGACACAGTGCTGAGCTGCATCTTAAAATTTATTTTCAGATCAACAGCTTTCAGATGATGTTCACCACTTCTGTGTGGTCGTACCCATTGTTACATTCTCCCTTTTTAAAACCACATACACCCCAATCTGTGACAGGTTTCCAGTAAACCTAAATGTTTGTCCTATAAGAAAATCAGAAACTGTGAAGAGACGGTTCCTATTCTGCTGAATATCTTCATGGCAGTACATTTTTATTCTACTGATTTGTAGGGAAATTGAAGTAAACATTTTTACTTTTTTGGCCCGAGTATACATCTGAGAATGATTCTTTATTTTTTTAATACATAGGCCTACATTCTTCATTTTTCAAAATGAAATGTGAAGTACTTAAGCACCTATTTAGAATAAATTATATATATATGTGTGTGTGTTTGCGTATATATATATGTATGTATGTGTGTATGTATATATGTATATATATGTATATATGTATACGTATATATATATATATATATATATATATTCATTACATCAACAAACCATTGAGAGCCTATAACAAATCACATAACTACTGCTGTTGTTTATTTATCACTTGTCTCCTCTTGTTGTTATGCATTTCTTTCCTCCCTTCTGAATCCCTCTCGCAGCCTCTCCCTGTCAGGACTTCTTTTAGCTTCCATCACTTCTCAGTCTACAGCTCTCTGCCTCTCCGTCTCTGGCGGTTCAGCTTGTATTTACAGGGAGCGCGGGTCAAACCGAACAGCTGTTCATTCTCCAATTAGAGAGCTTGGAAGCTGAAGGTTGAATCACAGCCATTAAAAGCAACAGTACAACCCTTTCTCTCTCCCTTTTTCCCTCCCCTCCGCTCTACCCCGCTCTCATTCACTCGTCTCTCTCTATGATGACATCTCTCTCGAACCCCCTGCTGTTTCTATATCAGTCTTAACGAACACTGTAATCTCCTGCCGCCCTCTCTATCCCGCTCTCACGTCTGGTCAGGGGGAGATGAGTGATGCTTGTTACCACAGCAACAATAACTCTTCTCTCCCATGGCCCCTTTTGGATTATACGAACTGCGACCTCTTGCACTTCACCTGTCAGTCTATCGTCCGGCGTTGTTTTGAGTTCATGACTTGTCATTCTCTTGTTGTGTCTCGCTGCTGCTTCAGGGTCCCTGCACTCTAAAACAGGATATTTGATTTCATATAACCAGCCGTTTGTGCCCTTCATCACACAATAGGTGGTAAAGATGCTGCCTCATATTGCCTTAACTTCCCTCTATAATGTTAAACTATAAAAATGGTTTTAAAGATGTTTTTTTGCATTCTGAGGCTGGGAATAAATGTAATTTATTTTTTTGTCAGTGTGATAATAGCAAGTTTTTATTTGTTATTATATTATGTATGCATGTGTACACTGCACAGACAGAACTGCAGAAGTTTTTTCAAATCCATTCAAAAAAGCAAGTTTCTCATAAAATTGGAACAAATTCTAACCAAACCCGCTCCATACAAACCTTACACCTTGACTAACTATGATTAATTCTGCAGAATATTATGCTGATTTCTTATTTGCCAGAATGTCATATTGTTTTCAAATGGACTTCAGACATTCTAAAATTAAGAGATGTTTGATTTAACATCACATGAGAGAAAAATGATTTAAGATGCTGTAACCAGTGATTTTTAAAATATATTTTCTCAGAAAATGACAGAAACAAATAATGAATTAGTCAGAATTATTACTTATTAAAGTCTGGTGATCAACTTACCGGATAATTAGGTCCTAATAAAGTACTAATCACTTTTTAAGTGGAACAAACTGCAAACAGCCCTCACACTAGAGTCTCACAGTCCAACTAGTGATTTTAAAGCTTTATTATCTTCAGCTTTTTACACCTGCTTTTCTTAAATTTATTTTGTGTTGTGTTTGTGTTGTTTTGTTTCTGTTTTGTTGATTGTGTTTTTCTCTTTTTAAATAGAGATGTAAATCTCAAAGAGACTGCCTGATTAAATAAAGATTAAATTACTTGACTGATTGTTTGAGCTCTACAACAGTTTATATGTGTAATTGGATGCCAACAGCGCTCAGACACATGGAAACAGTGCTTTTTTTTAAGGGGGATGATTATTGGAAACAAGGAACAGAGGAACAGCATGGATTGAATTTGGATGTCAGTCTTGTCCTCATGCTTTGTTACATCTCAGTTGTCTCCTGTCTCTCCCATAAACCGTCCATGCATGCACAACAGACAAATGAAGCTGAAATCGGTTGAAAATAGCCCTCGGCGAATTACACATAATGTGTTCTTGGGCTCAACTCGACAACAAGCAAAATTTATCACACGTCACATGTTTCTGTAGAGAGGGAAAGTGGGCAGTTTATTTTATGACTTGTCTGAGACACGGGGATCGGGCTATTTCACCGCCATAAAGAAAAGATGATGATAAAAGAAAGAAAGAGGAGATAATAATTCACCAAACAGTTTTATTAATATCCTGTTCCTCTGTCAGCCAAGGGGCAATATTTCATCACTTTTAGAAGCTTATGAATCCAACTGAATGGAGTTTATATGTCCTGAAATGACCTCTTATTTAAATACAACAACACTCTCGCTGTTGTTGCATGAAAACCTTGTGACGCATTTTATTTGATCGTCTAATTTGTTTCTTATAAATTAGAAGATTTATTCCATAAATTAAGCCATAATGAAGCCATTCTATTACAAACTCTATTACAAAAAAGGACCAGAATAAAATAGTAGACAAATACCCACTGAGAGCATGATATTAACAATATTGCTTATAGTAATACATTTGCAGTCATGCTATACAGTGTGTGTGCCAAGCGGCAACTTCCGTGTCTGTGAAGTGAGGCAAACCAGGAACTGTCTTTAGCCTGCATTCTACCGAAAATTCCAGCAGAAGGCGCTGACGGCAGCTGCAGAAGCATTTTGTGTTCATTCCATAGGCTGTATATAAATAATGGACGTAGTGATCGTGACGTCACCCATTGGTTTGCGGACTGCCCGTTGGAAGCATCGAGTTCAGCGTTACACTCGTCGGCATCTTGTGTTGCTATCTTGTTTCCGATATGGGGAGCAGACCATATTTGGACTGTGGAGAAGCGCGAGGGATCTGATGACACTGACTACAGCCTCTCTACACCGGAAACCTGACTGAGCGAAGTCGCTGCTAAATCATGTTAGCATTAAGTGGAGCATTAACTGGGATGTTAGTTTTGGCTAGCAAAAAACAAAAACAAAATGTATAAATTACTTACCTCAGAAAACTGAGCAGCGACTCCTTGGAGTGTCTGTTAGTCCAACCAAACGCTGAACAAGACATTTTAATGAACAAAACGTTCAAATAAACTGTCATTAAGTGAAAATACAGTGAAAGGTTTAACGTCTCTTTTTATATCTGTATAACGTTATATATAACTTTATTGACACGTTGCTGTGGAAACCCATTGCTCTGCTTCTCTCCTGATGACAGCTCGCCTTGTTAGTGACCTGTCATATGATTCTTTATCTTCTATTTTCTTCCATTATTTGAACAATTAACATTAAATTTTCTTGAAGAAGATTTTTTTTACTAGCGATTGAGACCATAGTGTTGTTCTAAGAAAAAATTCTGAGGTAATAAATCAAGTGAGAAGTTTTCTCATTTTGCATTGAAATTAATGGACAGAAATATTTTTGCTGCAAAACTTAGCGCCCCCTGCTGGAATTTTCAGTAGAATGTAGCTTAAGGAACTTCCTGGTTTGCCTCCCTGCTCAGACCCGGAGGTTGCCGCCTGATCCATTCAATTCAATACAAAATGAGAAAACTTCTCACTTGATTTATTGAACATTATGGTCTCAATTGCTAGAAAAAAATCTTGTTCAAGACAATTTGATGTTAATAGTGAATAGAGAAGATAAGCAATACATATCCACGACACCGTGTCAATAAAGTTTGACCCTTTCACACTGGATTTTTACTTAATGACAGTTTATTTTAACATTTTGTTCATTAAAAATGTCTTGTTCAGCATTTAGTTGGACTAATAGACACTTCAAGGAGTCGCTGTTCACTTTTCTTAGGTAAGTAATGTACATATCCCAGTTAATGCTCCAGTTAATGCTAACATGAATTAGCAGCGGCTTTGCTCAGTCAGGTTGCCGGTGTAGAGGGGTGTGTAGTCAGTGTCGTCAGATCCCTCTTGCGCCTCCACAGTCCAAATATTCTGCTCCCCGAGTCCAGGAACAATAAGACGACGAGTGTAACGCTGAACTCGATGCCTCAAACGGGCAGTCCACAAACCAATAGGAGTTACAGGGATACGTCCATTATTTATATACAGTCTATCGTGTGTGCTTGTTGTGAGTGCACAGGTGAGCATTTCTGTTCATGTATGTAAAGAAAATGTATCCTGCACGAATTGCATGTTTGCATGTGCATACTGTTGAAAGTGATGCTCAGCTGTAGATGAATATGTCTTATTTCATACAATACTAATCAGTCTCTTTCAGTTACTCTCCCCTTCCTCTGTGTGTCTCCCACTCCCACTCCCGCTCATCTTCATCTCCCCTCCCTTCTCTCTGCCTTCCTCCCCCTCATGCCCTGCCCCAGCTGTTCGCTCCTCTCTTGTTCTTATCCTCTCACTGATTTTCCTGTCTGTCAGACCTTTTCTTATAAACACTCTCCCACTCTCTCTATACCTCCTCCTCTATAACTGATGGGAAGCAGGTGCTATTTTCTCAGCTCATCTCCTCATTTCCTCCCTGTTGTGTTGTTGCCGTGGTGTCGAAACTGCGAGAGTGCAGAGGGATTTGGGTGTTGGTGGGAGAGGGTGAGAAATGGGAAGGGTGCCAGTCAAGGGTGCCCTGAGATGCATTATGCTAACAGAGAAACATGACAAATAATACAAATAGGTGTTTAAAGAATTCACTTATTTGAAGATTAGATGGTTTGCAGTCAGTTTCAGCTCAGAGGGAGTGAGAAATGTAAAATAATTATCCAAAGTTAATCACAAAATTGTTTAGAGTTTTTGTTCTAAAGAGGGTTTTGAAAAAGTGTCTCTCCAACAAAAACTTCCAAATATTAACCCAGAGCCTGATTTGTGCAGCATAATTAAGATTTTTTTTAATTGATTTTGTTCTAAAGATGGTTTTGAAAAAGTGTCCATAAACAAATCCAACAAAAACTTGTAGCATAAATAAGATTTTGGGGGAATAAATGAATGGACAGAATGTTCAAAATTGAAACATTTCCACACTTTATTGTGCATTTTAAACTCTATCTCATTGCTCACACTTTCAGCTATAAACTCATTCAAACTTAAAATGTTCAAGATCTATAATGCATTCTGGATATTATTCAGGTTTGTTCTGTCCTGGATATACACTATAATTATGGAAAAGTGCTCCTATTGTCAAATAAGCAGATTTTGTTAAGAACTTTCAAAAACTGCTAGTGCCTCAGCTCCTGACAAACTATTTGGGAAATTCACATTCTATTAGAAAGAATTATCAGGCCACTGATAATATGCTTAATAAATGTAATAGTAAAACATTAGAAAGTATCTGTGATGAAATATTTCAAATTCAAAGTTAGCTTGCTATTTTCGCCCCCAGGCCTTTTGAATTCATCCCACTTCCCTTTCCAGCAAATGGAAAAAGGAATCTACATTATCTGTACCACTAACTAGAGCCAGATTGATATATCAGCCAGTATTGGCTTATTGCACACATTAGTATTAGTGTATATGTTGGCTAATAAGTGACAAGAAATTGCAGGATAGAACATTAAAAGAAAGAAAAAAGTAGCAAGACCAAGGAGATCATCGTGGACTTCAGGAGAGCCAACAGAGGCACACACACTCCCATCCAGATCTACGGAGCTGATGTCAAGCGTGTCTCCAGCTTTAAGTTCCTGGGGGTCCACCTCTCCAATGATCTTTCTTGGTCTCTGAACACCTCCTTCCTGATAAAGAAGGCTCACCAGCGGCTCTTCTTCTTGAGGAAAATTAAGAAAGCCCACCTGTCTCCTCCTGGTGAACTTTTACCGCAGCACCATCGAGAGCGTCCTTACCAGCTGAATCACAGTCTGGTACGGTAACTGCTCCGTCACAGACCAGAAGGCGCTGCAGAGGGTGGTGAAAACTGCCCAGCGCATCACCAGCTCACCACTCCCCACCATCGAAGCTGTCCACATCAAGCGGTGTCTGCGGAGGGCACGCAGCATTGCCAGGGACAGCTCCCACCCAGTCCACGAACTGTTTACCCTCCTCCCCTCCAGGAGGCGCTCCAGGTCCCTGCGCTCCAGAACCAGCAGGTTCAGGAACAGTTTTTTCGCCTCAGCTGTCACCCCGTTGAACTCTACACAGAGGTGACCCACCTACTGTTCAGTAATCTGCCCACATTAATGACTATTTATTATCATCCATTCATCTACCTGCACTGCTGCTTTACTGTACATTCTTTACTGTATATATTTCTATAACATATTTATTCACTGTATATATCCTATAGCATATTCAATTATCTGTTCATTGACAATAAAGTTGAATCTAATCTAAATCTAATAAAACTCTGTATGGGATCTGTATCTACTTTATTTGGGATAAAGTGCTTTAGTAAAGGCTGTCACCTCACAAGATTTCAGATTGAGACTTGTCCCTCTTTCCATAATGTTGTCAGTCACTTAGAAAAACAATTGAAGCCTGTCTGTGGCAAAAAACCAAACAAATTTTAGTGGCCATACATTGATGTTTAATACTGAAAGCTGTCACCTGTAGCGTTCTGTGTCAACACTGAACCAATTCAGAAAATTTTGGTCCCCATCAGTCAGTTCATCTTATAGGTCTAAGCTTGTATACCTTGCGAAAAGCTTCCACTTCTAAGAAGTCCCTCTACCTACCCTAAAGAACTGCTCTGTTTTCTGGTATGAGGATGTTCATCTATACATTCTAATCTGAAACTGCTGGCTTTGGTTGGAGAAAAGCGATCTTCATAGCAAAAATTACACAAATACTATAGTATCTCATTATTGTGTCGGTTTAAAGACATCCTGCTCCTTTCCGCTTTTATTTTTTTCTCATAAACATAAACGATTACCTGCTGCTGCCTGTTTTTCTGCAGGGGACAGTCATAAATCACATGATGGCAAAAGGTTGCTGAAGGTCACTGTTTGAACAAATGCTTTCTGTTGAGGACAGTTTGAAAAGGCTGTGAGGGATGTGTGTAGTATGGACTGGAGGTAAATATAGTGCTGACAAGGCTGCAAAGGTACATTATTGCCTGTGTATTAATCTGATTCAGCAGTTAAGGCCTTGTCACCTTGCTGCTGCTCCGTGTATGCAAGTTCTTAGAGAGCTGAATAGAAATTGTTCTCATTTATATGATGTGTGTGTGTGTGTGTGTGTGTGTGTGTGAGAGAGAGAGAGAGAGTGAGACTAATAAGTACTTAGTGGTCCCCCGAAGACATAGAGGCCACGGGGGTTGTGCTGCTAATGGGCTAATGGACTTCTGCACTTGACCCATTCTGTTCCTGCGCCACAACCACAGAAACAGGCTGAGGGTCATCTAAGGATAGCAGGTAGCGTATGTGGGAGGAATAAGTGAATGCTTAGCAGCAGTCCTACCTAAATTTTTATTGTGCATAATGGTTTCACTGTCAGATTATTATGTTTCTCTAAAGTACCATTATTAATGGATTTACGAACAGCTGGTGCAACTCGATCAGGTGTCAGAAAAAAATAGGTGTCGAGTAAATAAAGAGGCAAATGACTCAAGTCACATCTCTACATTTACCCTCTCCGAACCTTTTCTCGTCTTTGAAAATATCAAATGATAAAAAGCTTTCACAGGCACAGCGTCATGTCCGATGAGTCAGACCATTTAAATTGGTTTACGTCTTTCAATGCACAAAAACTTCCGTCTTTTTCTTCTTTGACTCCCAGTATCAACTAAGATGACTCACATTTTAAAAAGTGAGTCATTTGGAATAGAGCTGTTTCTACCCTGGCCATAATTGAACCATGTTGTATCCAGAGCAACATGCGCTATGTGATTATGTATTTACCATAGATTGCACTCCAGCTCATCTTACGACTACTTCAAAAATGGTCGCAAGGTGGAGTGTTGGTTGAGATGAGGCCAGTTAACTGCAGTTGCTAACTGCACTCAAAGTGGCCGCATCCTTAACTGTGGATTAAGCCTTAATATAATTAAATACAATTATAAAATGAGCAAGTTATATAAAGTTACACCCCTGTACAGTTGTGATGAACAAGAACAGGATCACCAACTCATGGCTGGTCTCAAATCATGAACCACTTACACCAGGGGCTGGGGGCAGGATTATCACAACCAACAAGACCTACTGAATCATTAGGGCCTCGGGGCAATCGCACCGAGCACTATTGTTATACTGTGGATTTTTTCTTCTTCCTCTTCCGTCCCGCTACTAGTCCTACAACTTGAAGAGTTGCAGGACAAATTATATATCAAAACGTGCGGTTTGATCGGGATCGGTGTGCTATTACTTTTCTCTACAGAATGCGAATTTTTTGCGACATAAGTCGCGAAAAACTGCCCAAAATTTTTTCATTGAAATGAATGGGACGGCCGACAAAAAATGAGCGAAAAAGAACAATAATTGGAGATTTTTAAATGTCTACTTCTCTGGCATAATCCACGTTTCGATAGGTCATATAGTTTACTATCAATCCCTGTTCAATGACCATGATCATTTTTGGAGAAATTCTGAGATTATAATGGGTGTGTATTGCACGGAATGTTCGTGTCACAGTGCACAGGCTTCAAACACACGCACACACGCACGCGCACACACACACACACACATTTTGAAGTTAAAGGACATAGTTTGAAATCTCTGAAGAATCTCATCATAGTGTACACACACCGGCAGTAGCCCCCGTGGCCCTTTCAAAATTTCCCCAGAGGAAATTTTCTAGTTCATTTTATTCTATTTATTTAACTACAATGTGATTGATACCAGCTAACTTCAGCAGGCTAGCGTTAGCAGGCAAGCGTTAGCTTACAACAAAGGCATTAACATCTAACGTTTAGTGTGAATAAGAACGTAATTGCCTTACATTTGATTCAAGACGAGCAGCACAGATGTGTTAAACATGTCGTATCTGGATCCCAATGGCTCGCTAAGCCAGGAGCAACATTTGTTGAAAGATAATGTAGTCAACCATTGTGGTTATTATACTTGAGGAGATTGGAGTTGTAGCCAGTGAGGTAATGACGTGGCTCTCGAGCCTGTGGAAAAGCAAACAGGTTCTGAGACGATTAAGAAGTTGAACCAACTGCGAACCAGCCCCTGCCCAGCAAAAGAACTAGGTTTGCGTTGGTTGAAAAGGGGTATATGAGAAGTTGCCGCTTGGTATTTGTGCAGAATCCTGATGATGATTCCTTAAAATCATCAAAAAGCAGATTCATCCATGATACCTGCAAATATTGACACTTTAAAGCCATTTTAAGAGTTAGAATGGCTCAGACATCGACAGATGTCCAGCATGATATCTGTATTTCACTCTTCAGTGTGATTGCTTCTGTTAGGGCATTATCTGATCTGATATATGATTGCCACTAAGAGTTGAGCTCCATCTGTGTTTTATACATTTGATCTTGTATTTCTTCTGTGTTCTGTGTTTTTTGTCCCTCTGCTGGGCTTCTCTTATCTTTTATACCACCTACCTCCATCTTCCTGTCTTTATCCTCTCTGCCCTGCACTGCAGTTCTTATCTTTCCCCATATCTCACATTGTCCTTGCCTTTCCACCACACTATCTCCTCTCACTATTGTTGTCACTTCCTCCTTACTCATGACTCTCCATCTCTCAAAGCAAATATCCCTTCACAGCATAGGAAAGCAATGCTTTCCTTTATCAGTTTCTTCCTGTTTCTTGTTCTTTTTTTTTAAACATACAGAGGGCACAGCAGGAGAGCCTATTTTTATTTTATAAATGATGTTTTCACTGCTTTGTGTTTCATTACATAATTCTTGTGCCTTTGATGGCTGCTGTTTATTTTTACTCTTCTGAACAGCCAATTCTGTTCTGATATGCTTTCCAGTATGGTGGATTTAATTACAGTATTACATTTATGATTGACTGTGAAATTAAGATGCTTCTTTAAATACAAAGCGAGTAATGGCAAGTAATTCACAAGTCCACAGTTTATCAAGCATAGCAGAAACATTCTTAGAAATCATACTAGCAAATGTGTAAATCTCAAAATTCCTTTATGTTGTATGCATGAAGTCAATACCAATATTCAGAAAGTCTTCTATAGAGTTGTGTCTCCACTCAAATGTTCTGTCTACTATAAGGCATGGCAAGCTTAAAGTGTGTACAGATATTGTGTTGAGGAAAAAGATAGATATTAAATTAATTCACAAAGTTAAAGTTTTGACCAAAATAATATTGTCACAAACATTGTCTATTTTCATTTTCATTTTCATGAGATTATTTTCAGCAATATGCCAAACTGTGTCAACCAGTTTGTTTCGTTGCACAAGCTCTTGTGAAGAAAAGAAACATTTTTACACCTATTTTATCTTAATTAAATAGTAATTAATTCATGTTTCTCTCTTTCACTGAACTGTGACAAGTTTAATTGCATTGTTAATTCATTTTAAACACAATGAATTAAAACTCAACATAAACAAAATAAAACTCACCAAACCCCTCTCAGTTAATCTTTCCACTGTTCCAACAACCATCAACTTTGGACAAAATAAATCCTAAATTCACCTAATATGATATATCATGCTGCTGGTTTATTGCTGCTGGTTACATGATGTTCTTCTCCTGCTGTCTCTCTCGGCCATGCCCCTGCTGCCATCTGATCAGGTGTCTGCGAAACACTGACCATTTAATTGTCAAAACAAAATAACAAAAATCACCCCAAAAGAGCTTGGACCATGTTGCCTGACTTATCATTTATCAACAGAGGCATTTCACTTTTAATAGTCTTGTAATTCTCCATGTTTCTCAGCTCAGATATCTCTTCCACCTATTATATGGAGACTGACCTCTGGTGGTGCGTGGTGTGCACTACACATTTCTCTGTCAGTTTGATACAAAGACTGAAAGAGTAGTGTCTGTATATTTTTTTTTTACTATATTGAAAATTATACCGTTGGGATTTTTAAAAACCCTGGTAATACAGTAGTACAACCCAAGCCTAACATACACAGTAAAAACTAGTCCAAAACAGAGTTCACACAACAGCGAATAGACAGCACTGTGCTTCACAGTAGTTATCTTATACATGTGCAATAATTACATTTGAGTATAATGGTTTCTGGGTCCGAATTGGTGAACAGCAGCGCTCACAGAGACAAACAGTATCTAAAGCATTTAGAGTGCTCAATTTGTACGTAGGAAAACTAAAAGCAGGCAGCCATTGAGTATCACACTGTGAAAAATTAGAACTTAGTTCTTTAGTGAAAAATATCTGCATTAACATTCTACAAACATGACTAAAGCATGGAAACAATTAAATACACCAAAATTGAGAGCATGGGTATTAACAGCAGAACAAAGTTTAGAGATGGAAAGACTAACTTTTAGAAATAGGGAACAAATACATATTTGGAATAAGTTATACTGTAAAGAAAGGCTGGTAAAAACAGTGGAAATATTTAATCAAATTGAGGAGATTAACTAAATGGTCCCCTCCCCAACACTAACACTCACATGCATACACACACACAGATTCATGAACACGCATACATGCACCACCGCTTATTTTCTCATTTTATTATGTCGTTAGTTTGTTTATTCCTTTTCTTGGAGATCCTCATTTGGGGAATACCAGTTTGCCTTGTATATATATGTTTGTCTGTTTTTGTTATTTACTTTGTGAATATATACCTTGAAAAAAAAGGGGAAAAAAATGCAAGGTACAATATTGTAAAGAAAACGAAATGACTGATTATGTTTGCGAAAGTAAGAAGCCTTGCAATACAGTATTTATAAAAAAACATTCTACAAACATAAATTGGCTGCAGGCAAACATTAAGTATGCTGAATTTAAAAGAAACAACAAAACAAATAACTCCATTTGATCTGCTGTATCTTCTCCCGCCAACATGCAAGTTGAGTTTAGTGTTCAGTCTCCCTGTTCACCATCAGCACAGATTGAAGAAGAAAAATAAGGCACCGCCCACGCATCTAAAAGCCAGCTGCACTTTGTCTCATTCTGTATAAAACTATAATGAATTGAGTTCCTAATGCTTCCATCGTTGTGTAGTTAGTTAAAGCACACAAGTTGTGAGTAAGCAAGGGAAGGAAAAGGGCCAAGAAGGGCTGTTGTGGGACTGAGAGTGGGAGGCTGTTCACTGGAAGGAGGACCCACTACTGGAGACCCTGTAGATATCAAGCTTAAAATAAAGAGTCAGTACAGTGGTTTGGTCATTCATTTTTTCTCAGCACTACTGAAAGACTTAACTTGTTCACTACAGGACCAGATGTAAAAACGCTCCTACCTTAATGTAGGTAACTTCTGTGATATGAGGTTATTACATCAGTGATGTGACGAGCTTTGATTAAAATAAAGTTATGTAACTTCACATAACAATGTTGACTTTTTATTTCACACGGGACATAAACATCCTTGGTCAAAGTCTTGTGTTTACCAATGCCACTCTCCCAAAGCGGACCATGTCATTCTTTATACTAATTGTCCTTTAACTGCAGATTGTTTTATGCACAAGTAATTATGGTCTTTCAACAACAAAAGACAAGAGCAAACAGCAAAATGATATGCTAAGTGACCAGTAAAAACAGGGAATCAAATGTCGGTGTTATTCTGTGTTTCTATGTTCCTGCTCAGCATGTATTCATAAACTCAGGGTAAACTTGATCCTTAGGAAATGTGTATTGGAGGAACGAGACTTGTGTCGCCACTGACCACCTGAGTTTAGATGTTTCAGCTATGTTGACAGGTTGACCATATCAGCTGATCACACCGAAGTAATATATTACATGTGTTGACAACTTTACCATGTAAATACACACTGTGAAGCAACTTTCAATGTACCCAAAATATCTGGCACTGACCTTAGACTGTATAAATTGCCTTAATGTCCATGTACTTTTATTCATTCTGCTGCATGAGAGATTAATCAGACTTTGTGTGCATTAAAACACATGCATTGAACTATAATTCTTCGACTATCTCCTCCTCTTAACCACCACATCATATGAGTCAGAAAGCAGTGGGAGGGACCATCACAATTTCAGAGATATCACAGATTTTGTATTTATGGCACAGTACAATTTGTTGTTACTATGGCACCTGCAGGGGATTTCTGTACGTCCCTCTGTTTGCTGCTGAGCACATGATGAAGTGCTGCCAGGTGTCTTTTTAGCCGTAGCTATTTCAGCTTCAAACTCCGCCTACATCAAACCTAAGCTTCCAGAAATAAATGGCGAACACAGCCTATATTTGACAGGCAGTTTATCTGTGGTTTGGGGAAAAAAAGGAATTTACCAGATTTGCTGACTGATTTTTTAATAACCATTGAATAAAAAGCAAATATATTTATTTTTTAAATTTTAATTGTTGATAAAAGCTATGGTGTAAACTTCTATTCCTTGTTGAGAATGTATTAAGGTGCTATTTTTAGTCCTTGTCGAGCTGAAAATGATTTCTGTCTTTGAGAAGCTCAATAAATACAGCCCTGGTTTCCAGAACTAAAAGCAAGCTGATGAGACATAAGAGATAAAGATTTATCATGCCCTTCAGACGTGCAAGTAAATTAGACTGTGCAGCTGAGAAATAAACATGTTATTTATGCCCTGCAATCAGTTTGCTACAGACGGCACGCGCTAACAAGACAAATTAAACCAGTAAATGGGGCGGAAGGAAGAGTGGAGGCTTCGGAGGCGGGATATGTGTGTGAGGAGAGGATGATAGGAAAAAAATCTGTATGTAATGTAATTTTTAGCAGATCTTGTTTTAACATCCTCAGAATAAGGGCCGTCAAAGATTTGATGAGGGATGTTTTCTCATTTTTCAAAAATATTTTTTTATGACTCAAGTTTACAATGCAATTTATCTTAGGCAAATAAATTGAGGAAATTATTAAGAGATGTCAGGCTTATACATTTTTTGAAAGTTCACCAGAGAGTGAGACATAGTGCTTTACCTATATGCAGCTTCCATCAGAAACAGGCCTGTGGCGCCCCTTGGTGGGCAAAGAGTGTATGAGTTTGCCATGGGTAATTAAACAGTATTTATTTTGAGTGAAGACTTTGTAAAGTTCTGCACTATTCATTTTCACATCCTATAGTCTAAACTCAAAATGTCTACTTCTCTTTGACTCTAAATTAAAAGTGCGTCCTTTAATTTCCTCCTTTATTTCTTTCTCTTCTCAGGACTGTAAAGAGCCTCCAGATTGCTGCCTCAGTGAGTCTTTCACATCTCCGTCCTGCACACTGGGTGTTGACCTGCGCCGTGGCCGACGCCGTTTCTCAGGCAACCTGCAGCTTCCCCCGTTGTCATGGCGTCAGGGGGAGAGGTCCCGGACACCTGATGAAGAGATCATGGCCAGGCCGACGTCCTTGCCCTTTGGAGCTCCTCCCAGGATAGACATCACACCAGTTGATCCTGAATGGTGAGTGGACAGTGAAATACAGAACATAAACATTCTCAGTGGCAGCAGAACTATCCCTGGATACAGTCAAACACCTGCAGAAATCATTCTAAATATTGGGCTGCTTATTTTTGGAGAATCCAATAGGCCTGATGTGGAATTCATGTATTCTAATTAAAGTGCACAGGCTCCACTGCTGGCACATTAAGTAGATATACATGTGCTCACACTATCAGTGCAGGGGGTAGTAGTAGCAGTGTAATTGGATAGTGAAATGTTTTAGCTGATGTGGATATTGGGTTTCTTGGCTACATTAGATGGACAGAGCACTTACTGATGATTGAAGGTCAGTTTCCTGGATGTTTTTCTGAGATGAGCCACCTAACTTGAAACAAAGACCACCTTAGCCAATGTTATTAACAATAAATATACTTCTATGACATAAAACATTAACCATCAGTGGGGGAAAACAACGATATGTAGCCCAACTGATAATGGATTGTAGAGGCCAATAATGATAACATAAATAAATAATCTTGAGGAGTTGTGAACTATATTGCAGCCAGCCACCAGGGGGCGATTGAGATGATTTGGCTTCACTTTTTGGGCATCCATCTTTACATACAGTCTATGATTGATAGTAATACCACCTGGTGGTTTGAGGTAATGGTGACAGAGAAGTTTTAACATATGAAGGAGGCTTTGGGGTTTGGTTGGCCTCCTGACAAAGGGGTAAATCCTGCTTGGTCATTGTAGCAAAAATTCAGTTTTGGGAGGAATTATGTGAGTCTTTGGAGAGAAACTTACAGTTGGCCTCAAAGAGGTTTTTGTAGGCTGTCAGACACTCAGAAAGGGGAGGCAGCGCCTGGCTCAGGCTAGTCTCAGCAGGGGAGGAGAGCTGCTGACTTTGACTGGGGATAGAGTCGAGGGGGTGAAAGACGTTTCAGAGTTACAGCCTTTGAGGGTAAGTCTAAAGACTGAGGAAGTCAAAAAGCTCCAAAGTGGCATAAACATCAGGGCTGGATGAGGTTCACTCTGAGATGCTGAAGGCAGCGCTCAATATTGTTATGTTGTCCTGGTCGACACATGTCTCTAACATTGCAAATAAGTCAGGAACAGTGGCAATAAACTGGTGCTCATTATTATTGAACATTTCCTGCAGTACCCCAATTATCAGGGTGTCACACACCTTGGTTGCTGTAAAGGAGGCTGAAACAGATTGCTAAGCTTCAGTAGCCGTGTTTCCATCAACCAATTACATTGCACATTTTGAAGATTCGCATGAGAAAAGCTTGATGGAAACACCAAAATTTGAAAAGTTAAAATGCGCTAAAAGGGAGATGGAAATTATTTTACCGAATAAGTTCTGGCATAGCAAACATTTAACTCACATGACTGATCAGCTGTTTTTCCGCTCTGCCAGTCAACAAAAGCTGATATGAAAAAACAATCATAAGTTGCCCAGTTGAATCTTATTCTTGAAGACGTATTTTCTCTCATGGGTGGCCAAAACTGTCCGATTAGAAACCTATTTTTTATTATATTTTTTCTCTTGCTCAATGTCTTCGACAACTGTTTACTGATGGATCAGCCTATAGCAATACATTACACTGCCATCTTCTGACCAAAGTATGTTCATGCAGCTTTGTTTATTCAATCTAAACCAGTTGATTGAAACTTCCCTAATTCGCATTTTCTTTCAAAAATTTTTGCTTCAAAATTCGATTAGACTTTAATGGAAACACGGCTTCTGTTTGGAGGATTTTGTTTTGGTTCTGTAACAGTGGACGAGCTCTCCAACAACATGAGAGGTGTCAATGGTGTTCTGCAGACGTGAAGAACACTTCTAACTGTATCTCTCCTAGGTGTATTGAGATTAAATGGGAAGAACATTTTTTTCATACCTAGCTGGGGGAACGCAAAGGTTAAAATAAATGGAATTTGTACAGTTAATCAGTTGAGACAAAGTTATTTTATAACAAACCACAGGTTCTCCCAGTCACACTGAGCTAACACAGGGCTTCGGAAATCCCTCTCTGCATCAGTGACTGATCTGTCATGTTGCATTCGGCCTGCTGAAGACGACACTGCCTTGTTTCATTATTTATGCCCCATGCCTCCGGACACCACACACACACACACACACACACACACACACACACACACACACACACACACACACACACACACACACACAGACAGACACACAGAAACACACACAGCAACAGGTACAATGTGTAGTTTCAGATAACACATTAACAAACGTAAACAGCAAGTGGGCAGTTCTTGGCCGGCTGCCAGTTGTCCAGTCGTGACAAATTCAGATACGCATTTACTTAACTAGCTAATCAGTACTGATTGACCCTGCTCGAGTATGTTGTGTGTAAGTGTGTGTTTGTGTGTATTTGTATGTGATGTCAGTAAAGATGGTGTAAGTATAGGAACAATTTAAATGGAGCAAGTGCTTCGTTCCTTTGAGTCCCATGAAAAGGAGCTTGTTGAAAGATTAGTGCTAATCAGTCCTGATTGGTGCTGCACTTCAGTTTATATGTGTTTATGTGCACTGTATGTGTGTGTCCTGTCCTGGTAATACCTCCTTGTGACCCACTGTGATAGACTGAAAAATCTACAAGCACAAGAACCGAAGACTGATGTTCCCATTTTAGATTATTTTCATTTAAAAAGTTTTTTAAGTCCTAAAAAGATAAAACTCAGAAAAAAAAAATTGTGCAGTAATTTATTTCTTCTTATTTCCTTTCTTGCCAGTTACCTCATGACCCCTCATATGTATCTTGTGACACCCACTGGAGATCCTTTCTTACAATGCTAGGGTAGAAGCCACAGTTTTTACCTTTATTCTTATGGAATTATTATATTTGATAGAAAAAATATAGGTGAGGCTTACCTTTCTGTTGTTTTAACAATTATTTCCATGATCAGTCAATTGATTTGGTTGTTGTTCTCAAAACATGTTAGAAATTAGTGGAAAATGCTTCTTATGAATTCCCAATGTAATATGTTAATTTGACCAACAATCCAAAAAACCCAAAGATATTTAGTTTACTATCATGTATACTAATGACAACCCTCCATATCTCACATCTGAGAAGCAGTTAATATTTTCTGTTGGTAAGTCACTTAATGTTTGCAGCTCTAGGCAGTGTATTAACATAGTAATTAGGACCTATTAAGGAAATATATAAAACGCATGGGAGTTGACTTACTGCTTATTTCAAGGTCACTGAGTCAAAGCTTTAAGAGCTGAAATATCTATTTCTACCAGAAGAGTGCAGTGTAAACATGGCTGACTGGATGGGCTCACACACACATTCGCACACATAGACGGGAGACAGATTAAAGGAAAAATCTGAATAAATAAGTAAAGAAACATAAATGCAGAGGCGTCCACACTGGGGGCCTTTGCAATCACCAGATCTAAACCATTATAATTGAATTTGGATTGATTGGTTACTCCACCATCAACATTAAAAGGAGGGAATATTTTTTGGAAGAATGGTGTTAAATCACTCGGAGGATCTTTGCCAATGAGCGTTGAAGCTATTCTGGAGGCTTATGATGATTATTTGTAGTCCATTTAAACATATACAATGTCTCTGTTTTTATATTTGTAGAATCTGATGATGACTTGCATTTCTTTCTGTTAACAGCCGGTTAATTGGTGGCCGTACAGTCCGCTCAGGTACCCGCAGACTTTATAGCAGGTGAGGTGTGTGTCAGCTGTCAGTAACCCTGGTGGTAGAGGCAGACATGTTTCCCCTGTGTGCTTTTCCCTCCTGGCCTTCTTGTCTTTTAAGAAGCTATCACACTGTGTCTCCTTCAGGCATCACTGCTGCTGTAATGTCAGGGTCAGCAGAACCTTCCTGAATGTCCTCAAGTCTGATTACTTCCTTCCTTAGTGAAGCATAAAGCTGGTAGATGTGTGTGTGTGTGTGTGTATGTTATACTTGTGTCTATATGTGTCTGTAACAAAATGTAAGTACCGGTCCTCCGCACAGCTCCTTGTGTCCTCCCAATCCCCTCGTTTTCTTGAACTTAATTCATCAGTGTTTGGAGGAGGCGGAGGGAGCTAGAAGTTATTTTGGGATTCAATTATTTTTCCTGCTGATGTACACAATTGTTTCAGAGTGCCTCGTGGATTGTGTGTGTGGTCGGGTGTGCTCGTGCCACTGCTGTAGAAAAGCTCAAAGTCACATTGCTGAAAACAGGGCCATTTCACTGAGCTCAGGATAAGTTGACTTTTGAGAGTTTTGTGTTTTCTTTTTACAGGATGTGAGGATTTCTTTCAATATGATGCATTGCTATAGATTAGACAACCCCAAAGTTAGAAGTAGCACAGCCTTAATGCAACATACACATTAATGCTGCAGTAATATGAATCTAAAACATCATATTATAGTGAAACACTGCAAGGAAACATATTTCTGCACTATGAGTACTTATACTCTTGATACTTACGTAAACTTTGCTGAAAATCCTTTTTTCAATTCATGTAGCTTTTTCAGAATACAACTTCCACTAGAGCATTAACTGCATTTTGTGTCCACAAAGTTAAATTCAATCAAGAATTGTTTTGTCAAGTCTATTCATCTCACTTCAGTCTTTTTATTTCTCCAGAATGAGAGTCAAACCCATAGATTGAACTTAACTGATATCAAACATGTATGGACGACAACAATTGCAGCTTTTTCCCCAACTTTCCTCAATTTCAAGTTTCACTGCTCTGTATAGCTTTGATAATAATAAAATAACGTTGCAACAGAGTCACATGGGTTCCAGTGTATTTAGCATGTAGCTAAAACCATCGTAACTTTGCAGCATTATTTTCGACAATTTCCGGACATGACGCATATAGAGCCTATGGATTCCTTAGATCTTCTAGTTTCATATGATACCAGTGTCTCCAGTATATTCTTATAAAGTGAGCCCGCTACAGCCTCTGGAAAAGAACAAAAACTAAATGCTAAATTAACGCTAAATATCGATACTTGGTGGCCATGAATTGATATAATATTGCCACGGAAAATATCGTAATACTATGCTGTATTGATTTTTTCCCCACCTCTATCTTCCACCCCTGTAATAGAGTTAGAGTTAGAACAGATCTAAATGAAATCCAGTGGATGCATTTTAATACACAAGTAATCAGACATTGACGTGATGAAGTGTTGGCTGTTGCCATAAACACTTCTCAATCCAGACTGTCCTAATGAGGCAAAGGCCGGTAATCACAATCAATACAAACATGTCTGTTAGTCCTGTAATTGAATTATGGTAGTGATTTGCCAATCACCCCATGTCTTCTGACTGCTGTCGACGGCCAGCTGATGGTAAACTTCTACGAACATCTGTACGAGAGGAAACAACTGGTTAGTAGTGTATTTGTTAGTAAAGACAAACAAAATAAACCACCATACCACGTACATGCTGTTGTGAAGTTCTTTAACTTGCACAAAATGTCATGCCATTGTTTGTCACAATGTTCAGTAAAAACCTTATTGTGCTGTAAGACCAATATTTGCTTTCCATTCATTACTATGTGGAATGGGGCGTGACGCATTACTTTCCGGTTGCAAAATGATTTTGAGTTTGATTGTTATGGCCCACCAGGGTCCAGCCTGTGTTAGAGAAAAAGGAAGGGATTGACCTCTCCTTCAGGAAATAGTGTTTGTTTATAGTTTTCATAACTGCAAGGTAAAATAATACAAGCAGCACAGTAGGAGGGACCCTGAAGTGAGTGCAGAACAGTCACAGAGATCGACAGTAAAGTTTTTTGATAAGAAGCTGTATAGTTAACGGTTTTGGATTTATATGTTTTCACATGCTATTTCTTGTGCTATTTGCTTTTGGCCACAAATATATATAAGTAAATTGGCAAGCTTTACCCCTACTGCATTTTTGTTTTGTTTTGTATTCACAAAAGCCCCAAAAAACACATCTGAATTCAACCCAGAGCCACTATCAGGGTTCACACTAGAGAGATGCGCAAATCTGAAATATGATTTATTCAGCTTGAATCCAGCAACAGCATTCAACAATGTTCTGTAAGCCTCTTATGCTGTAAGATGTTGTTGCATTTTGTAATGTTACTTCGACATGATCTGTAAAAACCACCCAAACAATACAGGAAGACAGAGGTGTTCAGTTCAGCTAATTATATTCTAAGATTAAAGGGATAGTTCAGATTTTTTTTGAAGTGGTGTTGTTTAAAGTACTTATTCATAGACAGTGTGGAACAAGGAACTAAAGCCGCTATCTGTGCTCTCTTTAAAGTCACAAGACTCTCAGTAATTTTACCTCACAGATAACAGAAATTTCTGTTCTACTGAAATGGTTAGTTTAATTGTGTATTTGTGGTACTTTAGTGTTTTAAATGTTAAATTATATTCACCAAAGTCACACAATACACAAACAAACAAACAAAATATGAATATGAATTGTTTTTGTCAAAGGAGTCAGGAGGATTTCAAGAAAGCATTGATACTGGCTTCAGTTCTGCTGAACCTGATATAGTTTTATTTTTAGGTGGCTACAATACATTTAGCCCCTGTGTTAGCTTCTGTTTCATCCTGCCCGCTTCTCTCGGGCTATCCATTTAAGATATGAAGAGGTTGTTATGTGCTGTAATTTCACTGTAGTTTTGTTGTAGTAGGGGATATTGAAAGACATAAGTATGCTATAATGTCTGGTAGTGAAACTAGCTTGTGTACGGTACATTGTCGAGCCCGATAGATACATCTGTTGATAGATATTATCGACCGATATTGGCCTATCAAAGGCATATTGGTATCGATGTATGCTGATATGTCTGATATGTGCTGTTATGTAATATACAATGCAGAAAATGTTGCTTGGCTGGATTTAAAATGGTGTTAACTATTCATTAAAAACATTTTTTTTAAAGTCAGCAATTGACTGAAACTGAACAGGAAAGATGTTTAATTATCGATTTATTTCTATTCCCATTTCTTCTTTATTTTCTCAGTTATCATTTATAGAATTGGCTGACGATGTAATGCATTGTTTGTAAAATGTCGAATAATGTCTAATAATGTTATATATTATTTAAGAAAGTTTTGTGTTCAAGAAAGTAGCACCCTGGGTACATTTGCAGAGTGGTGAAAAATCTGTGCCCAAGCCACATTAAAAAATTATCCGTTTTCATTGCAGCTCAAAAAATGACTATATTGGCCACCATATCTGATGAATTTCACCCGAAAATCGGCATCGGCCTCAAAAATCCCACATCAGTCGGGCTCTCGTACATTGGATACTGCATATTTGCACAGGTCTTCCCAGAAAGCTTATTTATCCATTGAATGTATCCATTTGAATTCCAAACCAGTGCCCTCTATGATGTATCATGACAAATTTCCCACATTTGATGAAATTTCGCTTTGTCGGATGCCTCTCCAAATTTGATTTGAAACTATATTTGGATGTGACCCTCATCCTGAGTCAGGACACCGGTCAGATTATGGCTCATCGGCACTCTGTGTACTTTCTTTATGCGCTGTGTTGTTGAGCGTTCTCCTCTCTGCTGGTGTTCCAGACGGCTATGATGTGGGTGTGAGTAATCCAGTGAGGAGAAATTGGATCTTACACATTTCATTTTAGCACGCACAAACCAAAGCTGACAAATTACGCACGAAGACTGTCTTTGACATTCTAGTTATTCCGTCTAAACATATTATGTAGGAATATTATTCTCCCTTGAACTAACAAAATGCTTTTGGACACAGGTCAACAGAGAACAGACTTTCATTTCAGAGCATATCATCTTCCTGCTGCTCTAATTGAGTAGTTTTATCTGAGTAGATTTTTAATTATCTGTTTTGTTGAATAAGTGGAGCAACACGACTTCTCATCTATAGGCAGGAGAAATGCCGTTCACGTCAACATTCAACATGCCTCTAATATTTCAACATCATTTTGCATGATTATACAGCTTATCTAGTGGAACATTGGATGGTCAAACATGATCCAGTTTTCGGCTAAATCCTTGGAACGAGCAGTCACGTCCTCCGCAGTTTCATCAGCTTTGGGAGAGTTTTTTGGTTTCGGAGGAAAAATAATCTGTATTTACCTCAGCTGCTCTCCTGGTTGTCAGTCTGCATTGCATGGCAATCCCCTCATATGTGAATGTGAATTAAAGTAGTTTAGTGTGTTGGGCTTTGAGTTGACAGGGATGCTAATAGGATAACTGTCTCCATGCTACAATATACTCACACAGTTCTGGGAGAAGTCTGTCGTGGATATCACTCTTTTTCTGTTCTGAAATAGGTCACCTTCAATTCATCACACACTTTGTTCGGCCGTGTCTCCAGCTGTCTCACAATTCTCCACAATCTAACCTTCTCTGTTTGTTTTCCATACGCTTTGATCCTTTGTTTATATTTGCATTGATTGCGTGGCTTTAATAATATATAGATGAATAACTCACAGCCTCTTTTCACCAATGCATGGCACCTCAGTGTTTATTATCTGCTTTCTCTTTGTGTTTGAGTGTCTCTTTCTCTCTTTTTTCCATGAGCTTTTGTGAGTAAGTGCAGCCACAATGCAATATTATTTTTCACTTATCTGAGAGATGTAACATGAAAGCGGGAATAAGGAAGACTATATGAAGACTTTGTGTAACCAGAGATGCTACATTAAGAGCTCTCATGTCGAGACCTTAAGCCATCACACAAGCACACCTACTGTCACCTCCATCTGACCCACACGCTCATAAAAACACGCACACACACGATGAGAATGTTCTGGTCCTCTTTCTCAGGTTTTCACTGTAGGAGACCAAAGTCTAAGGCAACATGAGACAGGCTGAGACATCTTTCTTGCACACTATGACATTATAGAAAGTGACAGGTGAGGCTTGGAGGGGCAGAGGTGCTTATGAAATGTTTAACCCTGTACCCATTCAACAACATAGCGAGAGAGAAAAAGGAAGGATATAGATTCATCAATTCTATCACTTGCTTTCTCTTACATCCAACTACACTGATTCTTATCAACATGTGGCAGAACCAAAATATTTTGTCGATATTAATGAAACTAAAACAAAAACATCCTTAAAAAAGCCCAGTATAATAAAGCAAAATAACCTTAGAGAAGCTTGTTTTATCTGATGAATTGTTTAAAAACATCAGTAAAATGTGACTCACTGTATTTTTGAATGAGACATCATTAAAAAAAAATAAGAATGGAATAAAAAATAGAAACCCCAAAGCATATTCAGTTTACATTAATGAGAAGTAAAAGAACACAAATTCTTACATTTAAGAAGCTGTAGCCAGCATTTATAGATATGCTTGTGGTGCAGCAATGTCTTCCAGTCATAGACTGTATAGGCATCGAGTTCAGCGTTACACTCGTCACCATCTTGTGTCGCCACCTTGTTTTCGGAAATGGGGAGCAGACCATATTTGGACTGTGGAGGAGCGCGAGGGATCTGACGACACTGACTACACGCCTCTCTACACCGGCAACCTGACTGAGCGAAGTCGCTGCTAATTCATGTTAGCATGAACTTTTTACTCCTTGGAGTGTCTATTAGTCCAACCAAACGCTCAACAAGACATTTTTAAATGAACAAAATGTTCAAATGAACTGTCATTAAGTAAAAATACAATGTGAAAGGGTCAAAGTTATGAGACCAAACTGTTAAACGTCCTTATTTATTTATTACTTTTTTTGACATGTTGCCGTGGATATGCATTGCTTTTCTTTTCTCCTGATGACGGCTTGCCTTCTTAGTGACCTCCCAATCAAAGGTAGCCACGCCCCAAATCATATGATTCTTTATCTTCTATTTTCTTCTAAATGGAGCCATTATTTACACTATTAACATCATATTGTCCTGAATAAGTTTTTTTTACTAGCGATTGAGACCATAGTGTTGTCCTAAAAAAATTCTCAGGTAATAAATCAAGTGAGAAGTTTTCTCACCTTGTATTGAAATTAATGGACCCAAATGCTTCTGCAGCTGCTGTCAGTGCCCCTTGATGGAAATTTCGGTAGAGTGCAGCTTAAGGCACTTCCTGGTTTGCCTCACTGCTCAGACCCGGAGGCTGCCGCTTGCTTCCAATAGAGGTGTCCCAATATATTGGTACTGATGATAACTGTGATATTTAAAAAATAAAACATCATGTTAATAATAACACATTTGATGATGCTAAGTAAATAATTAGGAACCTCTTAAATCCTTTTCATTTGTCTCTAACACCTTACTTTTGTATTATTAGTGTAATACATTTTCAAAAATGCACAATAAACAGAGTTAAAGTTGAATTTAACTGATAGTATTCTGATTATTATTTTTCACATTTTCAACAAAATACTGCAGTAATATCGCAGAGTTCTTATAGATCATCAGTCAATCTCAATAGATCATTGTCAATCTAATATTTGATTACTTGACTAAGTATTTTTGTTTTTTAAATTATTCATATCAATTTCAGGGTTGAGCCAGGTGCAGTTTTATTTGTCTACATTTCGACAGGTACTGGTATTGAGGTCCACTTGGTCTTGCATCTGCCAGTGCTCCCTTACAGTTGGCTGCAGGGCCTGATGTATATTTCTGTTCTTCCTGTGCTGTGACTGTGCATTGAATGCATTCATTCAACCTCTCAAGGGTGTAAAAGCCAGAGTTTAATGTGGAATGAAATGGCGTAGTCACTCTCTAATTCAATCTCTTTCAATCTTTCATCTCTTTTAAAGATGACTTCCTCTGCCCTTCTCAGTTGTACTTGGTCATTCATCATTTGTCATCTCCCTTTACAGTGCTGATGTGAAAGTCATCGACAGAATCTTTTTACACATATGTTTTGGGTTCCTTCTTTAATTTTTTATCTTAAATATTAAGTCTAAAGCATCAGCAGCTCTGGTTTAAAAAATAAATGGTAAGCAGGTGGATAAACTGAGAATTCGGTCTTTCTTTTTCAGTTCTATAAAGCTCTTTGTAGCCATGTTAGTGTGTTGGCTCTATGGATTTCACTGTCAGTTGGTAGGTTTATTGGCTTCACATTTTGTGTAGCCTTCAAAAGTCTTCTCATTGCTTTTACCTGATTGACTTCTTGTACTTTTGAATCTCTGGATTCACTGATTGCTTCCCTGAACGACTGTCTCGTTAGCTTTGCCAGAACTCCTTTTTCTTTTCTCCGAAGAGAATGAGGCTGTCAGTTCACTGTCCGGTTATTGTCTACTGTCAGATGATAGTCTAATAGAAGTGCAACCTGTTTATCTTTCCTATGGTGGCTGTTGGATCAACATCTTTTGCATAAGGACCCCTTCTCTCTTTAATCACCATCAGTCTTGTCTACTGGATGTGTCAGCTTAACTTAAAGTTTGTAACACATCATTTGTGCATGCAGAGTCACTTGTTTGGTGTTTCTAGCTTGATGGAAACCCAAAACTTCAATAAAAGTTTTGAAAATGTGCATACAAGTTTTTATGCTCTGTGTTTAGCTCTCTCTGCTAGGTGTTTTTTGTCTTTTTTGAAAATTAGTTAACTCGCTAAACAGGAAATTGCACACACTTTTTCCGAATAAGTTTTGATGTAGCGAACATTTAACTCACATGACCTATCAACTGCTTCCACTCAGACAGAACAATTATAAGTTTCCCAATTATATCTAATTCCTGAAGACTTCTCTCCATTTTCTCTATTATAGCAACCTCTTTCACTGCCATCTTCTGACAAAAGTACATTCATGCGGCTTTGATTATTTGCTCTAAAGCAGTCCCTAAAAATGTCCCTAATTCCCATTTTCTTTTAGTGCGATATTTCAAAATTTAGCTTTAAAATGAGCTTAGACTAATGGAAACCCGTCTACTGAGTTACCCTGATGAAGCAAGATGTTTGAGGTGGCCTCTCTACACATTTTAGAATGGTGATGCATCATCCTTTGCTGTTTGAAAATGGCAGGCCAACACAGGAAAGTCATTCAGCACTGCTTTGTTGAAGCTGCCTGCTACCCATTTCATAGTGAAAACCTGTCTGATTTTCAGAATTTGAGTATTCACTTTTGCAGCTGTGTCCCTTCACTCTCTTGTATTTTTGGCAGACTGGTGGTGCTGTGAATACAACTAAAATCCTAAGAGTCTTTTCAGAATCCTCCCACCTCTTTCAAAGACTTCTGCATTGCCAACTCAAAGCGATGAGCAAGGCAGTGAACTGACTGTAGGAAACTCCCATTGAAGTGTTATCACAACTCCATTCTCATGACGGACGCTCCATCTATGGCAATGCTGAGGAGATTTTACGCAGAAAATCGTCATCATCCATCTCAGCACCATGAAATCTCTCTTAAAAAACTACGCATCTGTTTCCCTGTCCACTTTGACTACATAAAAAAACCCACCATGCTCCTTCGACACACAAACAGTCACATTCATGTACAGTACTTCCATCCAAAGTGATGCCAATGGGGACATAAAATAATGACATTAGACACAAATGCTGCCTTCATTTCTTTGGCTATATGCTCTATGATCGTAGCACAGAAATGGTTGGATCTGTGTTCAGGGCCGACTGGCGCACCAATTCAATTCATTATCCTTTATGAGGGCTCTCATATTTGTGTAAGCCAGCCTTCACTTTGCAACTGAATAAGCTGTTCTCAATGAGCTGATCGTTTCCTGCATCAGACCAGCACTCATATCTACAATCTTTCTGAGAGCATTTCACTTTTAATTTTTTTGCTCTTTCAGTAGCTCTCTAGTGAGCGTTGCTGTCACTGTGCTTGTAAATTGTTTAGCACAGCTGTTTTTGTACACAGCCTCTTACTGTCCCATTAATCCACTCGTCCTTTACAAGACATGCGACTCAAGTCATTTGGTCCAAATGACAAGCAAGTCCCAAGTAAAACATATACTGAGAGCAGCCATTTACTGCAGCATTAAATGACATGCGAACATTTTGAAATGGGTTTTAACAGATCTGTGGTTTTGTAGAAACATAATGCTTTATTTTATTGATCAAAAGTTGTGAGAGAACAGATTGTTATATCTGGCTAACTTTAGCTAACATTGAACCATAAGACACTTTAAGGGCTATTTCACAACCCAGGTCCGAATCAGAGTGAAATTGATTCATTTGGTTCGTTTTGTATTTAGTCTGTTTTGGTTTCACGGTGCAGAAATGTAAGCAAACCAAATTAAGAGGGGCGTGTATGAAGAAGGGCTGGAAATCTACTTGCACTACTATTTCTTATTGGTTGAAAAGTTGGCGGTGAAGAATGCAAACAAAGCAACATGGAACCAAGTACCTTTAATTATACCAGCCGTAATCTGCTCTGGTGTTCTGACCAAAATCATTTTGAGAGAAATGCTCAGAACGAGGTTCTGGGTCGTCAATAATGTTAATAATGTTGATCCATTATTTCCAACGTGCTGCAATGACACACCTGTATAATCAGAGAAGCCAACCTTGGTGCCCTCCTACCACGAAGGTAAATATTAAGTTATTTTGAGCAATATGTTGATAATTCTGCAATAACAAATTAGCTTTAGCTCAGTGATAGCCTACAGAGTGAAATTAAATGACACAAATTGCATCTTTTATAATATTATCTGTGTACATCTCACTGTGCAGGTCGCCCACTATCAACTGCATTTTGGTTCATTTCCTTTTATTGGATCAGATCTGGTTGGATTACGTTGATTCAGTGGAATCAAACCGCACTCTAGTCTGCACCAGAGTACGATTGGAGCCTTTACAAGCAACCAAACAAACCATAAGAATGATTTAACCGCACTAGAGTTCGATTAAAACTGACTAATCTTTGGGTTGTGAAAGCACCCTAAGACAGAATCTACAGGTCTTTCTCCTTCCAAACACTCCACTGTGCATGTGTCCAGTTATGGGGAAGATCAGCTGATGGTGGCCCAGCGGTACCGCGCATCAGTTCGTCATTGTCTTTCAAGCTGCTGTTTTCCAATGGGGCCTCAACTTTGGCAACAGTTACCTACCAATGGCGAATGTGGTTAAATATTCAGCAGATAAACTGCTTGTGGTAGCAGCAAGACCATAGAAAACGCTTATCTAACCTTAGATTACCCACTTGTGGTTGTTGCAAGACACGGCAGATTCCTTGTTTGCTTTGCTAGCATCGGTATGTTGGTTAGTATTTAGTTAATGAGAGTATTTGCTTGCTATTTTGTCTGTTGTGACACCTATCATGGGTTGCAAGTTACAAGTTCATCTTAAGACAAGAGAGAGACAGGGGTTTAACTTTAATTAATTTATTCTTTTAGGATGAAGTTCATTGTCCCTGGACAGGTTGACAGACTATCACAGAACTGACGCATAGAGACAGACTATCACGTTCTCATTCACACCTACGGGCAAGTTAGAGTCATCAATTAAACCTAAGTGCATGTTTGTTGAACTGGCAATCCTCTTGCTGTGAGGCAAATGTGTCATAGTGCTTGATTATTTATTGTGGGTTTTTTGCAATCTTTTCAAACTTTAACTTGCTTTCGTGGGGTGTCTTTTTTCGGAGAGCTAAGCCCTCTTGGCTGCCCTCATAAATTGAAAACTGATCAATATAATATTTGACTTTACAACCAGTCTGCCTACCAGTATAGTACTAGGATATAAAACTGGAGAGCTACAGAGGAATAAGAGCCGGTGAATGCCATGCATTATGGGTCGATTTATAAAACCACTAACCGACACACACTCCAGCCTGCTGTGCTCCTATGACGCATCATATTACTACAAGTGTTTTCTTCTTATACATTGGTAAGACTATTTTCAAAGGTTTTATTGGCAAGCATTTAGTGAGAAAGCACACCATGCTCCGATGGCTCAGAATCGTCAGTGACTCACAACCAAAACAAATCAGTCCACAGAGCAGACGAGCAAGTGCTCGCATTTCCAGCAGTCGACACGCTGCCATTCTGCCTCCTCTGATGTTCCTTTGGATTTTTCTCCCTTGTCCTCTCCCTCTCTCTACCTTTAGGGCATTGCCCCTCTTTTTCTTTCTCTTCTTTTCATCAGTCAGAGCAGCCCTTTATGTGTGTGGATGTGTATCTGGAATGACTGCATCTATCAATTCTTTCTTTCTTTCTTTCTTTCTTTCTTTCTTTCTTTCTTTCTTTCTTTCTTTCTTTCTTTCTTTCTTTCTTTCTTTCTTTCTTTCTTTCTTTCTTTCTTTCTTTCTTTCTTTCTTTCTTTCTTTCTTTCTTTCTTTCTTTCTTTCTTTCTTTCTTTCAACATACTGTAGCAATGTCATGGTTGGACTGCTTCCATTCAGACAGAATTATGGATGTGTGTGTGTCTGTGTGTATGTGTGTGTGTGTGTCTGTTAGGGAGAGAAAATGTGAGATTGTGATGGAATGTACTGAGTTTTCATTTTTCACTTTTTGCAAAATGACTTATGTACTGGCATAAATGCATGTTTTCAACTGTTTGTTTGAGTCAGTTAACCTTTGGCACAGTGTTTATGTTTCTCCTCACTGATGCCCATTAAGCTGTTTGCTTTTATCCATGTTCCAAATTGCCATTTTTTTCTTGGCCTGCATTCACCAGTTGCCTGCCTCAGTAAAGGTCACAACATCATCAGCAACATTACCACAAATCCCGGCTAAACAAAAAATAAATAATAAATCTGACAACCTGTTACTGTGCCTGCCTGCTTGTCGTCACAACAGCCACCAGCCAATCCTGAAGAGGGGAGGCGTGGCCTGCGCTCGCTGCGTGCCTGCTCTCAGCTCCTTGTGTATATTCTGAATGAAACAGTAAGTGAAGCATTCGCCTGCGTGCTCTGCTCTGCTCCGCTCAGCGCTCTCACTGTGCGAGTGAAGGGACTTGAGGCTCGGCATAGAGGGAGTCACTCTGTGTTATACCGGGAGTGCCTTTGGGAGAAGTGGGGGTTGTTTGCAGAGAGAGGAGGTCAGTGAAGCAGTGCTTGATGGAGGGTAGAGCAAGACAGGAGGAGAGCAGTTTTCAGCCCTTCTGAATCTTTCATAAGGGAGATCCTCCAACATCAAGCTGCCCGGATGGACTGAGAGAAAGAGTTGAGGTGTGCATTCAGTGACAAAGGGGCACAGAGAAAAGGAAGCAGATAGAGAGTTCACTGAGCTGAGCACTTTACAGAAACCAGGAGGGACATGGCAGAGAAGTGGTGTTGAGAAGAGGAATTCTTCTCTTCTGGAAGGAGCTCTATGTGACCCTGCTGTGGGTAAAGCTCCTCCATGAACCTCTGATGAACAGAAGACCAGCAGGAAAGCGTAGCGCGTGAGCCAAAGGAAAGAAGGAGGGAGAGGGCACGACTGCTGTGTGGCTAATCCCTAAACCCGTGAAGAACGGGGAAAAGGGGGAAGGATAGAAAGCACAGAGGCAACACAAACAACAAAAGGGTATGTGTGAGCTGGCCTTTCCCTGGGTGAATGTTTGTTTGTGTGTGAGGTAGCCTCAATCTTTCCGCTACACCATTTCAGCCCAGTATAAACTTCTGGATAGAGGACCAAATCAGCTGTACATGACCAGCTGATGTGACTGAATTAGGACTGAAAGGATAAAAAGACTCAATGCAGCCTGCAGGGATGTCATCCAACGAGCTGAGCGTTGAGATGGACTCCTGCATCCGGACGTTCAAGGAGCACATGCACCTGGAGCTGGAGCCTCCCAAAATCCCAGGTGTGGTGGGAGGGAAGAGGGGTGCCACGTCCCCAAAGCTGTCCCCAAGAAGCTCCCCGCGCCTCTTCCGCAAGCTGATGGTCAACAAGAGCATCCGACAGAGGCGGCGCTTCACTGTAGCTCATACCTGGTAAGGCCAGGGGGAAACTGGGTTGAGACAGAGGATTAAAGTAAGGAGAGATATAATAGAGAGGGGAACTGTGTGGATGAAAACTAAAGAGACATAACAGGATTGAATTGGAGGGGGAGAGGTGGGGATTAAGAGTGATGTCAAGTAACAGTGGGTGGTTGGGGAAAAAATGATGGAAAAAGGGATATGAGGTGAGAGGTGGGCAGATGTATCATGTAAGATGAGAGGTAGAGAGCTTAGATAGACAGCCAATAAGAAGGAGAGAAAATTATCTCAGAGTAAGTGAGACTGAGAAGGATGGTATACAAAAAAAAGCTTGATCTCTCCCAGAAAGAAATTTTATGAGGTGCCAAAAATGAATGAGAGCACTGCTGTCTGGTAATTTGTCACTGGGTTAGATGATTACATAATGGGACGAAATCATATCACACTGTCCTCCATTTTGATAAAAGTGTATCCCGGCCCTGTACCTGGGTGATATGTGTATGTGTGTGTGTGTGTGTGTGTGTGTGTGTGTGTACGCGGATCAGTCCCTGTTTTGGATGGCTGCACTGATGTGGAGGGAGTGTTCGTTGCGTCATGCAACCTGGTGGTTCTTAACCTTTTTTGGTTCCCCAATGAACAAATCGATGTCTACACAACACAAGCCAAAAAATGCATTACAACAGCACCCAACACACAATGTGGTTCCATTCACATTTAGTTGTGTCAATCCAATTGATGTTATTTCTCTTGGCACGTTTCCTAGAAAAAGCCCAGCAGCTGTTTAGCCTGATTCTGAATTTAACAAGATCGTAGTGTCAGGAAAATTATACATTCACATTTTTTTTCCAATATAAACCTTAATGATATTTGCACCCCATCCCCCACACACTCCCCGAGTCTACCTCTTCATTTTGCAGCAGTTAGTCACTATAGTAGACATGAAAGAAGGGCTTGCTGTATTATGCAATGTATGGATTAGAGGCGAGGAAAAGAGCTGCTGTGATTTGACTACAAAGGCTCAAGGTGACTCTCATAAAAACAGCAGTTACAGTATATTTGTTCACATTAGGCAGCAGTAGCAGTCAGGGGTGCTTTGTTTTCTTTATTTCATGAGGTTTGTGAAGGTGAAACCATCTTCTATAAAATAAGGAATTAGCATATGCCCATAAACACACACTACACCTCTCTGAAATGGGTTACATGTATAGACATTTGCGGTGATATGATAAGGCTGGCATGTCACTGCTGGAAAGGGTGAAAAAAAATCCCTCCGTTGTGGGATAGCAGGGAAAGAAAAAACGTCCAGATATGAATCTGTGTTTACATGCTGTGCTGTTTGTATAACAGATAATATGTGTTTTTTTCTTGTCACATTTGTGCATTCATAACTGTGACTGTGTGAAAGTATGTGTATATTTTTAATGCATATATTGCATTTGCAAATGTAATGGATGTTTGTTCTGTTTTCTCCCTGTATGTCTGTCTCTCCTCCCTCCACAGCAGCAGTCAGAACGGGGACTCATGTCTGTTTATCTCCTCTTTCTGTCATTGTATAGCATGTTCCTGAGCACACACAGAGAGATTTGTGGGGGTTGGGTGGGTACAGGAGGGGGAAAAAGAACGAAAAACAAGGAAAATCAGGAAATAAATAAAATCAAATAGGAATCATTGAAGATGTCAGTAGTGTCCTTTGCCTTGTATGCTCTCATAAGTCTGCAGTATATGGGCTCGATAAAGGGACACAACAACAACCGTAACACCCATTATCCCCGTTAACTGCCATTTAACAGCCGTTCATGATAAAGTGTCCTTGAGCAAGACGCTGAGGTCTATCTGCTCACTCACTGTAATGCTCCAAGAGTGTCGGGCAAAAAGCTAAAAATGGAAATGAGGGGAAAAGGAGCAGAGTAGACTCAGCGAGAAAGAGCCCAATGGGAAAAATCAAGAGTCAGGTGTGGCAATCAGGACAGTGAGGAATATATTAAGGAGATAATGGCAGTAGCCAACAAGTGCCAACCTAAATGACAGAATAGACCGTTTGTCTTCCTGGTAAGGGGTTATAAGTTACGTAAAAAATTGTTTACTTTTGTTTTCCCCCGTTCACCGAGATGAAAGTCTGCCATTTGTTCGACCCATCAAGTTCAACTCCCTCCCGCCCCGAATGGGTTAGGGTTAGGTTCCACCATTTAAACTCCACATTGTTGTCAATCATTACTACTACACTGTAAAAAAATATTTGTAGAAATTACAGTTAAACACTGTCAAATTGCATCAGAAGTAGTGCGTAAAATTAGAAATTGAATGTCACTGTAGCAGATGCTTTTTAATTACTATAAATCAAGGAATAGTACAAAACTGTTTTTTTTCATGTGAAATTAAAGGAGAAATACCATAATCTCACAAGGACTCAATAACCTTAAACATAGAGGGACTACTCAGTCTAAATTACAGTTTTTGCTGATATTTACATTTAAATTTACGTAGAAAACCCACTCACTGTATTTTTTATTGTGAAGTTCAGGCAACCACAGCTACCGGTATTTTATCGTAAATTAAACTGATTCTTTTTTACAGTGTACGCCAGCAAGATTGCGCATGAGCACGGTCTAAAACTTTAACTATGAGTCGTAATTTGCTGCCTGTACAAACACCCTATATTGACGTTTTTTGAGGGGAGACCAGTCTGTTGTTTTCATAAGGCTCACAATACATGAGCAAGAAGTACATGAAGATTAATCACTGCATTTTTTTTGTTTTATCTGATGTCATTAAATACACTGAGCTCCTCCAAAAATGTCAGTTGTTCTTTAAAAAAAAAAAAGAGACCTTTCCTGGGAACCCTTCAGGGTATTACTGGCCACACACTCTTTTTGTTCTAATTGTCTTTCCATCTGTGCCAGACGAAAGGAAAGTTATTTTAAGAAAGCATGATGAATTACTAATATGTTTTGGCCAGGTTTTTCTACTGTTGAATAAATGAAAAAAAGCTTTATCCTTTTTTCGTAAGTTCCTTAATTAGTTTATAATGAAATAAGAAGAATGGTATTTACTGTTGCAGTACCAGATGTTATTTGCTTTTCTAAACATATTACAGTCTGTAGCTCTGTTAGTTTCCTCAAAGCTTGTAAACTGGAAAAGTATTTTCCAGTTTTCATTCCAACAATGCAGCACTATGAGGTTTTTGATAGCATGTCATCTTGGTAATTGGCACAGTACAGTAGACTTGTTGTGTTTAAAGCTGCTACAATCAATAGTCTCATTATAACAGTGTATCGGATGAGAATATTACAGAGAATTGCCATCTGAATCTGCAGCTTCCTTGCCTTTACGAAACTTTTATTGAGCTCATTGTTTAGCAATGCGACCCACAACTTAACTTATCAACTTCATAGCATAATTTTTAGCCAAAAAAGGTCTAAAAACCCATAGTAAACTACCTGCTCAGCACTATTGACTTTATTAAATATGAATGTTGTCTCTGTGATGTCACACATAGCTTTCCAAAGAGCAGTAATTAAGCTTAAATAGGGCTGCTTCTGTTGCTCCAGTTGTCGCCATCTTTGCAGTGCTTGACTCCTCCTAACTCACAGTTATCCTTAAATATGGCCAAATAGCTCAGTTGCAACAAGATCTACAACACAATAGGTTGTTAATACCATCAATAACGACTCATATGGGCTCAAAATAGTGTGCATGTTATTAAACATACATGTATGGGTCATGTGTTAAAAAAATTGAATTTAATTGAATTTAGGCTACAAAACCACTGATCCAGGTTTAGGGCAAAAAACTTGTTGGTAACGCGTTATAAAATGCAGTTTAAAAAGTAAATAAATGTACATATGTTTCTGATCGGACGCCTTTTAGGGGAGCTCCGCCCCATTGTGTGATAGACCTACACCTGGTCAGTAACCCAATTCACTCTGGATTTCCACGCCTGACTCATCTCATCTGTAAGTCCATTTAGCCTACCTTATCGTTTTTAAGTGCGCTTCAAGGTTTGATTTTCCAATAATATTTGAGTAGTTGACAGTGAATATCAATGTTCAATGTGTATGTGCTGGATGGTGTGAGTACCTTATGTTAACTAAGTGTTTAATGGAGTTGCAGACGTTGTTGTGGTCTGCATGTAATGTGCAAATTCTGTTATTCGCGATTAGCATGCTAAGCAGGGACTTAGCTTTATTCACTCCTTATGTTGCATTACTATGTAATTCAGGGATGGCACTCATGTTGCTTAGCGTAATGCCGATAATCATTTGATATGAGAGACTTACATGCATAGTATATCAGCTAATTGGGTTCATGTTAATGTACTTTTAGTGCAGCATACTGCGTAATGTGCTATCTCACGATTAGCATGCTAATCGGAGATTAAAGGCCTTTCTTCCGCATCAGTTTGATCCATTGAAAACAGTAAAAACAAAACTTTATTAACTAACAGCTAAGCATAATACGGACAGAAAGATACTTCCTACGGGCACTGCACTAGTTAGCCTACTACAATTTAAAAAGGGTGAGTTATAATAAAAAAAAAAAACATTAATGTATATGTGTACCTGTATTTGTATTGGTTTGGGCTCAATAGGGTCATTCTCATGAAAACCTGGTTTCAAAGATTTCAAACATGAAAATTTTAAATAGGCATAAATCGGGCAATTTTCTTTTTAAACACAAAAAACAAGGTCTTGGGTAATCGGGATTATTGATTTCAAAGCATTTATTGACATTTTTATCACATTTTTGTTCACATTTCCCCAAACAAGTCCTTGAAAAATCTCATTACCGCAACAATCTAAAACTCCAAAAACCTTAGAAAAACAATTAATTAATTTTGTTTTTGAAAATGAATTATTAACAGGCCTGTACAGAATTACATGAAACTCTAAAAAATACATTTTTAACAAATATGTATTTATTTAATTTTACTGATTTCTCTCATTACCGCAACACCACCTACAATCTACAAACGTTTTTTTTCCGATATTTCGTGAATACTCAACACATTTTTAAAGTTTTCTGCAAAACTGAAATAAGAAAACTTACATGCTCTTCACATTAATTAAAAACCACAATATTAATGATTAATTAATTGATTACCCTCTAAATTAGCACCTGTTTCGGTAATGACATACATGTTTCGGTAATGAGATTGATGATTTCGGTAATGAGAATTATTGAAATTCTTATATTCACAAATGAATCTAAATTTAACTAAGTAAAATGTGGTATCAAAATGAATGAAAAGAAAAACATTAGTTCAGCTCAGCTCATAACTTATAGTAGCTAACAACAGTTTCGTTAAAAACATAACATACATGAGGGAATTTGCACAGAACTTAACACCCCCCACCCCACCCCCACACACATAGACACAGACGTGTGTTTTAAACACGTTTCTTTGTGTGTTTAGCCCAGATATCTGCAGCAACACTGAAATGACGTGCAGAGGATGTGATAGGCAGTGGTTCTGGGATGATGCTTTTGATGTTGTCTGGGTAGTACCACACTTTCTCTCCCTCAAATCTGATGGACGGAATGTAGAATTTGTTCTCCCCAGCAGAATTCATTGTGTCCACCTCATATTGATCTTCCACAATCTGGAGAAGAAATTGGTCAAAGAAAAAGAACAAAAGGGTACAGAATAGGACATATTAGGACACATAATTTATAATTAATATGGAGTGTTCATACCTCCAGCTAGTTTTACATACCTGTGTGATGGTGCCAGGGAAGAGTTCTGCATCATATTCTACTAGGACCCATGTTCCAACTTCTAAAACAGATTCTGGTTCAGCATTCTCCTTCCCTGACTCCACATTCTCTCCTTCTCTGAAGTTGAACTCTTTCGGGAAAAAGCATCCACATGCACAGCAACAAAAGCAGGAAACTTCCCGGGTCTGGATAACCCCTGGTTTTGTCGATGTCAGCTATCAATAAGCAGGAAACAAATAGTATTTTGGGGCGAGATTCGACTCAAATGTATTCAATGTAAGTGTTAGAAGCAGCATATGAATCAACCATTAATTTAATTAAACAAACTCATAACAATTAAACTTGATTAAACACATCATTTTGACCTACCTGATGTATCTTCATCGTCCCAGGCACTGTTTTAAGCAATGGAGGAATCAGTTCATTGCCTGAGTTGATCTCATCCTCCGTCACCATGTATAGCCTCACAGAGGAATGCGCTTTCAGTTGTTTATAAAGCGTGCTGGCATCTGGAATGTTAGTCCCATAAGCCACAATCCTATCTGCCAGGTTCTTGAGGGCACCCCCCACCCCATCAGGGGCTCCCTTGCCATGCGACGCCTCAGTAAAGTTCCAAGTTACATACTCAAAACCCCTCATGAACGGCACTGTTGATGCCAGGTAGAATGCCGTTTTGTTGCGATACTGGGAGGTGGGTCCATCTGAAATGAAATGAACATGCTTGACTGCTGGATGCTCCTCTTGGATGGACTTCAGCACAGGATCAAGATGAGCCCATGTTGCAATAGCATGATGCTTCAGGCATGCTGACAGGGAAGCAAAAGACTCTACACGTCCTCCACTCAGGTATTTGACCCCAGTATGTATGGTCACTTGTTCGTTCCCCCCACCAAAGTGGGTGTCTTTGACCTCCCTGTTGTACTTGCAGCTGTAGTTCTCTGTATAGTCAATATGGATGACCACATCCTTCTCTGTCAAGGTCTCCTTGAGTACCTTCAGCCTCTGAAACTGGTGTTGGATGTTGTAGACATGAATGGCAAACCTGTCCAGGTGTTGTTGTGCAAGATCAGCAAGTTTTTCAACAGATGTGTTCTTCCTCTCAAGCATAGTATTTTTTACTTCCATGGCCTCCAGTGCACCATCTTTCCCTTTCTTTGTCACTGAAATGGTCCGAGTGACCCACTCATCCCAGGAAATTATGTTTCCCTTGGTTGAAGCATCAATTGCCATTGGAAAAGTTCTTCTTTGGCACTGAATGCACCTCCTGTACATGCACTCCATGTTGTTTGAACTGCAAACACAACACTCAACCACCTGAGCTGTAGATGCACTTGCCAGAATTCCAAGTTGATGGAGCCTCTTTATCTTAAAACCAAAATTCTCATGTATTTTACATGCACAGGTTTCTCTTTGTGAGACATTTGGTTTAATAACCCAGAAGGGCTTCAGTCTGCAAAATTGAGCCCTGGACAGCTTGTGACGTGGATACTGACTCAAAAACTTTTTGTGGAGTCTATCCATTGTGTCAGTAAGTGCCCTCTTTCTGAAGACTTGTCCTTTCCTCCGGACCTCCCCTTTTTTGCCATTGATGATAGTCGAATTGTCATCTTGGTGCAGGAAACGACTCACAAGCTGACCCATCAGTCGTCTCTGGCTGTTGTTGGGCAGGGTCTTGGGGTCTTTCTGATGAGTGGCTCTCTTCTCACAGGCGCTACGGCCTGGTCCTTTTTCCTTTTTTTGCAGCCTTTTAAGTTGTTTCTTTAGATTGCAAATTTCTTTGGCCCTAATTTCCAGTTTTGTTTTTGTATCCCTCAATTTTGACCTCAGTGAGGTTATTGTTGCCTTCCGTTTTCTTCCCACTTTGGGGGTGGAGGTCTGCACAGGTGTCAGGTGGTTCAATGAGAGTTGGGGGAAGCTTGGTGCTACCTGTACATCGTTTACCTGTACCTGTACCTGTACAGCATCTGGCTCATTGGTGGAGGGAGGGGTCAAATCTAGTACCACATTCAGGCTTTTCTTTTTAGCATAATGCCTTGCAGAATTTTGTCTCCATTGTTTTTTTTTCTTTTCATGTTGTTTTACAGTAAGATCTACTGTTTTTTTTAACGATCCATTTTGTTTTCTTTTCTGATACCTGAAAGAAGTGCAATATATATTATCAGAATGTAGTTTGCCACTACAATAGCTACAATTTAATGATTGAGTGACTGAACGAGTGAGTGCTTAAGTCTTGAGTGAATGAATGAGTGAGCGAGGGAGTGCTAAAGTTTTGAGTGAATGAGCAAGTGAGTGCTTCAGGCTTGAGTGAATGAATGAGTGAACAAGTGAGTGCTTAAGTTTTGAGTGAATGAGTGAGTGCTTCAGGCTTGAGTGAATGAACAAGTGAGTGCTTCAGGCTTGTGTGAGTGAACGAGTGATTACTTAAGGCTTGAATAAGGGAGCGAGTGAGTGCTTAAGGCTTGAGTGAGTGAACGAGTGAGTGCTTAAAGCTTGAGTGAGTGAACGAGTGAGTGCTTAAGGCTTGTGTGAGTGAACGAGTGATTACTTAAGGCTTGAATAAGTGAGCGAGTGAGTGCTTAAGGCTTGAGTGAGTGAACGAGTGAGTGCTTAAGGCTTGTGTGAGTGAACGAGTGATTACTTAAGGCTTGAATAAGGGAGCGAGTGAGTGCTTAAGGCTTGAGTGAGTGAACGAGTGAGTGCTTAAAGCTTGAGTGAGTGAACGAGTGAGTGCTTAAGGCTTGTGTGAGTGAACGAGTGATTACTTAAGGCTTGAATAAGTGAGCGAGTGAGTGCTTAAGGCTTGAGTGAGTGAACGAGTGAGTGCTTAAGGCTTGTGTGAGTGAACGAGTGATTACTTAAGGCTTGAATAAGTGAGCGAGTGAGTGCTTAAGGCTTGAGTGAGTGAACGAGTGAGTGCTTAAGGCTTGTGTGAGTGAACGAGTGATTACTTAAGGCTTGAATAAGTGAGCGAGTGAGTGCTTAAGGCGTGAGTGAGTGAACGAGTGAGTGCTTAAGGCTTGAGTGAGTGAACGAGTGAGTACTTAAGGCTTGAGTGAGTGAACAAGTGAGTGCTTAAGGCTTGAGTGAGTGAACGAGTGAGTGCTTAAAGCTTGAGTGAGTGAACGAGTGAGTGCTTAAGGCTTGTGTGAGTGAACGAGTGATTACTTAAGGCTTGAATAAGTGAGCGAGTGAGTGCTTAAGGCGTGAGTGAGTGAACGAGTGAGTGCTTAAGGCTTGAGTGAGTGAACGAGTGAGTACTTAAGGCTTGAGTGAGTGAACAAGTGAGTTCTTACGGCTTGAGTGAGTGAACGAGTGAGTGCTTAAGACTTGAGTGAGTGAACAAATGAGTGCTTAAGTCTCGAGTGAATGAACGAGTGAGTGAGTGAGTACTTAAGGCTTGAATAAGTAAGCGAGTGAGTGCTTAAGGCGTGAGTGAGTGAACAAACAAGTGAATGAACAAGTGAATGCTTAAGGCGTGAGTGAGTGAGTGTGTGAACAAGTGAATAAACAAGTGAATGAACAAGTGAATGCTTAAGGCTTGAGTGAATGTGAGCCAGTGAGTGAGTGCTTTAGGCTTAAGTGGGCACCATAGGCTTGAGAGGGTGAGTGTAATAACCAATGACACTCAATTCAACAAAGCTAACATGTCATATGTTAGGTAATGTAACAACAGCTACACATAACATGACCTGCTTAATTACTTTTCTGACACCTTTCTGACCTTTCTCTTTCCTTTCTCCTGTACTCCTCCAGGAGTTCTGGGTTACTGTAGACTTTTTCTCGATGCTTTGTTAACCTAGCATTTGCTGCAGCTTTCTTTTTTGTACTAGCTTTAACCCTGCAGTACATAAACAAAAAAATCATATTAATATTTTAATCAATTCAATGGTAGTCCTATAGGTGGTGTTTAAGACACTACACTAGCCAGCTGAAATGGCACTTACAGATTTTGTTTGCCATTTGGTAAAAATCAGCATGTGTGCCACTTTTGACCTTCTATACATTCAGTGTAATAATCACAGACCTATACCTATAGACTTGTAGGCAGTGCTACATGCTCCTACAATATCAAAATAAAACAAAATACATTTTATCTTAAAATAAAATATGGTAAAACACCTGAAAAAGGGTTAATTCTCATTACCGCTACAGCAATTCTCATTACCGCAACAGGCATGATAGTGTAGCGGTATATGAGATGTGTGTTGCGGAGGATGAGAGGAGCTAGCATGTTTCGCTAACAGTAGCTAAGCTATTATGACTCAGCAAAAAAAATTACTAGGTTCATGTTAAGAACTTAAATACCTTTATATTGATCAAATATTGATAATAAAATCTTTTTTCAAACAAGTAATATCTCACGTTGCGGTAATGAGAATCAATTTTGTCGTGTACAGGGGTTGAAGAAGGAAATTCTGATTTTAAAGTGTGAAAAACTGAAGAGAGTTCTCTTACCTCGTATCCATCTTGTAGCTTGAGTTCCTTCTGATGCATCATGGGAAAATAAAACTTTATTGAAAAAATCCTGCAGTCTTTACAGGAACGTGAAAAATGTTGCGGAGGATGAGAAATTAGTTGACGGACACTGTGTTTTTACGCAAAAAAAAAGAATTTTGAGAATGAAACAGTATTATTAATTATGTTTTACCTTACTAAAAGACATAATTAACAATATGGATTTTGTTTTAGTGAAAATTTTTATGTTTATTCCATCTTAAATGCAATCAAAGATCCATTGAAATGAATATGGATGCATTGCGGTAATGAGGATTTCAGCTCAAAATGTATTAAAATTCAATATTAATGTATTTATGTGTGTAAATCACACACTGTACAAGAAAGAGCACAACATTATCTTTAATATTATGTTTTTGTTATCTTACTAAATTGTGATTTTTATTTTGAAAAGATCACGGCCGTGGTATATCAGTGGTTTTGTGAGAATGACCCAATAGCTGATATTGAGATCAGGTTTAACCACATACAGATCATTTTCACAGATGTATTATCAGATTCATTATCTGCTTTCGAACCTCAATTACTCTCACTAAACAAGTGCCTCACACACACACTCATTAGGATTATTGAGCCAGACAGACTTGTGCACCACTTTTTACACTCATTATTTCTGTCTGTTCAAGGCCTGGACATTGTTTTTATGTGTCTGGATTTTTAAATGAAAATCTGTTGCCAATCTTGAATCCAAAACATGTAGCAAGCTTTCCAAACTCTTGTGTGATCAATTTTAAATTCCATCCTTGCTTGCATTATTTGGCTCCGCTGTGGACTAGTGGCTGGTGAACTCCTGACCTCAAACAATGATTCTTCTGTTTGAGCTGCTCAGCCATTGCCCTGTCTCCTTCTTTGTCCGTCTCTGTCTCTTTTACAGTCTCTTTGTCTGTCTGTGTGTGTGTGTCTCTCCTAAGTTTCTCTCTGTCTGTCTGCTCCTTTCTTTGCATGACTTCCTCACTGTCTGTCTAGTGTTTTCTCGTGCCTGTTTTTGTTCTCTCTTTTTTTGGCATTCCTCTTTCTTTCTTTTTGTGTCTTTCTCTCGTTTGCACTGCAAAGCACCACATGATGTTAAATGTTTGATGGCTGGCTGAGGCGTATGACCGCTCTGTTTTCCACTCACACAAAAAGCACATTAAGGAAAGAGAGAGAGAGGAAGATTGGAGGGAAGTAAGATACTGCCATGGTAATAGGAAGAAGAGATAACATGGGGAAAAATGTGAAAGAGACAGGAAAAAAGTCCCCTTTTCCTCAGCATAAATCTAGATGTAGAATACTATATGTAACTGTTAAACATTACACCTAACAGGATAATCACACCTACATATCTGTGAAATGAAAAATATTTAACATTTTTATCTACTGCTACAATGGAAACAAGTACTCACTTAAATCTTGTTGATCTCGGCCTACTCCTTCGTGTTGACGTCCATCAGAAGTGAGAGATACCAGAGGAGGCTAGAGGGACAGATAAGAGGTGGAGGGAAGAAAATGTGCATGTAGTGTGTATAAAAAGAGGGGGAAAGATAAACAGACCTCATTTACCACAGAGGAGTCAGCCCCGGAAAAAACAAACTGAGCTCGCTCGACACAGAGGGTTATTTACCTCAGTTTAAATGTCAGCTTAAATATCCATCTCACCACACTATTCTGTCCTGCACTCTGTCTGCTATTGATCTGTTTCTTCCTCTACTTGCCTCTGTGACGCAACCAAATCATCTTTATGTGGACGTCAGGGAAGGTTGGATGTGATTATTGTTCCTGCTGCAGCCAGTGTGTTTATGCCAACTGCTCACTTGAGTACGAGACAGACGGAGAAAGACACAAGAAGGATTATTTCAGGCTATCACGGAACAAATGGCTAAAACGTCAATCATAAAAATGAAATATTATAGATTATATTATATGTAGCCCCATCTCTGTAAAAATACTAAGAGTACTCTCATTTTTCTACTCTCTTCGTATGTCTATTTTGCAATTAATGTTCTCCAAACTCTGTGAATGGTGACCGCAGTTTTAACTGAACAAATTTTGGGTTTGTAGCATGTATAAAGAAACGTCTTTGAAAACGTCATTCACATTTTTCCTGATAATTATTAGTCTGGATCAGGGGTGGACAATTATTTTTTTCCGAAGGGGCCACATGAGATACTGTGAAGGTTGCGGAGAGCCGAACCAATACTCTGAACTTAATTATGCTCAATAATAATTTCATCGCTTTATAAAATGCAGTTCATTATATGGTAAGAATACATGTTATGATAAGACTATGTTAATGTGGAGTAAGTCAAATATAGCAGTAAAAAATAGTAAAAACTCCAATCATCTCACTTTTACATTTATTTTAAACACAACATACATTCAAACCATAAAAAACCCAATATAGAGCATGTATGTTATGCAGTAAACCAGCAATTTATTAACTTTATGCGAAAAGCAATAAGTGTTTTTGACAAGGTAACAAGGTAACTTAGAGTTTTTTGTGGAATGCATTTCTGTCCCAGGTCTGGTCTAGATTGTTATGGCCTGAGTTGCTCAGTTTTTCAAGATATTGGAGATGTCTGCCTTCTCTTGAAAAAATAATGGAAACATATGGCACTTGGGTTGCGCTAAATAGCCAGTTTTTATTTGACATGTTTACATCTCCCGCTGACACAAGCACAAGCCTGTCGTCCATGAGTATATGCATGCTTATGGTTTGCGGGTGTAGTTCAATAGAAAGAAAACTGCTTTTACTTGAAACTGCTCTCAACAGGGTCTTGGAATTATCTTGAGTTTTGTTAGTACTTTGCGCAGCAAGCGCCATCTAGTTCCATTATACCTGTTGGAAGGCAGACATTGCTACAGCCAATATCTCCAACACACTCACACCAAAACAATCTAGATTTTTAATAGCTCTAGAGGCAAAGTTGATTTTGGGCTGAACTGTCCCTCTGTGTCCTGATACAGAAAAATGACAAGAAAAAGACTTTCATTATTTTAAATAAGACTTTGTTCTCCTAATCTAATGTTATCCTATATTGGGACACCTACAGTAAGTACATAGTCTTCTACCAGAGAAACAAAGCAGAGGTTGTATTTAATTAACTCAAGACAAAATACTGAACCTGTTTAATGTATAGCTATCAGTCAAAGTGTGGCACAAGGAGAGTAATGGCTGCAGGCTATCTAAGATATGTTAGCTAAATTTTTGGCTAATCTTAGCCCTGCTGTTTAGGTCAGCTATTTCTCAGGTTTATTTTGTTTGTTTGCTTTTTCAAGAAACGGGAAAATGAACTAAAGTGAGTAGAGTGTGACAGGACAGTGACAGGACAGTAACCCATGGCAACATGTTAGATTGAAGCCAGCATATTCTTACATGCATTTAATGTAATACAGACTAAGAAACCTATAAAATTATATATTCTTTGGGAAAGACCTGGAAGTCCTTAGAATTGGGTGATTTACTTGGTCAGTGTCCAAGCTCCATTTGAAGGCATCATCGATCCCAGTCTACCTGACTGGAACAGATTTGTAACGTCATCTCCATTTGTCCTGCCCACAAAGGTTCTGATTGGCTTCTTAGTTTCTCCAAGCAGAAAACAGCCATTCACAAGAGCAGCATCAGTTCTTTTTTGAGTCACTGATACATTTTGTGATGAGGGCGGTGATTCAGAGGACTGAAACAAGGCTACCTCCTCCTCCTCCTCCTCCTCTTCGTTCTCTTACACTGCATGACTCGCTTCAGCACCCTGCATCTCTCTCTCCTATCTCCCTGTACCGAACCAGCCAAGCAGAAAGTTAACTATTACGGATGGGTGAAGGAGTCTGATGGCTGATGGTTGTGTGTGTGTGTGTGTGTGTGTGTGTGTGTGTGTGTGTATGTGTGCGCGCGCTTGCCTTTGTGCACGTTAACATGTCTGTATGTTGTTATCTTGGCCATGATTGGGATTCAAGGGATGGAAACTTGTGGCAAGTCATTGGTGACATGTTTCACGCTCTTTTGTATTCTGACGCTGCATAACATCCACGGTTTATTTAATCCCCAGATTGCTCTTGTTGATTTCATAACTGCTCAGTTGTTCAATTGTTACTAATGGCAGTACATCTGCATCTGCACTCTTAATAAAGCAACATAAAGGGATTCATGAATTTCACATTAAGCAACACGGCTGCTTGATGAGCTCAAGCAGTCTTTAAGTTTGCATGCATGCAGTGAGAAAGGGCTGATGGGAAGGTAAGTGCTTGTTCCCCTGGGTTGTCTTGGCGGTTGCTTTAAGCTACTGTAAAGAACATACTGTACCATGTACTCACACTGCTGTCAGTTTGAATTTAAATGATGAGGTGTATTGCTTGCCACCATTCCCCCTTCTGCACTTTGCCGTATACGGTCTACCAAAGCAGCAATGCAATTATGTTTTACCCTAGAGTGTGCTGGCCACAGCGGAGATATTAAATACTGTATTTCTCCATTTGTTCACTTGTAAAGTGAATAAATAGCTTCTCAAACAGTTAACTGCCAGTGTTCAGTGTTAATGGCAATCAATTTAAAATTGATGCTCATGATTTATTGTTCCTACAGCAATTCTTTGAATGCTGTTTTTTTTTGTCTTTCAATTGTTTGAACCAGCTGTGATGAAAACAAATATCAGAATACACATGATCAAAACCTGCAATAAAAAGAGGAATTAATAAAGGGATGGTAATTGCACTGTATGATGATAAAGTCATTTCTCTGAACAGCTTACTTTTAGAAGGGTTGATAATGAAGCAGCTGCGATTTGCAAGTGAACACCAGGTTCTCCTTTTCCCTCCATAAAAGATCGCAGCATGTCTTATGCAAACCCAAATCTGACTAAATTAATGAAATTCTTCATTTATTACCTACAGAAACAAACACACAAATGAAAACCCACATTGTACTGGTGTTTACGGGAATCTCATATGCTGCCTGCAGATACCATGATCACGGTCACCCATTTGACATGAAGTAAGTGGCCATGTGAAACACGCAGTCTCTTCACAATATGATTCCATCAGACCTTATATCTACACTATTTAACCCAAGTCGGCATTATATTTTACAGACATTTGTAGTTAACTAATGAGGTAAAACATTTTGTTTATGCTGCATTTTGCTGAACTTTCACTTCCCTGTGTATCGTGTGCCAGGCATTTCCCTCAAAGCAGCTTAATTAAGCATTATCTCGTACATAGGAGATATAAAGCCTGAAAGGCAAGGTGATTTTTTTTTCGTTTTTTTGTACGTACAAGATAAACTCTGGCCAACAATGCTTGAAAAAAAAAATGTTTAGGTGTTGGTTCTCAGTGGGTTCAGCATTACTGTAGCAACCTTTTTACAGTACAGTCATTTGATTCAGAAACGTTAACTATTCAGGCTTAAAAACATTTTTGGCAATAAAAAAAATAATGCATAAAAAAACAGAGCCAGAGTTTGGTGTCTGTATTCAGTGGGATTGGCAGTATTATAGTGTGTTTTTCACATCACAGGAAGTCATTATTGTTAATTATAATACTATAGGGGAATATTATGTTATTTTCAGCTTCATACTTGTACTATAGGTTTATATACAGTCCATGCCAGTGTTCAAAAATCACATTCATTTTCTGACCCTGCATGTAACATAGAAAGGGGAGCCAAATCTGAATGGCTTGTTAATTCACGTGTGTTCATGCACTCCTATACACATGATTGCCCATAAAGTTAGAATAAATATTTTTACCTCTTTCTATGAAATGATTGTGACAATGTAATTTATTCTTGACAGATAAAGTGTATATATTCTCAAAACTTTATTAATCAATCTCTTCCAAAGATCAAAATGAAAATAAAACCACAATTAACAGAGGATTGTGTCTGAAAACTAAATTATTCCAACTTTATGGGTGACTGTGCGTTAAGGTACATAGATCATCTTAATTTTACTGTTCAACTCCAATGCAATTTCAAATCAATATCAGGCCCATTTAGACCTATTTCCGCTTTTTCACATCAAATCAGACAGATGTAAATTATTATTGATTATTGTATATGTATTGAAACGGCTCTATCAATAAGAATTTGTGTTGCCATCGTGGTGCTGCAGGCACTTGTCCTTGGGTCTTGAAAACATGCGGCCTTAAGCACTTGTGTTCAGGAAACATTGGAAAACCCATTTGTCTTCATTATATTCCATCCTCAGCCACTTTCCTCCTCCTCACCGTCCTTCTACAACCCCCACCCCCCAACTCTCTTGCAATCTAGCCTCAATGATAATGTGACATTTATAAAGAAATTTGGGATGCTGCAGAAACCATAGCTCCTCTTTTTAAACCTACAACTGACATTCTCCAGCATTCGTGTATTTTTTAAGCGAGCCCAAATCATTACTGCTACATTAGAAAATGGCAGGGGGTGCTGGGAAGTCAACCTCTTCTTTTTGTCAGTTTCAGATCTCTCTCTCTCTCTCTCTCTCTCTCTCTCTCTCTCTCTCTCTCTCTCTCTCTCTCTCTCTCTCTCTCTCTCTCTTTTCGGTAATAATTCAAGCTCTAATTGATTTTTCTTTCATTGAACACATAACATTCCCTGTTAGATTAAGGGGAGAGAAACGGATAGAAGCAGCAGGAGAGAGTGAGGAACAAAGAACGAGAAGCAATTAGTTTCCATTTCAGTTCGAAGGTAGAGGATGGGGTTATGTGCTGTGTGGAAGGTCCATGCATCTATTCATATCATGATTCTTAGGGCAACTACAACTGTGATTTTTGTTATTAAACATATTACTCGCTGTGTGAGTGAGCAAACGTGTGTGATTGCGACATGCGCATACCTCTTGGTCTACATACCTTTATCTTTCTAAGAGAGACTGCAGCTGTGTCATTAACCTATTACTCGTGATGGTGTGGTTGTGTGAAGTCGCAGCTGTATATTCTTTTTCAGGCCATTCAGACGAGCAGAAGCATTCATTAATAACAAGAGCTCGAAAGCATAATTTGTATGAGCTGAAGTAAGCAGAACGCAACAGTACATTTCCTCTCTGCCTTTTCCCCTTCTGTCTGCTCCGAGAAAGAAGTAGCGATTATTCTCCACTTGATTGCTGTCTGTCACACTGACTGAAAGGAACTGTGGCTATTTCAGCTGGCAACAATGTGCAGCGATGCAGAAGCGGGGCAGCGCTGCATTGTGCTTTATCTTATCAAATAAGTGCAGGCTAGCTGCATCGGAAAACTGAAGTTACTGTAGCTGAAGTTATTCAGAAGTTGTTCCCACTGAGCATGAATTGACAAAGAAAGAACATCATCATATAGACTTGGTGGCCCATTAAGCAGGTTTTTGTCAGTCTGGTGAAACATATTAAAATGGTTTTCATTCTGGCACAGTACATCTGTCTTCAAGCGCTGAAAAAGTCTGAGAAGAGGTCATTTTGGAGGCTGTATATATTGGTGCTGTTGAATTTTATTGTGTTATACTGAGTTTGTAATCATTAGTGTATCTTTGAGACTGAAATAATACATTTCAAGTGGTTGAGAATTCTTGTTTTTTATCCATCAGCTTCTTCCTCACTTTCATTGTTTTTCAGAAAAATCCAAATATGTAGATTACATTTTACTCAACAAAACATCAGCCCATGTGTCTATGGCACCCAGATACTAAATGTGGACTGTTCTTATTCAATTCTTATTAAATGATGCCTTCAAGTTCCACCATGTGCAAAAGAGTCCGTGTTTAGCCAACAGGTGAGAATTACACAGCTTGAGAGATAAGTAGGAAATTAAAATGACTATGATTCCTTCTAAAAAAAAACCTAAATATGGTTTGAAAACCTTTCCTTGGTGAAATATTCTTATTTGAGGCTTTAAACTATAGCCCAAAGCTGCAAAGGGATTTTGCAAACTATATCTCGTCACTTCTCTAATGACAACACACTGTCTTTACACTGTAAAACTCCAAATCATGCTGTAATTATGAGTACAATCATCTGATTTAATTAGTTGTAGAATTATTGTTCAAATTTCCCAAAAATTAATCAAACATGTCTGCTGACTGTCTGGCTCTACGGTGCCCAGGATGAATCACAGTCATCTGGTGCAATGCCATTCGTTGTGCTGTTTTCTGATAAACAAGATTTTATGCAACACATGTCACATTTCAAAGATGTCATGTTTTAGGTCCAGTGTGTTCCTTTGTCAGCAGGATTATGGAAAACGAATTGGCGGATTTTCATGAAATTTGATCAAAGGGTGTAGCATGTACCAATCAGGAGGGTGCTTATACAAAATTTTCAGTTTCGTCCACATTGCAAGATGTATGGCATAGCCTTGGTGTAGGTCTGCTCTCTCCAGTGCCCTTCTTCTTGTCAATGTTGTCATTATCATCGCTGCCCGTTCAGTGTTCTCTGCATACACCAGTGCAGAGTGAGTATGTGTGTATGTACGTTTAAGCAGTAGAGTGCATTTGTGCATATACCTTATGTCTATCCGTCTATGTGTGTGTGCATGTCCCTGTCTCCTTGACTCAGTGTCAATACAGGCCTATGGGGAAACCACCACCCACACACTTTTTGATATGCAGTGTGAGATGCGATGTGTGTGCGTCTGTGCGTGCGCAAGAACTGATCTGAATAAAATTGAACTTGTAGAGAGGCTGAATGGTTTAGTGCTAGTTTGTGCTCAGGGATAAAAGGATTTGTGAGCTGTGTGTGTGTGTGTGTGTGTGTGTGTGTGTGTGTGTGTTCCACTCACTTTATTAAGATCACCTGTAAGGATAATAGAAAAATATCAGGATCAGCTCCTAAATAGGATGTGTTTTCTACACTCTTGATTATAGTTCTTTAGCATTGAGTACTTTTTCTTCATTCTCGTTACCTATATGCCTTCAGCCTGTTGTAGTGTTTGCCACCCGTGGGATAAAGTGGATCTTTTTACTCACTTTGCTTTATATTAATCTTGTATACAACAGGACTATTGTAGAAACCCAATACATGTCCCTTACCTACATATCCAAAAAAAACAACCCATCTGTAAACAGGTTTTGCAGTGAGCCAAAACATTTTTCAGTGAGTTTTCTCAGTTAATTTTCCCCAAAGCTTACAGCAAGAAGAAATTGCACCTTGAAAGCTATTTTCATACAAACTCTTGACACCTCTGGGGTTTTCAATTCTAATTTTAGAATCTACTGTTGGAGTAAATGTGATTCAACTTAACATGCTCTTGTTCTTCCCAGTTCAGTATTGTCAGACGATCACAAACAGGATGCAGTGAATTTTTAAGCATTTTGGATCGCTTAGTGGCTGTCTGTCCAGTCATCTGTTTGCCCCATCTGCAGGGTTCTTGTGTGTTGGTGTGTGTGTGATCATTCTCATTTGTTACTGACTGCTCTTTTTCCTGCATGTGTGTGTGTTAAATAATGGAAACCTCAGGGTCACAAAGTGCCATGTGGCTGCTGTTTATCCACGCTGGGAGGTTGACAGTGAAATATTGGCGCCATATTTGCATCCAAAAGTCTCCCTCCTGTCCTCATGTGCAGACAGATGCTCCCAGTGACTGAGTGGGGACCCATGGGTTGGTTCATTTTGTCAGATCACTCTAAAAATCTGCAAGTGTCCCACTTCACATTGCTGCATCCTGGGCTCTCCGTCTCTATGCAGCTGTTTGTCTGTGCTGATATTCATGTTTCAGTCAGAGGTAAAGGCTGTATAATGAGTCTCGTCATGTGTCTTCTCACTGCCTCTATAAGCTGCAGACTTCGCTGATATTACAGGCTGTTACTGAGAACAAGTGTACCAGTTCACAGGGGTTTACCACGAGGCAAAAATCACGCTAATTCAATTCAAACTGTAATAGGGCTTTGGAAAGGTTAACATGAACATTAAACATAGGTCTGCTCTATCCATTTTTGAAACTGGTGAGATTTGGTGTTTCTTCCATGCAGTTTTCCACCTGCTGCTGCCCCCCCCCCTCTCTCCATCATGTTTGTCTTATGATTTAGACTCAGTTTGTATTCAGTCCATTTCTGTTAATTATCCCTGCTGTCCAGCAGCGTTTGTTTAGTTAGTGTCACATTGATTTATACACACCCAAACTGAGAGGCCTTTTCATAAACTGCTGACTTCCTTGATGACCCTGGTGCCCTACACCCAGAATGTGAATGTGAATAGGTATTTGTATTCAGACCAACGCTGCTGCCACCCTGGATGGCTGCTATTGATTTCTTTGCTGCATGTAGTAAAAGAATAGCCTCTTACCCTCTATGGAAAAAGGGAAACATAACTTATTTTATCATAATTTTTTGTTTAATTTTCTAATCGATTCATCACCTTATATCTACTAATTGCCTGCTATCAGTTACAGGGATAGTTCAGGATTTTGGACATTAAGTTGTATTAAATAAAATACTATTAGCATATTCCACAATACAATAGTCCTCGTGCAAATCAGAAACCAACTTCACTAGGCATTTCAGGCAGATCCTATTTACCTCATTCAATTCATAATAGAGGAAGTACCACTTTTTAGAGCAATTTTTTCAGAGGTTCTTCCTAATTACAGCGATAGTGTCAATGCAAGATTTCCAATTAACGATACATCAGGGCCCTGTCAGTGGTTTTGGAGTTCCTCTGCCCCCTGTAGGTCAAAAGTACATTAATGTAACGCACTTTATATACTTAGACACGTGAACTCTGAGATGATTCAATCAACACAGCCAATGCTGCTATCACAACCATTATTACTAAACAGAAAAGTGGACAATTGACCACCTTATTCCCAGAGAGTGAGACAAGTTATCACTCACAGTGGTTATTTCAGCTAAGTGCACTTACAGCTCAAGACAGCCTGGAAGGGGCTTTTCTGTCTACTGTAGTTCTCTACTTGATGGAAACATCATAACTCAGTGGCATGTGGGAGAGACTTCAAACAGGAAAACTTTCCAGGGGGGCGGTGGAAACACACACAGTGATACATGCAGATAAACATACTCATATAGAGGTATACTGTACACAGAGACATACTAAAAGCCTATAGATTGATGTTGGGATGGAAAACACATAAATGTGTAAAATACATTTGGAAAATCACAGAGAAGTCAATGAGGAACACATTGCAGTGGAGCAGTGAAATATTTTGCACACAAACACACACACACATATGTTAACACATTACCAACAGTGGTTCTTTTGGCTTCATCAGTCCAGGACCTCCAGCACTCATTGAGGCGATGCAGCAGCCGAGTGCGAAGCGGTTGAGATTAGGGTCAGCACCTCCAAGTCTGAGGCTGTGGTTGGGTGGGGAGAGAGGTAGTGCCTGAAGAGAAGGAATTCACGTATCTCTGTGTCTTGTTCACGAGTGAGGGGAGAACTAAACGTGAGATGGACAGGCAGTTTGGTGCAGCGTCAGCAATGATGCCGGAATTGTACTGGACCGTTGTGGTGAAGAAGGAGCTGAGTCAGAAGGCAAAGCATTCAATTTACCAGTCCATCTGCATTCCAACCCTCACCTATGAACATGAGCTCTGGCTAGTGACCGAAAGAATGAGTGGATGTAAGCGGCTGAAATGAGTTTCCTCCGTACGGTGGCTGGGCTCAGCCTAAGAGATAGAGTAAGGAGCTCAGACATCTGGAGGGAGCTCGAAGTAGAGCTGCTGCTGTGTCGAAAAGAGCCAGATGGGGTGGTTCGGGCATCTGGTAAGGAACGCTCCCGTTACAGGTGTTCCAGGTACATCCCCCTGGTAGGAGGCCCCTGGGAAGACCCAGAACATGGTGGAGGGATAATATTTCTCACGTGGCCTGGGAACACCTCGGAGTCCCCCAGGAAGAGCTGGACATTGTGGCTGGAGAGCAGGATGTCTGGAAAGCCTTGATTAACTTGCTGCCCCCGCGACACGGCCCGGATAAGCAGATGAAAATGGATGGATTACAGTGGACTTGCATTCTACACCACCAAGTGGAGACTATTGTTTCTGGTCATTTTGAAAACAAAAAAAAACAACAATAATACAACATTTTCTACATATGTACATGAAGTCGATCATTTGATTGGCCAACATCTTTTTCTTCTTCTTCACTGAATTCACCAACATGGCTTGGAACTATGGTTATCTTGCAGCCTATGTTTTATGTTTTATGTTTTATTAAAGGATCCCCATTAGCTTATGCCATGGCAGTTCGCTAGTCTTCCTGGGGTCCACATTCCAACAAGTAATACTCAACAGTCCTACAACAACTTTAACAGTAAAAATACATTCCAAAATACATTAGAAAAGTGCAGCACAAAAGTGCAGCACATAGTGCATTTGATCAGAAAACAAATAAAATACAAAAAAAACAATACAGCTTTAACCAGTAAACAATAAAGCTTTAACCAGTAAATAATACAGCTTTAACCAGTAAACAATACAGCTTTAACCAGTAAACAATACAGCTTTAACCAGTAAATAATACAGCTTTAACCAGTAAACAATACAGCTTTAACCAGTAAAAGCCTACTGGTTTGACATTCTCTGCGCTTCAGTTTTGTTTTGCATTTTAATGTTGACGGATAATTTGTTTTACACTTGTGTGGGAAAAACCCTGTTTAAAAATGACCAGTGCACATGTAGACAAGGTAGACATACTGCAACTAACAGATAACTCTTGTCATGATACAGTGTGGACCTTCTTTTTTTTGTTAGTTGCATCAATCTTAAAACAAATGGTTGCACTTTTGATTTAACCTATAACCAAGCACATCTGATACATTTGTTGGCAATCTGTGATACTTTTTGTGCATGGAGTACATACATTAGAAAGTAACAAAGGAACAGTATCTGTATATCAGAGAAATAGTGACAATGAGCTCCTAGTTGTGTTTGTGTTTTTTCTACTACTTTGGAGTAGGTTGAATCTAAATATACTCTAAATATTCTCTTGGGGACCATTTATATGATACTGTGCACTGGTCTCTTGTCTCTGTGCAACTGTTTTCTTTCTCTTTGTCTTCTTCCTTTGTTTGGGTCCCTATTAGCTCATTGACTGCAAGTATTGCAGAAGCCCTCTCACTTTTTTTGTTTCCACTTGCATATGTAACCTTTCAGATTATTCCAGGAGGCACCGAGCTCTGAGCCAATGAGCCTGGCATTTGAAGGTCAATTGTACAGAAACACAGAGGAGTCATGAACTGCTGTTCAGACTACAGAGCAGAGGATGATAAAAATGAATGTAAACACCCTCGCATATGCACACAGGAATTAACATGTTTCCTCAATAATGCGTTGAATTAAACGCACATATTTTTCAAATTGTTTAGTTTGAAAGTTGTTTATTTATTTTGGGTGTGCTAATGTTCTTCAGCCTCAGACTGATATTATTGCAGAATTTAATTCAGTTCCAAGTGGCCGGCAAGTTGATGAAAATACTTTGTTGTACTCTCATCAGCTGCACTGTGACCAGCGAAAAACCATTAGAAATATTGTTTTGGAAACAAGCAACATGTATTCACAAAACCATTGACATTTCTAAAAGAACGCTCTGTAGAAGAACATATGTTTAGCCTTTTCAAAGGAGGAAAAGGAGCCTGAGCTCCAGAAGGACAAAATACAACAGTATGTATTTACAATTTCTCAACAAACAAAATTTTGACAAAATAACACAATTCCTTCATGTCTAACCGTGTGTGTGTGTGTGTGTGTGTGTGTGTGTGTGTGTGTTTGTAAGCCTATTTTGTTACAATGCAGAACAAAATACATAGGCTTTGTGTTGTGTGCATTGTGTATTCTGCTGTCAAACACCACAGAAAGCCCTCAGAATCCCTAAATCTGTCGTTCAGTGTCGCCTCAAGGTTGGCGACGAAATGGCAAAACAACAGATCAATAGATCAGGGAGAGAAGGAGTGTTGAAGGTGGCATGCCATGTTTTTGTGTCGCAAAGTACAGCAATGTCACTCTTTCCTTTTTGTCACTTTCTCACCACATGGCTGCGTTCGTCATCAGCGCCTCAGACTGTTATGAAGTTTCTCAACTGAACCCAAGAGAAAAAGTTACAATCATAAGAAAGTTGCTGCATGTCCTGCTCAATGCGTGGGTGTGTGTGTGTTTGTGTGTGTGTGTGTACCCGTGATTCAAAGATGAGAATGTCAAAGCTGTCAGTTTTATTAGTATTCCACTTCGACTTCCGTAATGTCCTCTTTTTTACATTCCAGTTACCACTTTGACTTTCGATTGCACAGACTCCTGCTGCCAGAATGCTGATGAATAAATAAATGCTCATCGCAGAATTACACCGCACAATTTTGGCTTCTTGAAATTGTTACTTTGAGGATAGATTTTGCTGATTACTTGTTTGGCTTAGCTGGTTCTGGCGCAGAGCTACATCTTAGAGCTTAACCTCCTGTAGCCTGTTGTGAAGGTCCTCATAGTCATCTTTTACCTTCAAGCAGCTCTGAAACCGTTTGCTTTTCCACAGGCTCTAGAGCCACTTCATTGCGTCACTGTAAATGTCTCCACTCTCTCGGCAAGTATAATAACAATCACTATGGACGCTGAATACATTCTTATTAACGATGAACGTTAATGTTATCGTTAGCACGCTAGTGATAGGCAGCTAATGTTAGCACGCTAGCTTGCCCTTATCAAACACATTGCAGTTAAACAAATCAAATAAATGAATGATACATGATTTAGCTGGTTTTTCTCGATGGCACCGAGTTGGTCTTGTTGGTCAGATAACCCCGCCTCCAGCCCCTGACATATCGATTCGCGGTTCAAGCCCAACAAAGAATTGGTGCTGCTGTAGAACCAGTTTTCACGGCCAAAAAACCATTTGCAATTGGGCACCGGCCAGGAACCACCTGGGAACCGGCTCTGGTATAAAAAGGGTATCTGTCTCTAAGGTCTCCAGTTAAAGACCAAAAGTGGTTGAGATGATACAGTTTAACAGTTTAGGAAGTTTCTTTTCTTGCCGAGATAAGTAAGAAGATCCATACCACTCTCATGTCTAACCTGGATCTGTCCAAAGGTAATCTCTTTAAACAGATATTGGTATAAGAATGCAGAATATGTAGGCAACTGGACATGATTTTGGTATTGACCTTTGAAGTCTGAGTAGTATGGACCGATCATGTTTAATCAGGCTTTGGTTTGTACCCATAGGCAGATTTATTTGCAAAATTGAATCTCAGGTATCATCTGACAATAACTTAGTTGTTTTTTTTAAATCTGCATTTATATGAAGATATCTGTTTTTGGAAATTAGCTGAAATGTGGTCTGGACCTAAATGGCCTTCAAATGTATCAATGAAGTTGCTAATCAGATGGTATAAAATGACCAGCAAACGAGGAAGAAGTCTTGGCCTTGATATCCATTTTTCAGATATCCCAGAGCCTAAATTATTGTCAGACCGATCAGCCAAGTTCCTAGGTTGGTCCACTGGTAACCAAGTGCACCTACATGCATCATTTAAGGTCACCAGTTTACACATTATATCCTGGATGTTTAATCTGTGCTAACACTTAGGTCTAAAAACAATTTGTGGCAACCTCTCTGTGGTGAACAACCATACAGTGTCATTTTTACACTTTGTTTTCAGTATACACAAACAACATGACCCTGGTGGGCTTTTTGTTACTGACTATGAATCCTTCTTGTTCGTGTCTGGCTAGGAATCTTTGTTGCATGTCACTCCCATTCTCTCCCTCTCTCTCTTCATTTCCTGTCACGTCTCTACTGTTCCTATCTAAAAAATGCATTAAGGAAATCCCCTCCCGCTCCCCCTGCAAAAAAACAAAACAAGGCAAGAAAGTGTAAAAATGTATTTCCTCAAATGTCAAACTATTCCTTTAAACTATTCCCTGTTTGTTATTCTTGTCTTTTATCAAATTGGCACTGAGAGGGATGCTTAATTGTTTAAGTGTTTAAAACACTTTGCAAGAAAGCTGCAAATGTTTTTTCCACGAGCTACTATTAGCGTGTCACTTTCTGTGTGCGTGTGTATCCTTATGTGATTATGCCAGTGTGTGTTTGTCCACTCAGACAGTGATCCAGACCATTTTGGCGTGTGCCTGTGTGTTTACTCTGCCACAATTGACTGGGATAATTAAATCCTTTTTTTCTTCTTCCCTCTCCTTTCTGCTTATTCCTCACAGCGCTCCTCCTCCGCTCCTGTCTGTTCTTATTATGCACATTTCTTCTCACCCTGGTATTTTCTCGCGGTCGACTCCCTCCCTATTCCTCTGCTGTTCATGTGTCACATGCAGCTGAGTCGAGTCTGCATTGTAGTCATCATTAATTCAAAGCAAACTTGGGCTTTTATTTTCCTCTCTGATGCATGATGCATCCATTATTCACACATCTTCGCAAAGATATTTCTAATTGGTGGCACAAACACACATGACTGGCATAAAGACCTCATTCTTTTAGCTGTAAAAAGATGAAACTTTGGTTATCTGGACATTTTTGTTATTTCTTGAATTTTAAAGGTGCCTCGATTTCTTAATTTTTTCACAAAAAAAAAAATCTCTTTAGCCTGTGTCAACAAACAACTCCTTTCCTTTTTGAAAGAAGAGCTATAGAGATTAAATGAGGAGGATTTAAGGGGGAAACTCTTGGCTCCTTTTCCACTTTAGACTTCACTCAGAGTTTATGAAACGGATTGTCACTCTCAAAGACATTACCTGCTGCCACTTTGCGGTGGAGTTAAGAGGATATTTCATGTAATCTCTCTCTTTGTCACTCTATTTCCTCCCATTTCCACCTCCGGCCCTCTCGGCAACAATGGGCTCCCTTCGGTATGCTGCTTTTTACTCCAATCTATCAGCGCACTACATTTGCTCGACCGGTTCATCGACTTCATGTCTTGCATGCTGCCTAATAACAGTTATCTTAATTGAAATCAATAGCGGGATATAGATTTGACGGTGGCCAGGAGGGACTGGATGGTGGAGGCTTATGTATTTCCTGCTCCTCCACTCCTCCCTTCGTGCTTGTCTGTCTCACAGTGAGTGTTGTGCCCCAAAGATAAAGTCATCTTAGAAAAGGCACCAATAATTGCAATTTTGATATATGTAGAAAGCTGTTAGTGATATAACTGCAATCCTGCCTACCTTAAAGCCTCTTTGTGCTTTTTTTCTCTCTCTGTCTCTGCTGTCTTTGGTAGTCGTCAGTAGAGACAGACAGGAAAGATGGGAGGGAGGCGCAATGACATGTGACAAAGGTTGCATGCCAGATTGGCGGGTACACAGTATGCGCCTGAGTCATCTGAGCTGCCACGACACCATCAAACCCCACGGTTTATAGCACTTGCTCCGGCTCCAAGAGGAATTATTCAGATAATTCTGCAGAAGAGATGCCGTCTCTTTCACAACAACCAATGTAACGTTCCCTCTCTTTTAGTTAAGGGAATTACATTAATCCTACATCTGGTTGACAAATGAATGAATGATCTTTATTTTTTGCTATATACTGTACATCTTGAAAATTTCATACATTTAAAAAAAAAATCATAATTAAAACAAATCAATAGGCTGAAGCACATGGCTTATTATTGCCCATCCTATACAATCCTAGAAAAAAAAACAAAGAAATAAAATAAAAATAACCATCTTAATTCATAAGCCTTGATTGTCATACATAAATCAATTTAAATTATAATCATTAATTATTTAATATTTTAACAATTATAGCACATTTTATAGTATTTTTCTATTTTACAGATGTATGTATTCTGTATGAATAACAGTACAGTTGAGTTGTTAGTGTTACACTACCCAAAAAAGAAACGAAGCAGGGGCTTGGTCTATTTCCAAGTAGGGGTGTTGAAAATAATTGTATAATCGATGCAACGTAATCCAGATGTGGATAATGCTGAATCGATGCAGTGACAGTCCATAATCGATAATCAGACAGATAACGTGGGTCGTAGTCTAGGCCTTTACTATTTATTTTGGTTTACAATTGAATTTGCTGTTTAAATATTTTTATGTTAACATTCAGTTATACTGAGGAGTGCACTAGTATACAAACTTCTTTTTGCTACCATTAATGTTTCTTACTACAGTTTGATGCGTTTTTGGTATTAATATCCTAAGTATATCTACCGTCTGCTGTCTGTTCAGACTCAAATCATGTTTGTGATGTGTTAGTCAAGTTACAGCTTGACTCCAAAAGCCTCCTATACATTTTGTAAAGCACTTTAAATAACAAAAAGTGAACCCACATTTATCAGACCAGTAATATTTATTGGTGAAAAAGCAACCCTGTGTCGAGGATGTAATGCAAATCAAAAAAATCGAATCGTGGACTAAATAATCGTAATCAAATCAAATCGTGAGACCAGTGAAAATGCACAGCCCTATTTCCAAGCAGGACAAACAAGAGACCTAGTTACAATATTTTTATTATATCACAGATAAACAGTACACTAATGTGTTCCTGAAAGCACTTGAGGCAAGAAATAGGCAACGCAATAACAGAATCTTGATTTATTTGATCAGCTCTGCCTATAGTTTGACAGTTTCATCTGAGTTTCGTGATCCTAACAAACCCTTTGATTGGCCCGGCGTGGGGCCACTGTGTCTGGAATGGGAGAGTGACCAGGCCAGAGCAAATACAAATGAACTCGGCAGGAAAACCTAATTTAGAAATTACATTTAAAATAGGCTATGTTTGAATGTATGGATAGCTGTTGCTACCCAGACTGAATCCTTCGGCTTCTTAGAGACATCTTGAGTGGTTGAGATTAAAAATCTATTTATTTTTGTGTCACTAGTGAGCAGTATATATACTTGAACTCTGACCACACTTTCTATCATTGTGCATTCTTGTCTCTCTGAGCCCAGTAATCATTTCTCCTTGACTTTTTCTTCTATTACAGTTACTCTATTGTGGAGAATCTTGAACTACTAAATAAAAGCCCTCCTCATGTTTCTTCACAGTCAACACATCCTAGACTGTAATGAGACATTTTCAGGCACTGCAATGCTCCTTGTCAACACTCCAGTTTTTGGCCCAGAGACTGGAAATCCTTTTCTGCATGAACGGTATGATACAATGTGAGGGTGTGGGAAATGAACGAACAAATACATGATCAAATGGATGTCAGGTCAAACATATTAAACCTGTTTGTAGAAAGAGGACGTGCAAGGTAGTGTGTCGGACACTGCAGAGTCATTTAGAGTCTGCGGCTCTATAAGGTGTTAATGACTGTGCAGGGTGGCAGTGCCCTGGCAACAAGCTGGAAGCAAAGCAAGCACAGTGGTGATAATGGGAAAGGCTAACTAAGCAAGCACAGAGTGAAAACACTTTTTCCTCCTCTCAGACCTGCTTCAGGGCCCAGGGCTCGCCTTCATATTAAGATAGTATAGTGTGTGTGTGTGTGTGTGTGTGTGTGTGTGCGTCGAGCATTATTAATCTGGATCATTACAGGAAAGGGCCTCATTGACATGTGTGAAATGAGGAATAAAATTCCTCCCTGGGGTATGATGATAATATTGATGGGATTTTTCCCAGCAAGGAAAAGTTGAAAAACAGCATTTAATAAACTTTGATAACTTCTGGAAAATAACTTTGTCCAAGCTCGATGAAATACAAAATCTACAAAGTCACAGTAATAACTTACTTTCATAATCAAAGGTAAAAATTGTTTCTACTGGTAATTATACAATCGTAGATTCAGTGTCAATCTAATAAGTACTGGTCTCACCCCTCATCCCTACACCTTACAATTTGCATCTCACTTTTATTGTTTTACTTCTTAATGTAGTGCACAAATTAAGCTTTTGTATCAACATCTGCATGGTTGTCAGTATGCCCGCAGGGGCCTCTAAAGCTATTCAAACTCACTGCACATTTTAAAAAAGATATGCTTTCCTTTTGAAGCAGCAGCAGAATTGTTTTCATAAAAAGGGAATCTGCCTCCACTCTTAAGATCTCTTATGATGACACACCAAGATGAATGACAGAAGGTCCTTCCCAATACTCTGACTTGCGGTAATTGCAAGTAGTCAAGTCCCTACTTGTGACGTGTTTCTGGTAATTGCCACAGTGCTCAAGTACCTGCTCAGACTGCAGCCATGTGGAAGTTTATTAGAGCTCATTAGGACACGCTGATTAAAGATTAAGTCATGCAATTATTTTCTTTACTGTAAAATAGTTATAATGTTTTCTATATGGCTACATAGGCAGGTTTTTTTTCAAATTCATTGTGAATTTTTGCATCTGAACTCATATCACAAGACTTAAAATTTGTTTGCATATTTTATGTAAACAACTTAATGTATAAGCTTAATGCATGCAAAGAGCAGCTGCCAGATGCTGCTAAAAGGCCAGTGTCCTGTTTACATAATGAATTGAAATTATACCGTTCGCTGTTTTACTAGAAACCAGGCTACAACAGAGATTAGATGAGCGTGTTATGTGACAGGTTTGCTATTATCTTATTATCTGCATAAATCTGCAATGGATGTACAGCAGCACTGATTACATTAACACACACAGAAACACACACTTTTAAATATGGCTGTTCATATATGACAACCAACCTCCTCCCCCTCCTCTTCTTCTCTGTCTGGCCCAGTTATTTTTGTGTTGCTTTGGCTAGTTGCAGTTGTAACTTTGTAGAAAAGTCCACAGGGACACTCCCTCTCTCTCTTTCTTTCTCTCTGCATGTGTTTTGGTGAATTTGCATCCTCTGTCAGCAGTGACGCAGGATGTTGCTGGGTTAATTGATGTAAAGTCGTGGGGGTGCAGCATTTCCAGCGGGGGAGTGCGCACACCTTCTCCAGGCCATGGTACAAGTTAATAGGATTAATGGTTTGTTTGTGTTTGTCATGTAACAAACATATTTCTGAGATATGCAAATATTTTGTCTTAATGTCTGTCCATAATGTTCCCTAACTACTTGTGTCAGTGTGTGTGTGTGTGTGTAATATATTCATCATTGTTGTGTGTTTGACAAAGCAGCTTCCTGATGTTCCATTCTGCTCACATTATAAGGCGATAATGTTCTTGGGTGTTTACTTGGTTAGAACAATTTTATTCATACTACTGCACAATGGGGCACATAGTTGTCATTGTACCTGTCTTTGCTGTTGATGCAGAATTGATGATGAAGTGGCTCTAGTACGGACCACTTTAATTCACCAGATCGGACTTATTCTGTCATCTGTTTGTTGTCCATAATATAAAATAATATGAATTGGCATTGGATTTGCGTAGATTTACTGTTAGGGGTGGCACAATACCACTTTTTCAGGTCTGATAGCGATACAGCAATCTGCCAAATCTGCCAAATCTGCCACCAATCCAGTATCATGTTTAATTATCCAGAAGTGTCAGAAACTAAAAAAATCCCAATAAACATTGTTTATATTTCATTAATAATTCATTACTAACCATCTTAATCAATATTTAGTGCAATGGTGTTTACCTCTCACAGATCATGGTTCAATGAGGATAATTCACTCGTTTTTCATAAAAAATGCAAGTTAAAACTTTTTTCTATGTACATTGGAAATACCTACATATAAAATACAATAGTTTTACTTGACATTGATTTTTTAAAATTTAACTTTAAACTATTTTATTTTTATTTTTAAACTTTGAAATGGGTCAATTTCACCCACAACATAACAGGAGGGTTAGACAACAAGATTAAAAATGTGTTTTTTTTTTCAGAATCCACTTTGCTAAACCATTTAAAAATCATGCTCAAATTGTAAAACAACTACACAATACATAAGAATGACATTGCCACCAACAATTTCTCAATAAAACACTAACTGTTCACATGACACAACTCTGCAGGCCACCCAATGTTTAGTGAAGCATCTACGTAATAGTTTAGGCTTACGGATCAGATTGGATAATACTTTTTTTTCTTTCCAATATCCGATCCAGTGATTTTGGCCAAAATCAGTCCAATACAGATACTAAATAACAGATTGGCACATCCCTGTTTACTGTGCTGTGATATCTATCAATATCATAAAATAACTAAATAAATATTGTGATAAGGATTTTGCTCAGCTCTTTAAAATATTAATAACACATATCATGTCACATTATAGAACAAAGATCCCAGTCAGTCCAGTGAAGGGAACATATTTTAAATTTAAAGGAATAGTTTTTAATTGTACGAGGTACTTATCTAGTCAGTGTGTCACCTACAGTAGATGGTAGTCCGCATGCCTTCAGTTTATATTTTCATAGTTTTTTTCATTGCCATCAGACAGCCGATTCTGAAGGGGAACTAAACCAGTTATAGCCATTTATGCTCTCTTAAAAGACTCCTTTGACAAAAATAGAAATTTTACCTGCAGAAACACAAAAGTTCCTTGTCTACCACTGCCTTGATCGTGTGCTTTTGTCATGTCTGACATGCTTTGTAAGGGTTAGTTCAGTTTCACCAAAGTCACACAATAACACAAACAAACTAACTGATCGAGGCAGCAGTAGACCAGCAACTCCTGTATTATGTGAGGAAAAATTGCTGCATTTGTCAATGGAGTCTGGTGGCTTTGCAGAAATCATAGATACCAACTTCAGTTCCCCCCCACGTAACTGAAACAGGGCTGACTGACGGTAAGGTAAAATGTTGATTATTGTTGATATTGATTTCTCCTCCTGCCTGCTTCTCCAAACTGTGGGAGTGCCGACCCCAATCTACTGCGGCTGTAACACTGATAATGACTGAAGTACCTCATACAAACTTGTTCAAAGCATCAGAACTATTAAAGAAAATAAAACACTGGTATCATAATGCTAGACCTCCGCATAAGCTATCACTGTTTAGGTATTAGAATCAATATCAGGAGATCTGTGTGCCTTGACCATGCTTTCTTCGTCATACGTATGTATTTGCCAGCATATTTCCACACACATCATGCACATTGTGTGTGTGAACGGGTAATGAGGCGTAAAATCAGACACGGCTGGTTGTGAGTGGTCTTGCATGGAGGCTTAGTTGTGACAAACACAGGGTCTATACACAGTTCAAACACTAACCATTCTGTCAGTGTGTGTGTCCCTGGGGTGTTGGGGTGGAGCATGATGACATAAAATGGAGTCAAGGTCACTTTACGTAACAAAACATACATTTCTGAAAATGTCATGAAATACTTTGTGGCTGTGATAATTTTCTCTCCACACCCGTGCACTCACACCCATGCGCACACACACACACACACACACACACATACACACACACACACACACACACACACACACACTCTCTCTTCATCACCCCCCCACTGTTTCACAGTGTGACAGGTGACATGTAAGTGGCCAGGTGGTGATGTGGTCACCAAGGAGAGGTGAGAGGACTGATTTAAAAAAACATTTTTTTACGGTAATCCTTGTGAACCTTTTGGCCCCTGAGGGAATAATAACTGAAAAGCATCATTATGTGGGTCAGCTCTGTGAGTTTCTGATGTATTTATGTGTGTGTGTGTGTGTGTGTATGTATGTGTGTGTGTGTGTGCATGTGAATGTGTGTGTGTGCACGCCTGTCCGATGGTAAAATGCAGAGGGTGGGACCGTCTTTTTTTTTTTTTTTTCATTCTGTCCACGGAGACAGCTACTGCTCGGTCCCCATGGTAACGAAAGGAGCAGGATACAGGGGGTTTAGTGTTATTTCTGTGTGTGTGTATGTGGGGTGATGGGATTGAGATGGATGGGGGGGGGGGGGGGGGGGGGGGGGTTAGCAGGTGACGTGTCCTGATAACAGGTTGTCAGGTATATGTTGATGGTCTCATGCGGCACTTTGAAGCATTGTTCTTCAAATTAAACTCAAAATAAAATGTGTTTTTCACGAAGAGTGTTGAATTAGTTTTAGCTTGAATACTTATTGGGCAAAATTCTAATTGCCACAAAGCTAAATACATTTTTCTATCTGTGTTGAATTTAGATTGGTGCCGTATCTGTAAGGATGATGGATACAAATGGTCCTACTGACAGTAGGACCATTTGTATCTATCACCAATGGCATCAATTTGAACAACTTTGGTCCTATTAAACGGCCAGTGATGGTCACTCTGACATCATCACCATGATGATGATTATGGATGGATTTATTGTTAATCTTTTGTCAAGAAAATCGTCTTAACTCAGATACGCAACTACTTTTGCGGTAGCCAGTTGCTGCCCTGTAGTTCCTCTTCAAAGAGGAATCATCAACAAATCTCCACAGTGCTGTATGACCTTTTCTTTTTGCAACAAACTCTTGGCTGCCAGAGCTGCAGTACTTCCTGTCAATGACACTACATTCGCTTTATCATCCAAATAATTTCTCTCAGTTTACTAAATCACTTTGTGTGAATCTACTCAGTTGAAAGGCACAGTTTTGTTTTATTGAGTCAATGTGTGCACTTCAGAATAACCCAGCTTCTATCAGCATGTGTTACTGTTTTGGTCCCACTTTTTTTTTAGCTGTTACTTTGTCATTTAACAGCACAAGATGTTCACCTTTACTGGTTTGTGTGTAGTAGTATGATGCCACTCAAGGAAAGAAGCAATAACGACACAAACATGAGCCGCAAACATGCTGTTGAGGTGGACTGTTAAAATGGAAAATGGATTTACAAACTTACTGATACAAATCCTGGAAGCTAATTTCAAATTAATTGGAATCCAAATACGCTGCTAAGTTATTAATTTTCTTGACAAAGCTGCATGCACACCACACACACACACACACACACACACACTACAGACATAATTTCCTTCCGCCCCTCAATAGCAATCTTCTGACTCCTTGATCAGCAGAGGAAATTGAATTGGCTCGTCGCAGTTTGGCCCTTGTTCCTCTCGTCCAAACAAAAGGGCTGTAGTTACTGTTTCCAAAGCAACACAATGATTGACTGGACATTAGAAAGGACCATTTTAATTCAAAATGTAAACACCTGAATACATTGTGATTTTAAAAGTTTTACATAACAAAAGACTAATGATGGAAAGTATTTACATTTAATCTAATATAAATGTACTCGGAGCTGTGCATGGCATTCAGAACATCAATATAACACGAAACAACCATTTACTATGTAAAGACATAGTGGAATTACGGTGTCCAGAGCAGAGAATGAAGTTATGCTCCCTCCATGTGTGTTTTATGTGCTTCTCTTTTCTTTGTTGGCAACAAACAACCTCAAATTGCTGTAGTAGGTGGTCATACCGCCCATCCATGTGAGACCCTGTGTGTGTCCCACATTCTGTCACTGATAATGTCTTCCTGAGCCACTGTGTTGCCTCGGAAGCTTAACGTCCACCCGCAGGTTCCCCCTCAGGTTAAGCTATTATATCTCTTGCAGTTTTTGGACTGTTCGCAGTGGTGTTAGCACTGTTAGCTTCTCGCCAGCGGCTCAGCTACCGTCATGCTGCAAGCCACGTGCAGTCAATCGAATTGCGTGTACTGCCACTTTAAGGGGAGGTCCCTAACTTGAGTATTTCCATTATTTGCTACCTCATACTCCACTGAATTTACCAAGAAAGTGAAGCACTACTTATTACACAGCTATAGTTGGTAGTTACTTTGCACGTAATGATTAATACAGTACATATCAGTTTATAGAATATAATGCATTGTTATAGATTAAACCCAACAATATATAAAGCAGTGAAGATTTGCTTAACTGCCACCAGCCTCTATGTACTCATTAACATTGTATATAACTAATAATATTAATATTAAACTAAATACATACTTAATTATAAAACTTGGATATGAAGTTGTCTTTTCTAACCCGACAAATGCTTCTTTAGGGGGCTGCAGTTTGATGCAATAGCCAAGTAGTATATTTAGGCTATTGAAAATGAAAGTAAATGGACCACAGCTTATTAGAATATAATCCATGCATTTTATGTCGTGTTTGAGAGCATACAAAATGTTTCTGAGGGCCACCCTTTAAGCAGCTACGCTTTAATGCATTTTGCTGATAAAATCCGTCATACTCAACAAATGTATAAAGTAACAATTTGTCCACCACTTGAAAACAACTCATAGTCATCATTGGAGTTGTTTCCTAATATATCTGTTGTTTTACTCCCATTCTGTTCCACGTGAGTCATGAACAAACACGATCATGTTGCAGAACTCAAAACAATCCTGTATTAGGACATGCTGTCCCACTTGATAACATTTTGAACTCCCTGAGGAGATTTGTTTTTGGCTTGTGAGTTTGTGCTAATGAAATAACCTACAATAACAAACACTTAGTTGTGGATTTTTTTCTGATGAATTAACTTAAAGTAAGTAGAGTACTCCTTACTCAATTTGTTCGAGCACCTCTCTTCCTCCATTTACCCCCTGGGGTATCCCAGACTCCACTTTATCAACCACCGGCCTAGAAAAGTCACACCAGGCCCAAAATGAATTATAACACAGCATGTCTTGGCCACTTTACAATCTGGGCTACATTTCTACGTGTGTTGTAATCATTGTGTGTGTGCATGTGTTTATGAGTGCCCCTGCAGTGTGTTTAAGGTTGACCTGTCTGCCAGCACCTTGTGTCAAGTGTGTGTGGCCTAAAAGCCTCCCTGTGGCTGTGGGCCGCTCTGCCTGCTGGCAGCTGGTGTACGGCACCGGGGACCAAGCCCCTGCCAACACTCGCCATCTGCCAACGTCCTTGTGGTGCTCCTTGTGAGGAGTCCAGGCAGAGAGTGTTGAGCAAAAAACAACAGACTCCTCTGGAACAGACACACACAGACGAACACTGGTTCCCACAAACACTGATTCTCCTCACACCTCTTGCTCATCAACATGCAGCGACTGTTGAGGGTGATGGAACTGGAGAGGACACAGATGATAAAAAGCCACTGACTCTGAGCAGCCATAATGGGTCTAATGATGGTTAATAATGACAATGACAGTAATTATTTGAGGTCATTGAAGAGGGTCATGGTTGTGAGGGTGATGACGGTGATGCCAGCCACAGCAGCAATTAGATTAGCCCCTTTCTACTGTCACTTTGACACAGTAAAAAAGGCTGCAAATCCAAGTTCCAACCCGACTTGTGACACCATGTAGGCCACATCACGACAGCAGATGACAATCTCTAATCAGCGTCTTAGAACCTCGGAAGAATCGATCTGAGGCGCAGCAGACAAATTTAGCACAGCGACTGATGAAATAAGAATCAAAGACTTCCTCTCATCTGCTATGAATAGCTGAAACTGTTTGCGGCTTTGTAGTTCTTAGGGTAAATCATCCTGACTTGTGGAGAAAGCAATCGACTTCCTGCCACCAGGGAGACAAAAAGAGATGAGCTTTTAATTACAGACTTGTTTACTGTTGTCATTTTTATCACCTAAATGCGTCCCAGAGGGGTTATGTGCCTCTCTCCGTGACTCTCCCTCTCTGACTTCATCCGTCATCCTAAACCACTCAACCAGGCCGGGTGCTGCATTTGGGGCAGCAGCAGACAACAGTGTCTCCACTTGCCTCTGGCTAATGTTTTTCAGTCTAGGTTGGTGCAGAAATCATCCTGCTTAAAAAAAGTGACAATTATGTAACTTGATCTGGTTAGCAGTTACATGGCAGACAGATAGACCGCCTGTGCTCCTGTCTATATTCCTTATGCTGCATCACCAGCATGGAACATTTTAAGACCACGTTTCTGTCATGTCTGATTTACACATGCACTAAGAAGCCTGCCAACCACCTGCAGGAGCAGTGATTTGTGATGTATTCTTGATATGGCAGCCATGTCATGAAGCTGCCATGATATTTTTCTAAATGAATCCCTGCAGCCTCAAGAAAATAATAACATTTACAATCTTGCACAGATTTATACATACAGCAAATCTTGGGTCTTATTTTTGGCTCTTGTTTTTTAGAGGACAGTGGGAGGCCTCAGTGAGAGGCAGGGTCAGACTCACCCCACATTTGCGGGGGTTGTGGCATTGAGTCATAGCCATATTACTTCTACCAAACCACTGCGAGTTATCTTTGAGCCAGCTGTCATCTTAGGCCCGAAGCCATGAGATCAAAAACCATTTGCGACTCCTGTAACTTAAAATAGCCGTACTGGAATCTCAGACACCACCAGTATAGAAGAATGTATAAGATGTGACCAGGTAAATCACTTTTGCTAAAATGAATGCCAGAAAAACTTGCAGACTAAAACTCCTGTGACCCGATTATGGTGTCTGGGTCGGTCTCATCGTTGGCCCATTATTCAGAAATCCCAGTAGTTCCAAAAATGTCCCATTGGACCAAAAGCCCATTAGTCTGATGGCCAGTTATCTCAAAAACAAAAACTAAAGCCCTCTACTCCACAAATATCCACTGGAGTTGTTGGAGTCCAGTGACTGCAGATTACTTTTTTGTTAGCATACTGCTCAATTTATCAGATATGGGTTCCTCATGAAAGGTTTTTTGAGGAGTTTTACCTTGTCTGCTGCGAGGGTCAAAGGACAGAGAGTGTCGTACAGTCTGTAAAGCTCTTTGATCTGTGATTTGTGATTCTTGGCTATATAAATCAAATGTAATTTAATTTATTTTAATTAATTAATTTAATTAATTAATTTAATTGGTAATGTATGACTTAGAATGAATGAATGAATGGCATTCAACATTAACAGCTCTCATGTGAGATAAGTTAAGTAAACAAAATTAACGGGATTTCTCTGTTTAACCTCACCGCAATTCCGCACGTCCACAAAATGAAGTGCTTTCTTTAAATCCAAGCTCTGCTTTATTAAACATGTCAAATTTATCAGAAATGTTTACTACTGTTGGAGGAAAAACTTTGTTAACATACTGGTAAATTTGTAGGAGTCGAGCTTTGATAATTTATTATTTCTGAAGACTCTAAACAGACACTAACACATTCATTGGACATGATTTAACATTGTTGGGATACATTTAAGCTCTGTGCCAAATTAATAAACCTGATGTTTCTCAGATAATGCTCCTCTACCTTAATGTTGTAGTTTACACCTTTTTATAACCGCTGATTCGACTGAGAGAAACATGAAGTTGAATACTCAGTAATATAGATTATTATAGAATTTTTTAGTTAAAGCGTTAATAAAATTTAAAAAATGTGTGTGTCCGTCCGGGTGTCATGTTTTAAAATCAAATAATTCAAAATAATTATATATATATTAATATATTATAATAACCTGTTTTTTTAATATAGTTCGAGTGTCCTGCTTATTGCACTTCAACCATTATGACTGACAAAGAGGCCAAAAGTTTTATAATGAAACTCAAGCTAAAAGCCAGAATTACATGTCTTACATGCGCAAGTTCAGTGTATACGTATATAATTTTATGTACTTTTCTATCATATTCTTACTACACTTTCATTGTATTTTCAATGTTTTCTCCATGACATAAAAGTCACAACAACATAAACATTTAGTTTGTTTCATTTCAGCCCTGGTGATGTTTTCTAACAGGCTTACAACAGCGATTTACTCCAGTTTTCACCCAACAGGCCACCTTCCTGATATTATGGCTGTTATTACATTTGTTGCTATTAAATCCAATGGAGTGCTGGAGGACCTTTCCTTTTTGGCCGTGTGAGAGCCAGCCTTTCAGAGGTCCACATTAAGATAATCTAATCAAACAGCCCCCGCAGCAAATGACAACCATTTTCAACATTCCTTTTACTTACTGACAGTGTGGACACAGGTGACGGTGAGAGGCAGTGAGAAAGCAACCTTCGTATATTCGTCAAATCTTTTTTTATCCATCTGCTTTTGTCACTCTCTCCAAATGTATCCTTCACAACGACACACTGGAATCAATTTCAAAACCAAACAAGAGTTTTAAAGATGTGAAAGATGTTCTAGAGTGACCGAACATGTTCTTGGTCCCTGCTGATCTGCATTAAATGCACTCATGCAATTTTCTTTTCTGGCTGTGCCTAGTCCCTGTGCCTAAGTGGAACAAAGCAAGCGTGAAGAGGGCTTGATTTGCAATGTTTAGGCATAGTTGGTAGGTACTGTTACTGGAGTTATGTGGGTTTTAATGAGGAGTGTTGATTGTCTTACACACCGCAAGTCCCTTGGCAGGAGTTTGGCTGTTTGGGTCGTTAATCTAGCGGTACTTTATCTCTGTGGCTCATTAAAGCTCAGAGGCAACAGAGAAAGGAGCACTTGCACAGTCACAGCCTTTTAAATTGCTTTGTGTGTGATGGAGGCAGCTGCATCATGGCACGAAACTGGTCTGAGAATTACACTGTCTACCCCACTGCACTATGGATTTTAAGGGACAGCAAGTGCATAAATTCAACCTCGTTATGCAGCTGTGCCACACTAAGTGCTGTAGGTACCGTACAGCCACTGTGGGTCTGCAGTTAATTTAGTTTATGAAAGCCCATGGTATCCTCAAATAAAGAGAGAAAGTCACAAGTTGTTCGTCTCTATTCTGCCTCGTAGCTTTGTATCTAATATTGTGTGGACATTGTTTGTTATAAGTAGATTATGAGTGATATGAATCTTTCAATCTTTGACTACAGCCCATGTGCTTTGAAGCAGAATCATCATCACACCCACTGAGCCAGCATTTGAAAAACTGTTTTAATATGAATGACAAAAATGCACCACTAGGAATGTGTATTTGGGATACTACTAAAAGCTTGTAAACGTGGATTTCCACTGGAGATGGTAATGCTCGATTAGTTTTTTTTTTATAGACAACTGATGCCCCAAAAAGAAAGTCTACCAAAATAAAACCCTTCAAAGTTTGTGTACAATCTTCGAAATGTGCCCCAGTCAGCTCTGCGACATGCTGATGCAGTGTGTCGCATTAGCATGTGCCTGCTGCTGTATCGGTTTTGGCTTGTTAGGCGCCAGTGTCATTGCCAGCCTCACAGCTGCTGTAGTGACTGTGACTGTGCTTTGATTATTTATCAGAGCCTGCACTGTAAAATGAATGCAGGGCAGACCAGAGGTGGCTCAGCTCTGCGGTCGCTCTGCATTGAGTGACTCAGCTGGACGAGCTTTAAGGAAGACAGTGTATGGTCTTTTTTTCCACCTCTTTTTGATCTGTATCTCTTTACTCCCTCTGCTTGTCAGGAGCTCCTGTGCTTTGTTTTTTTATCTGCTTACTATCACATTTTACCACCCTGCATTCTCTCTCTTTTTTCAGTTTCCCAATGCATCCCCTTCCTTTTCCTTCATCCTTTCAGACCACTGATTCCTTGCCACGTACAGCTTTAAAAGACTTTGATGCTGTGTTCTGTCAGAGGGCTGTAGGGATGCTGTTGCAAAGTATACAGACTTACAGGCGGCAGCAAAGGATTGAAACAATCCTCTAACGCCTACATAAAGCTGCTCCACCACCGGGCTCATCGTCTCTCCCAGCCTCCCCACTTCTTGAGGATGACTAGGTGTGAATGCCGACTTGCCATATGGTTGGGACACCTGCAACGTGCCGCGCTGTGAGCAAACCATGATTATAAGCAATGATTCAAGTGATTCTTTAATAAGACAGGACAGCATGGTAAAATGCCTCCCTTGATCACACGTTGAAGGTTTCTACAGCAATTTTGGGAGAAGGGTCAAGCTGCAGAGCTCTGGACTCGGGCCCACATCTTCTGTCAGACCCTTTCTGCTCCTGAGCCTGGGACCGTCTGGATACAATAGCATGCGTTTGATAGTTCCAATAATAGCTGCCTCCTCCATTCATATCAAGATAAACAATACAACAATAATATTTCAATAAAACTAAAGCATCATATTTAATGTTAAGCAGTAAATACAGTAAATTACATAGTATATAGTATAGTACAACTTTACTACTATACTACTTGTTACTTGCTAGTGGTAGCTAACATTAGCTGGCTATGCTATTGTCATTAGCAAACTAATATTAGTGCTGGCTAAAATTATGACATCAAGCATTTTTGAATGTTGCTGTTTGTGTAACGCTATTTTATTTGTTTTTGTCATTTGCTAAAATTTTTTAATCATTGTGTAGCGTAGCTAACATAGCAGAACCTGCCCCTTTAAAAATATATATTGAGCTTTTTAGCTAGCTGCATGAAGCTTAATGTAATAATTTTAGCTAAGGTTAACGTTAATTAGCTAATGGCATTAGCATAGCTAACTCACCTTAGCAAGCTCATAAGATAAGGACAAGTTACTTGCAGCATAATGTAACATTACCTAACTTCATAAGTTACAGTTATATTAAATTATTAAAGTTGAATTGTCTACCTTGGTAATAGTGGTGGAGGTTGTATGGCTTATTAAAACTAAAAAACACCAGTGGCTTCTAAACATAGGCTTTAGGCTGATACACTAAGTTATTAGTTATTAGTTAAGTGTAAAAAAAAATCCAAAAAGGGTTCTGTGAATTGAAATAGTTCTCATAAGTTTGGTTTTATATGATTCTATAAAACAGGGGTTTAACGTCATGATTGACGGCTGTAATTGACTCGCAAATGGTCGGACGAGTATTTAGACGGGAACTTGTTGGGTCCACTATTTAGTCCTCAATTTTACAGTGGGAGACAGTGGAGACGCATCGTCCATTCTTTATACAGTTATACAATAGGCCTAATTTAATATTGGCATGGACATCATACAATGTCAATTAAATGTTAACTATAATAACGGTATGCATGGTAAAACAATACACTGCGCAACAGTGGCATCATGTAAACCTTATTTATTGATGGGAAAACATGATAAAGGGATTTTCCACCTTATCACACATGGTTTCCACCATGTGTCCTGGTGATGGAGATGTGGTTTTTACAAGATGCTCTTGACTTTAGGCCTTAAGTGGTACATTTGATCTTTTTCTCTTGTAGTGTACAATTACTGAAAAGTTGCGCAAATAAGAAGCAGTCTTCCCTATTGAATTATACAGCAGGAGAAATCCTGGAGGGTAAGGTGAGAGGACAGGGTAAATGATGGAGTGACAGAGAGGAGCCCTGAGAAGAGCGGATGAGAGTGCAAGAAGAGTTTGAGATGTGAAGAGGAGCAGAAGAGGGGTATGAAAGAAGAGAAAGAGGTCTGTTCTCCTGTGTGCTGATGCTGCTAAAAGACTGGATCCGTCTTTGTCATTTGTAAACCAGAATGACGTAGGTTTCCTTCTAGTCAGCTCCCATGTGGTGCTGGTGTCATATGAATTATATGGCTCTCTGTCAATGCTTCTCAGTGCTATTGTGAGATAGAGGCCCCTCTGTGTGTGTGTGTGTGTGTGTGTGTGTGTGTGTGTCTGTGTCTGTGTGTCTGTGTTCGATAGAGAGACTAGGTATGTAGGTGCTTGTGTGAGTGTAGAAGAGAGGCTGGAATCTGATTCCTAGACTCATGTTTCAGACGGTTTGTGAGTTTTGTAAGTTTGTATGTGTGTGTGTGCTCGCACCTGTAGGGGGTGAGATGTGAGTCTACCTTCATACCCTTAAGGCTCTGTGAGACTGAGCTGCACAATGGTTGCATAGAAAGAGGAGCCCCCCTGCACACAGGAAGTGCACACAAAAACACATAGGTCCCTTTACAATGGTGTCACCAGTGATGTCACTGGTTCATGACACAGGATAACCTGGCACCTCTAGGGGAGCCGGGCCTGGAGCTGGGCCATAGCCCACAGCTTTGAACTGGATCCTCTGGATGGTAATCTTGTAGGTTAATGTATGCTCTAGCCTTGTTTTCAATAATTCTATTGTTCAAACAGCACCATGATGTGCACAAACAATGACTCTGCACTGTGAAGAGGGCTAAAGCTATCAATTAGGAAATATTTTAATAATCAAGTATTCTGCTCAAGTACTTGAAAATGACATACATCATAGAAAATGAGACAAATGAAAACTAATTGGTTTTTTTTAAATCTACATTTTTATTCCTTTCAATTGCATACAATACTATCCGTCAAATTCTAAACCATTTAGTGCATTTAAGTTTCATATTACATTCTGGGTTTTAAAAACAACATTTTATGAAATGCAAAAACAAATAAATAACAAAAAACATAATTACCTTTATACAATACTAGACACTGGGTGATATTGATTTATTAACTGTGTTGAAGAGTTGCCCTCCACTTGCTGACCATATGCACTGGAATCAAAGTAAACTAAATATATCTGCTTTATTGGATATGTCCATTTTTGTGTTTCATTGGCACAGTTTTATGCATCAGTGTAACAAGAGTAGGTAGGTGTATGTGTAACTTACAGACATCACGATAAGCCACCACAATATTAATTTACGTTCTAACTAGTAATTGCTTAAAGTCATAATTAACATACATTCTGAACTAGCAATCATTTTGATTTAAAATTGATGATTTTTATTAGTTGAGTTACTCAAGGAATTGTTTCACCCCTAGTTTTTTGCCGCTAAAGCAAAATAGGGTGAAATGAAAACATTTACCTTACAAGGGCATATCTGCAAAATCTTCACCTCCCAGCTTAGGAGGATTTTACCTGTGACCCACAGGAGGTTTGGGACATAAAAATCTGAGTCGGCCATGTTCACAGCCTCTGTTGCGGATGAGGCCGCTCAGAGTTTTGGCTTGAAAATTGTTAGTGCCTGGCAGTGGTGACATTCTGAGAAAGTGGAATAAGAAGAAAGATGTCAGGAGGACAGGAGGCCATGGAGACGGACTTGGGAAGGAGAGGCATAATGTTCTCTTCTCAGAAAATACTGGGAAACTGCTGACCCTGAAGAGAGAAACTGTCAGGCAGTTGAAGAAGGAGTTCCTGTATCTGACCGTACATCCTCTTCTGACTGAGGCTCGCCTAAGGCCTATTATAAGCTTGCCCAATTCTCTAATGGAAGTCACTGAAGTGGTCCAGATGCTCTGCAGATAGCTGGATGTGATTTTCCCTGAGGTACTGATTATATAGCTGTGGTTTGAGGTAGAGGTTGGCGATATATATTGTCTACAATAATACCGTTAACGTTGTTTTGATGTTATGCATTTTTACATTATTGAGTATTTATAATATCTTAAAAACAAAACAATCTGATGTTTACCCATTTAATGTCTCTACATTTAAGTTTAACTGGGAGTCTCTTGAATGCTTCAGTTTAAAGAAAATAAACAAGAGCTGTTGTTCTGAAGTGTGTCCAGCCATAGGTGTCCTGGTAAGAAAGAAGAATTGTAACATTTTTTTTTGGGTAAAGAAATTTCATTTCAAATCATATTGACAGATAATCGTTATTGGAAAATAAAAAAAAATACAATTGAGATTGTTTTTTTGCACATATCTCCCACCCCTAGTTTGAGGTTGAAGTCTGTTTTTTTTTTAAGGTTAATTGGTAACTCTAAATTGCCTGTTGGTGTAAATTAATGAATGAATAAAATAATGTGAGCTTTTGAACAATTTGTAAGTGTATTGTAAGTGCAAATATTTCTCCTCTTGTGTGACTGGTTTGGTTAGATTTGCCAAACTGAAAATAGTTGAGGAGGTGATGGAGTGCAGTGCAGCTCCAACTATCCCAGTGGTTCACGACTTTTCAAACAGAAACTAGAGGTTATGCTCCAATTTTCCGAGTATCACACTGCTCAGCCTCCCTGGGAATGCTTATACGGACCCCGGTGCTGGCTGGGAGGCTCCAGCTGATTGTCAAACTCCTAAATTGCCCTCAGGTGTGAATGTGAGTGTCGTTTGTGTGTGAGCCCTTTAAAAGACAGTAACCTTTCTCTTGCCCATTGTATGCCTCCTGCGACCTCACACGACATAAGCTAGTGTATAAAATTGATGGATGCATGTGTATGGATAGAGAGGCATGAAAGACAGAGAGGGCTATTAAAGAGAGACGGTCGAGTCCAGTATGATGTGAAAAGTATACAGGCCATGTTGTCTGCACTAAGTGCTTTTTTCTCTCCTCAAGTCAGACAGAATAAAAAACACGTCAAACAAAGAACTAAGGAGAAGAACCAAGATCCCAATTGGCCTATTTAGTTTTTATTTGTGGGAGACAAAGTTAGACAAGACAGAAATAGGCTTAGTTGGGAGCCATCACATGATACACTGCACATCTCTGAGTCACAAATATAGACACAGGTAAGGAGTGGCACACAAAAATGCATGCATAATTTGATATTAGAGATGAAATGATTAAAAAAGCATGAAATAACTAGAGGATATAAAACAGTAGTTTAGAAATGGGGATAAACAATGTTGATCTGAAGGCTGACAAAAGAAAAACATTAGAAAAAAAAACACAGGAAAAGGAGAGATCCGCCCAATCAAAACATATCTCAAACACAAAGCAAAAGGAGGAGAGGTAACAACAGAAGGGGGAGAAAAAAACAGTACTTGAGGAAAAAGAGGGGAGACTGTGATGGAAATGAGATACAGGAAGCTATTCTTTGTTGAAACCGCCGGCCATGGCAACCAGGCAGCGATGTTTGCTGGTAACTATGTGCGTCACACTGTCACACACTGACATATATGCACACATCTTGGGAGAACACACACACACACACACACACACACACACACACACACACACACACACACACACACACACACACACACACACACACACACTTTGTCTTGAATGTGTGAAGACACGTCCACACACACATGCAGAGATGTGAGGTGGGGCAGAGCTGCACAGGACCTGGGTGGTAATTACATTGTACGTTGTTGTTGTGCACAAATTGTGGTGATGTCAGTGGTGGCCTTTGTGTTGGAAATGAGTGTGTTCTCTATGTCTGGTTCGTGTGTGAAGGATGTAATGCATAAGGGCTTCATTGTTCTTGTTTAGAGCTATAAGATACAACCCAGGCCCAAATATTTAAACATATCCCTTTTTCCCATATTTAATTGTAGTTAAAGATAAATCTCCCTAGTTTCTCATCATATAGATTCAAAAAAAGTAAATGATTCACTCATTTGTGTTCATTTTTTCACATTCAATTAATTGCATTCAACCGTTTCACATATTGACGCAGCGCATTTTAACTGGGGAGGAATTAGAGTATAGATTCTGTTTTTGTGTTGAGGCTAAAGGTTTCGTGTCACTCCCCTGCGAAGCATAAATTAAAGCCAATGAAAGTGAGAGCAGACAGAGATCAATGCGGCCCCCTGTGGGAAACTATGAAGAAATGGAGCCCGCAGGTCGATGCCGGGGTGGTGGTGGGCTGTGACATGCATTGGCAGCCGCAGTGGTGGCAACAAGCTGAGCAGCATCTTTTTTTTTCCTCTTAGTTTTGACCTTAAAGCAGTAATACCAAGGGATTTATATGTCATAAAAAGTACCTTAACTAGTGGGAAGGCTGCTAATTTACTCATTAATGCTGGTTGCTGGTATTTAAATGCACTCACCTTATTCACTCTGCAGTTACATTTGCTCAGATATTGAGAAGGACCTACATTTTTTCTACTTTCTGGCCTAAATAATGCACTAAACATTATACAGTAAAAGCAAATGTATACATGTATATTCATTAAATACCTCGACCTTATAGTGACCCAAAGTCCTGACCTGCAATACATAATGTGCTGGTGAAAAGATAATTTCTGTAATCTGAATTAATGCCTCTATTGCATCAGCCTTATTTAATACAGAATAAATCAAAAGGAGATTTTAAATCTTCTCTTCTCTTCTCTTCTCTTCTCTTCTCTTCTCTTCTCTTCTCTTCTCTTCTCTTCTCTTCTCTTCTCTTCGCTTCTCTTCTCTTCTCTTCTCTTCTCTTCTCTTCTCTTCTCTTCTCTTCTCTTCTCTTCTCTTCTCTTGTTTTCGTCTTTCGCTTGCCTTGCTCGCCATCCAGCTAATTAGTGATTCATGCCAATGATCGTTTCCACAGCTCCCCACCATCTAATCCCCTTCCACAACAGTCTGCCTGGTTTGTCTTCTACATGACTAAATCCTTGTCTCTTTCACTTTCTCGTGGCCAGTAAAGCTGGACTCCTGAAATATGGCTTAATCTAAATTGACAAATAATCCAGCTGCTTTGGGTGTTTTTTAAGCCAACGTTTCTGGTGTAAGAACCTTACCTACACTTTATTTAATTATTTTGCACGCTATATATTTAGAAATACCATATTGTATGGTATTGTATAGAGAAACGAGTGTCATTCACTCTGTTATAATTTCCCATACATGTAATTTGTTAGATTTAGACTCCAGGGTGGTCCAGGTGTCTGAATGAGAGGATATGGGGACTTGTAAGATATTCCATACACCTCCATAGTCAGCATTCTTGTGCGGTTTTACGAAAGGTTAAGTGGTCAATACTGATCATCACATTACTTACAATAATTTGTAAGAAAAAGCAAATATATGTATATTTTAAACATAACTATACATGCTGATATAGTTCATTAAATCACAATTAAATCAATAATTATTCTTTTATCTTTAATCAGCTGCTATAATAGAAAACTAATACTATAACACTGTCATGGCCTCAGGTGTATTGTGAATCCCTGGGCTTACTTTAAGGTCACAGCTCATTGGTGGAGTCAGGCTTACGAATATGGTTGCCATGGAAATGTCTCTCACCTCACTGCTTTTGTCTCTGTTTTCTTTTCTCTCTCTCTCTCATGTTCGTGTGTTTGAAGAATTTCCCAGCTGAGGGGTATTTTAAGTCAACGTGTGTTTTTGTGTGCATACTGTATGGTTGTAGAGTATTCAGGCTGAGTAATATTTTCTGTCATTGCATGTTTTTTCTTATGCTTGGTCAGTTTACTACCTGCTGCATGGAGGCTAAGCAGTGTACTGCTGTGGATGGGGGCCCAAAAAAAGTTTCCTGCTGAGTAAATTTAAAATGAGGCTGTCTGATGGCATGCTGACCACAATGCACTTCAGGAAATCCAAACTATCCATTTTAAATTCAAAGTTTGGATCAGACAAATCAGAAATTCCCATTAAACAGAGTTTCTTCAGGGATTTCCCTTTAAACCTTGGCCATTGGGGGAAAATACTCTTGAACAATCCCAATAGGTAGAATGTATCAGCCCATTGGAGTTGTGTCTGGACACCTGCTTAATATAAGTCCAGTATTAATTATGCCAAGTTTTAGATTTGGTGTGGTCAGCAACAGCACTTCGTTGTGAAAGCAGCATGTGAGCAGCAGCTTCAATCTGTTGTCAGTGTCTGCACAGGGTGCATTCAGGCACAGTGTTGCTGTGTAGGTCAGCATACTTTTTAGCTGCTACATGTTTGATTTTGTTGCTTTCTGCTGTTTCTTGATGGCTAGGCAGGATGTTGATTCCCAGTGGGTTTGGCAGTACCAGTGAACTTTACAGGAAGTCATTTGATTTGATGGTGGTCTTCTGCTGCTGCTTCAGGGTAGGACGCGTTGTGTGTTCAGAGATGGTCTTTGAGTTACTGCTGCCTTTCTATTATCTCAAACCAGTCTGGCCATTCTCCTCTGACCGCAGGGCATTTTGGCTCACTGGATATTTTCTCTTTTTTGGACCATTCTCTGTAAACCTTAGAGATGGTTATGTGTGACAATCCCAGTAGATCAGCTCAGTTTGTGAAATACTCAAACCAGCCCATCTGGCACCAACATCAATGCCACGTTCAAATTCATTTAAATCACCTTTCTTTCCCATTCTGTTGCTCACTTTGAACTTCAGCTGGTCGCCCTGACCTTATCTCCATGCCTAAATGCATGGAGTTACTGCCATGTGATTGGCTGATTAGATATTTGTGCTAACGGCCAGTTGAGTCACCAGTGAGTGTAAATCTCTGTATTACTGAGTTTTACTGTCAAAATAATCCAATAAGATTCCACCATACATGCAGAGAAAGAGTACCAGGTTTAAAAGCAAACAATGGCCGACCACACAGAGCCATGAGTCAAGTGCTGTGGAACCCACTTGTTGCTAGGCAGTTCCACATGCTGTTTTATGGAGGCGCTTTGAATGGACCAGTGAAGTGAGCACCAGTCCACCAAAAGCAGATCTTGTATTCAGCTGCAGTTATTTGTGTTTGCTGAATGCTATTTGATACGTGCAGTCTCAAGTGTCAAACTGCACATCGCCAGCAGCGCCGGCTTTTTGAAACCGCGCAGCTCTTGATGTGTGCGTTGCTTTTAAAAGTGGTGGATTGTGTGTCTCAAAGCGGGGTAGGGTTGTTGCTGTAGTCCTTATCGCTGCATGCCGTGTGCCGCCGCTCTGTGTAATCAGACCCTACAGTATGTAGGTACAATCAACACGTACAGTGGGGCGGACATGGTTGTTGTGACACAGCGAGTGCAATGAAGGAAGTGGTCGGGTAACACGAGGAGTGAAACCAGCAAGAATGCGATTCTTTGTGGATGTTGTTGCCAAAGAGGGTGATAAATTTACTGCTGGGCTGTTATTTAAATGCGAAGAACACAACTGATGTTACATTTTTTTGTTGTGTAACTGATCAATGGTTGAAGACGAGGTTCTGTAGGTGTAGGTCTATACAGTTGCAGCCATTAAAAATGTATAGTGCATTTATGATCTTTTACAACAAAAAAAAGAAAAATGTCTTAGTGCAGCGTGCAACTGTGCCATCAATGCATCTTTGTTGTTCCAGATTAGAGTTGCAGTAGAGAAGGAAGTGCACCAGTATTTACTGACCTGATGAATTTAAAATAATTTTTAAAGACTTCTTTAATATATTAAATAAAGAAAGTTAATCTGGAACAATTTGGTAGGCCAGTGGTTGTTGCCAATAAAGCCAGATTGATTAGCTGTTGCTGTTTTGGCCCATGCAAATATACAGTATACCTTGGTTACTGTGGGTTGGGGGATCAAAGATCATCCATGAAATGTGACCTGTACGTGGTCCGGCAGCCCTGAACTGAGACGGAGACTAGAAAGAGGACCAGCATCAATTTCAGCAGTAAAGGGACAGGCGGAGACGTGAAACATGGCTCTGGACACTCTGAGGAAAATTAGCATGGAACAAGACTGGATTGGATGATTATACCTGTTTTCAGTCTTCTTGTTTTTGAAATTGTGCCCTTTAAATGTGAGGAGCTTTGAATGGTTTTGGCAGAATTGCGAATATCCTGCTCTTTCCTGTACAACAGAATGAGGATTGTTTTTAAATTGGCTGGAACTCACTTTGTGTCTCATCCTATTTGCTGAAAACCGCCAACCTGCAGAACCCGAGAGTTGACTGGAGTGAATATGAGGGGTGATTTTCTGTGGCCGGTCTGAGATACCACCTGCTGCTTTTTGAGAAGCCGAGATCACGTTATTAAGTGACGGATGCTGAGATTATCCTGACGAAACTGTCCCGAGACCATCCAGAGCGGGACTCCAGGATGCGGTGGCTGTGTTCTGGCTTCTTCTTAAGAAGATTGGTTCAATAATACCAGTTTTACACTTTCACCACCCATGAATCAAATCAAGTAAGTTATTAAGTTGAGACCTGCAAAGAACAATAAACAAACAAGAAACAAATTTGATTTTCGATCATAAAGGTAGCCAAAGCGATGACAACAACGGCATCTAATCTGGATTTACCCATCAGCCCTTTCTGCTGCCGCCGTCACTCCTGGGTTTGGTATGTGAAGGTGTGAAGGAAAAGTGGGGAGCTAGCTTTGTTACTGTTGCCCCTCTCAGTGTGGGTGAGTGTGGATGTGTAAGTTTGATCTTGTGGCAGTTTCAGTCTCCTAGAAGTAAAGTTTATATAATGATCCATTATTTTTCCAGTTAGACTGAGGTGACAAACATCATCTTTGCCTCGCAGGGAGATGGTCAGGGTAGGAGCCATACAAAGCACAGGACTTTGACACCAGGTTTCCTGAGTCCTGTCTGTGATTAATTGAACAGTAGTTTCTGTTAAACGTTAAGAAAACACAATGTGACTAAACGTAGACCATGATCTTGTTAGGACTCCCTCATCCTAATCAGACCCAGATTTATTTATATACTACTGAGTTCCTAACCCTTATATGTAATTCCCTAGCCCTTTTTTTTTTTTAGTTTTGTCCATTGGTTGATTAATCTGTTTTTATTATCTTAAATTAGGGTTTGGGAGTTTTTCTCCCACAATTTCATGACTCTATTAGTCATGATTTATAGTCCCTAAACATGTGCTGTATGTGCCAAAACATACCCATAAAAAAGTTTAACAATGTGATAGTCACTGCTAGTGGATATGATATTGCAAGATGTGATATTTGAAGAGAAAAACTATATATATATACATTGCCAATTAACATTTCACTAACAGCGTCAACATTTCTGCGACTTGGCTTAACATTTCCTCATTATGTTAATAAAAACATAATCCAGACATTATGATTTCATTATACATATTTGCTGTTGCAAATTAGCCATAGCTGAATAGTCTAAACAGTCAACCATGTCCTTGAAATTACAGTTGTAACTGTAATTTCAAGGACATGGTTGACTGTTTAGACTATTCAGCCTGTACATATTTATATAAGGATGTGTGTGTGTGTGTGTGTGTGTGTGTGTGCCTTTTGCTGTGTGAGGACGCAGTGTGTCGTTCTCATTAGACTCAGGCACTTCATAGTGGAAGCTCAGAGGTGTACTTTGTGTAGATCGCTGCTGGAAATTGCTGATAACACTTTTAGCTGCAAGAAAATCACCTCGTTGCATGGGAGGAGAGCTGTGGTGTGAAAAATTGTCCTTTTTAATTTTTCTCCTTTTCCTTTTCTTCTCTGTTCACCAGTGTCACATACACTTCCATTCACCTTAACTCACTTATACACACATGCAGTTTAATTTCTGTCTCTATACTTGGGTTTGCAGTCCCAAATGGGGACCTGAATAACAAAGACTGCTCTGTATGTCCTGATATACTGTAAGCTGGCCTAAAGCCTACAGTAAGTGCTTCTCAGGTTGTCAAAGTGAAATGTGATATTACAGGGTTTCATTTACAAGAAATACATGTCCTCTCAGGGGATTTCAGCAGCACCCAGTCTAAATTTAAGCAATTCTGTAGAAGCTCATCCTGCAAAATAAACATGTTTTTTGATAATTAATGTAAACCTAGCCTAAAGCAGGATTACTAGTACTGCAGGTGTTAAGTCGCTAGTAGCTGGTTATCACCATTTCACACACACTGCGTTGATATAGTATGGAGTATAATTCGTAACTAGGGATGGGAATAATTAATTGTTAATCAAGACTGGTTTACTGTATCAAACCTTGCTAGCATGAATAACTAGGTTTAATTTTATCCAAAACTTATTTGAACACAAAACACATTTAAATATACAGATTAGTGTGAAAACTAACCTCATGCCTCTTCGGGGGCTAAAACATAAAACATTGAACTCCTTGGCGTTATCTGTACAATATCACCTCACGTGAGTTAGTTTTACGTTCGACAGGAAGTCTCTTTTCCTTTCAAAATAAAAGCGTCTGATATCAAAACAGGCTTTTGCATAGGACTGTATATATATCTTTTATTTTGCCCATGTATGCATAGCGATTAATCGATTAATTGATCGTTAATGTTATAGATGTTCAAGTTGGCAGGTTTCTTCCAAACGCTCATCCCTGTTTGAAACAATGCACTAATGTTAAAAAAAAAAACCTATTCTGACTACAACACAAGCTTATAATATGCTGATTAAAAAAAACAACCTCCCAAGCTGAAGTGTGTGCAGAGCTGCAGTTCAGTGATTTGGTGAACATTCCCTCTTTCACTCTCCTTGATCTATGAACCTGGAGTGAATCATTGTTTTGAACCACTTTGCCGATTACACTCCTACGGATCCTCTTGCCTGTCAGTTAGAGATGGACCAGATAAAAAGGTGCTATGTTTACAAGTAGGAAGGAAAGAGCCTATGAGAGAAAACTTGGCACATGTGGGGCTTGTTACCTGATTCTCTGTTGTCATGTCAGCATCAAGCCCTCTAACCCTCAACACCATGTTCTTAGCCTTAAATAGGCTCACCACAACACACAGATGCATGCACTTCATGCAAAAGATGTCTGATTATAATAAAATGTGTATCTGTATTGTTTGGAATACAGAGATGACGTATGTTCTGGGTTTCCTTTCTACATACTTGCTCTAAATAATTAAGTTTGGCCATTGAAGGAGTGAAGCAAACTCCTTTGTGGGAGTGAATGTTGTTTTTATTTTGACAGAACAGGACCAGATGCCACATGTGCAGACAAAAAATGTCACCTGAGGCGTTTCCAGATATTGCTATAAACACAAGATAAAAAACATATCCATCCATCCAAAATACATATCCAAACCATATCAAAAGCAACAGTAATTGGAGAATTTCTTTTTCCATCTCCACTACCTCTCAGAGGCAAATATTGTACTTTTTGCCAAATGACATTTGTCTAACAGCCTTAGTTACTTTTCAGATTTCAGTTTTTCATGTCCTTCCTGATTAGTGAAAACCACGTATATCCAGATTTGGGGAATTCAATTTCTTGTCAGAGAAACTGAAGGATGAAGTGTTTATGGGTTGAGACAATTCCCTTACTTGTTCGGCTAAATTAACCATTTAAAAAACCTCTTGAATCACTGGAAAATGTTGCCACAAAGCTGAAAACAGGCATGTTTTTGTCTGAACTCATGACTTTTCAGAGATGGATGTTTCTCATGGAACAGTGACACCACTGTACAAACATATGGTGATTTTATAGTAAAGTAAAAAGTAATTAAAATATCTAACAGTGCATAAAGTAGTTAAAATTAGAACAATCTCAAACATCTACAGTAAAATGCAACATAAACATTGGTGCAGCAGTCATTTTAATCCAATACAATAATACATAACATTGACAAGGAACATTTAACTACACACTGATAAAGATAAAGATTATGTACACAGTGGTGGGAGAAGTATTCAGATCCCTTACTTAAGTAAAAGTACTGACACCACACTGCGGAATTACTCCTCTACAACTAAAAGTCCTGCATTCAAAACCTTACTTAAGTATCAGCATCAACATGTACTGAGAGTATCAAAAGTAAAAGTACTCAATTTGCAGAATGGTCCCGCTCAGATTGTTATATACATTCCAATATATTACTAATATTTTTGATGCATTTAAGTAAGCAGAATTTTACTGTTGTCAAGGTAGGTAGGGTTATTTGCAACTAAAATGTAGTATAAAGTTACATAAATACTTGATTAAATGTACATTTGACAGTGTGGTATTTCTACTTTTTCTTAAGAATAGGATGTATAAACTTCTTCCTCCACTGATGATTACTCTGCTTTTGATATGTTGTCTAACTTAGTCGAAGACACCTTTTAAACAACTCCAGAGGCTACACACCCACACATTGCATATTTAACACATGTAGAACCAGCCTACAGTTTGGAGGTATTAAATGGCCATCTACAGCTAGTTTAACGTTAGCCCCAGCACTCCAGAAGTCCCGACCTCACAGCGAAGTATCACAAGCACCAGTGTTCTTATACTCAAGCTGTGATGTACTGCACCCCCCCCCCCCCCCCCCCCCCCCCCCCCCTTTTTGAGCTCTTGCTTTTATGGCTTTCACTGGTACTACTTACTTAGTAGTGGTGTTACGTTCTGCGCTGCTAAAAATTCACACATTTTTTCGGAGTGTGCCCCCTGGTTATCACAGCATGAGTGCTGCTGATGCCAAATATGGTATGGTGTTAGCACTGAGAGCAGCGCTGCTCTGCGATCAGGGGATTAGGTTAATCACAGGGGGACTGACTGCCGTGCCCTCTTTTTCAGAGAGGGGAATTAGATTCATATTGAGAGAGAGAGAGGGTGGGGGAGGTCGGAAAAGCTATGTTGTGGTTAGACTGGTAGGACAGCAATTCGTTGATCTGAAATTCTCCATCTGAAAATTTGCAAAAGAGGAAGTGTTTATTATCTCTTTTTTTGACCTCCTCTCTTCCCTTTCTCAGTTTGAATGGAGGCTATGAGTGATATGTCAAGTGCAAAGATTAGATGAATGACGCTAAAGTCGGACCTCTTCGTGATGCTGGTCGTTTCTGTGGCAACTCAATAATCGGCTCACCTGTGATGTTAAAGTTAACATCAAAGGACAAATTCAGACTGCGTGGTGTAGTCTAAGGAGCGGTAAAAGGGATAACCTTGGCGATAACAGAATTACACCTGCGCCAACAGATATCAGGGTCATTTCAAAACTCGGTTGTTTAATCGATGTCACCAAAACTATGAAATTGAAAACTGGAGAGTTTCCCCAAACAGGGTCACCGCGGCTCCACTAGACTGCCAAGTGTCTTTCCACATGAAGTCACACTCACATCTGTGGCGGAAACTCCGGATTAAGTGGAAGGTTATATGAATAAATGTTTAAACTGAGGGATGCCCTGCCACGCTCCGCAAGCAGTGCTAGCTTGCTAATGTGTTGTGTGTCTTGCTATTTCAGTGCAAAATGGAAAAGATCCACAAGCCAGTGTGTGTGTGTGTGTGTGTTCGTGTGTGTGTGTGTGTACACGTGTCTGTGTGTGTTACTGTAGCAAACAGAAAACTATATGTTTAGTTATAACACAAAGCCAACTGAATAACTCGAGCAGCTTGTAACCAAGAAAAATGCCACATCCGTTGTTGGGACACATTTTGGCTTTAGGGTAGTCGACACCGAACAAAAAGAAGTCAAATGTAAACACCTCGGGAAAACTGTTTGAAGAAATGCAACTTATTTATTTTCTTTTTAGAGAAGTTTATTTCTACTGTGATGCTTTGATTTTAGTTTGAAATGTTCAATAAGTAACCACACAATAGTTCATCTGTGTGTGTTTCCTTCATTTCTTTAAAATCACAAAGATATGCACTCTTTCATTAGAAAAAATATCCCAGCTTTAATAGTTGACCGTATTTACAGTAGAGACCATGTCAGTGAACTAACATTAATGTAGTCGAGGTTAAATCAATTAATCCTAATATTGATTTGAGGTCATATCGCCCGGCCCTAATGTTGTACATTTGTGTCCTCCATTGTCATTCAAATACGTGTCTGTTTAGGGATTGTACCACAATGCAGCATCACTGCATACACAGTCTTTGTCCAAGGGTTGTATATTCAACTTTTTAAAATTAATTATGTGGTGAACCCACATGTGATGCATTCCTGAAACCAAGATGGGCGTTTGGAAGAAATCTGCCTACTTCACGTTAACGATCAATTAATCGATTAATAGCTGCATGCACACATGGGCAAAATAAAAGGTATATGTAGAGCACCATGCAAAAGCCTGTTTTGATAATGGACGCTTTTATTTTAAAAGGACGAAAAGAGACCTGATCCTGTCAATTGTAAAACTAAATCAACTGAGATTAAACTGTAAAGATAACATCAAGCAGTTCAATGCTTTATGTTTTAGCCCCAGAAGAGGCTTGAGGTTAGTTTTCACAATAATCTTGCATATTTAAATGTGTTTTATGATTAAATAAGTTTTGAAAAAAATCTAATCTAGTAATTCATGCTAGCAAGGATTGATTCCGTAAACTTGATTTACTCAAATTAATACTCTTGTATTTCTGTGTGTTTTATAATTGTTATTGCAACTTTTCAGTTTGCAAACTGTAGCTTTATCCAACTTAATTCTCAGCTCATTTGCTTATTCACGTACGGCCGCAGAACTGAGCACTCGGCCGTGTTTCAGTTCAGTTAGTACTGATACACAGTCATAGATAAAATAAAAATTTGAAAAAATACACAGATCGATTAAAAATTCCACGTTATGGAGCAAATTCTTAACGACCATTAATCGATCATCGCTTAATTGTTCCCATCACTACCTGATACAGTTGATAAGAATAGGATGTAGTGGGTGGACTGAAATGTGTTTAATCCAGGGGTGTCAAACTGATCCCTTAAAGTATGGAAGAATTATCCTATCTTTATTCAAGAGCGTAGATTTTCAGTTTGAGAGCATAATTTGTCTTTCTCGTGCTCAGATTTGTTCTCCTCATGCTCACATTTTGCGCTCGCACTCAGATTTCTGCTGCTTTCTTTCAAAATGTGTGCGTGCACTTTAAAATCACATGCTTGTGCTCACATTTCTTCTTCTTGGACACAAACATTTTGCTCGCACTCAAATATGTCCTGTGCGCACTCAAATCTAAAGTCTACGCGCTCAGATCTCAACTCTGCGCTCTCAAAACTTTTGTGCTCGCACCTAGAACACGCACGTCCTCTCAGGTTGAGGTGTCTGCTCAGACTGAACGTGGTCCCGCCCTGTGCTTAAAGTAGTGTGTTTCACCAGCCAATAGGGAGACAGCTAGATTGTGGGCCGGTCTTAGGTGCGTTCCCTAGCTTTTTTGAGCGCTCCGTCGGGGCGGGTATATGGTCTGTTTGTAAAACTGCTTCTCTCTTAAAATACACCAATTTACCATATTAGCCAACTATTTGAATCGTCACCTATTTAAAACGCAGCATATTTATGTAGAATTAATCTTAAGTAGTCCTAAAAAGAGTTATGGTAGTTTAGATTTTTTTTTCTATTATTATATTTTATACATTTTTATATTTTATATATATATATATATATATATATATTTTTTTTTTTTTTTTTTTCATCTGTACAGTGGTGTCACGATAGTCCAGTGGTGAAGTACACTACCATCTGTTGCATTTTAAACCATGGGACGCCGGTTCGCATCCCGTCCACCGCACTCTTGCTGCATGTCTTATTATGATTTAAAATTTTAATTGATAAATTAATGTAGCAGTAATACAATCCGTGTAACCAGCTGATTCTCTTATTGCAACGTGTACCACCGTCCTATTTACGCGGTCAAAGCCAGGGGGCGCATAATTAGGCTAATGTTGGTAATACTTTCACTTTCACAAGAAGAAGACTTTGAGCAGGATTCGGAGCACGGCAGCGAATGAATGGGAGACAGATGGATGGCCAAAGACCTCAAGTAAGTTCATTGCTAAATGTTGCTACAACTCAAAACACTTGTACTTATCAACATATATAGCGGGCCTTTGTCGGCACTAGGGACAGCAACTCATTATGAATGAAGTGACGTCAGCGGGGATTCCCTTCAGCTCACGCATCATTATGTGTGCCTACCTGCCGCTGGTTAGATCATACGTTGCCAATTATTGTACTTTCGTTGTACATGTTACAATGAAGGCCCGCTATATATGTTGATAAGTACGAGTGTCAAAATGATTACTGTACTGTTATTGAAACTACTGTATATGATCGATGTGTTTTGAGTTGTAGCAACATTTAGCAATGAACTTACTTGAGGTCTTTGGCCATACATTTCGTCTCCCATTCATTCGCTGCCGCGCTCCGAATCCTGCTCAAAGTCTTCTTCTTGTGAAAGTGAAAGTATTACCAACATTAGCCTAATTATGCGCCCCCTGGCTTTGACCGCGTAAATAGGACGGTGATACACGTTGCAATAAGAGAATCAGCTGGTTGCACGGATTGTATTACTGTTACATTAATTTATCAATTAAAATTTTAAATCATAATAAGACATGCAGCAAGAGTGCGGTGGATGGGATGCGAACCGGCGTCCCATGGTTTAAAATGCAACAGTTGGTAGCGTACTTCACCACTGGACTATCGTGACACCACTGTACAGATGAAAAAAAAAGAAAAAAAAAAAAAAAAAAAAAAAAAAAAAATATATATATATATATATATATATATATATATATATATATATATAAATAATAATAGAAAAAAAAATCTAAACTACCATAACTCTTTTTAGGACTACTTAAGATTAATTCTACATAAATATGCTGCGTTTTAAATAGGTGACGATTCAAATAGCTGGCTAATATGGTCAATTGGTGTATTTTAAGAGAGAAGCAGTTTTACAAACAGACCATATACCCGCCCCGACGGAGCGCTCAAAAAGCCGAGGGAACGAACCTAAGACCGGCCCACAATCTAGCTGTCTCCCTATTGGCTGGTGAAACACACTACTTTAAGCACAGGGCGGGACCACGTTCAGTCTGAGCAGACACCTCAACCTGAGAGGACGTGCGTGTTCTGGGTGCGAGCACAAAAGTTTTGAGAGCGCAGAGTTGAGATCTGAGCGCGTAGACTTTAGATTTGAGTGCGCACAGGACATATTTGAGTGCGAGCAAAATGTTTGTGTCCAAGAAGAAGAAATGTGAGCACAAGCATGTGATTTTAAAGTGCACGCACACATTTTGAAAGAAAGCAGCAGAAATCTGAGTGCGGGCGCAAAATGTGAGCATGAGGAGAACAAATCTGAGCACGAGAAAGACAAATTATGCTCTCAAACTGAAAATCTACGCTCTTGAATAAAGATAGGATAATTCTTCCATATTAAAGGGCCAGTTTTGTCGCAGGTTCTTGTTCCAACCAACCAGGAGCACAATAGACTCAATTTTTCAGTCACCTCAACTGTCTTCACTTAGTCGATTAGCTGTAACAGGTATTGGATTGATGTTAACTGTTGGTCATAGTGGATAGTGGCAGCATGCAGGGAGTTTTTTGAGTGTGGTAGTTTTGGCGTACAATGTTCTGTATCAGAGGGGAGAAGTCTGAATAGATTGTGGTGTCTGCACTGATTTGGTCTTAAATTAATTAATTTAATTCAGTTCACATCTGTGTCACCTTTGAGTTTGCACCACGGATAATGTTAGCATGGATATTTTGGAGTCTGTAAATCGGATCACAATCATAGAAGATGACAATATTATAACATGAATGAAAATCACTTTCACACTTTCTAGCTTCCTTTGTCAGCATCTGTCTTGTAATCTTGCCTTTCCACCAGTCTGCCCCTGAACTCTGTCTGCTACTTACTCGCCTTCTCAATTTTTAGAATAATATTTAAATAGCTTTCAGGGATCATGCCTGTTGTTTGATCCTGATTTAATGTGATTGTGTGTGTGTTTGTATGAGAGAGACAGCGTTGATGTCAGAGGTGATGTTGTGCCTGTCAGCTTCTGTCAAATACATCTGAGATTCTATTTGCAGTCTTTCTTTCTGGTACACCGAGACTAAAGACATTTTGTGAAAAATTTGTCTTTTTTTTGTGCTTGCTTTGTCTGCAGTGTGATATCGATTTAAATTACAAGGACAAGCCAGAGGAGCCGTCTGCCAGCGACGATTTGACAGGGTACTTTTAAGCTGTCAAATGGATGTCTGATCGATGTTTAATTATGGTTCTCTGCCTCTGTGTGAAACCCTGTTAAAGCTACAGAATGTTAAAGTGTTGTACCGCATATACAAGCTTTCTTTCCAACTACAGCTACGCAGTAACTCCCAAAACAATGTTTTACAATTAGACAAATGCCAACAATGCCAGACATAAATCAAAAACGGGGTTCCAGTTGAATAAAATGAGCTAATTGGATCAACATTCATCAACAAACAGAAGGTGAAATTAAGCTTTTAGTGAAGATACCTGTAGTGTAATTAAGGGTTTTCACTGGAGTATTGAGTTCCCAAACCCACCAATCATCCTATTTCACTAATATGGGTGTCGGGGTTAAGGGCTCTTGCCACAGTTGCAGCTTTACAACCATTATCTCTGTCATTTTGATCCAACATGACATAACATTTGAAGGAACTATGTTCACATCCCTGTAATGTCAGCCCTGAATGCCTTCTATAGCATGGCTCATCTGGGTTCACATCATGTGAATGTGAAGCCATATAATACAGTTACACAATGCCATCTGGTGGACATAGGCCTGAAATACTAGTTTTCTTTTTTCTGGGGAAAGGAGGCCCTCTGATGTTCACAGAGGGGTCCTGCCTCATTTTACTGAAACCAAGGAGTTTATACACTCTGTGGTTTTGTCTGTCAATGTGCTGTGTACAGAATTATCTCTTTTAATGTGGATTGTAGTTTGTAGGTGCCCTGCCCAGGAGAGTGAATAGTTTCACTGGGGGGCAGTGGTTTGGTTTCATCAACAGATTTTACAATAACATATACTTCCTTACACACTATAATTAGAACAGGTGATACATGCAGTACCAAGGTTTTGTTTACTGTAATGCCACTGTGTCTCTGAATAAAGTTTATTTTACATCTGACTAATTTTAAATTCAACACAGCAGCACAGAGTCTTTTAAACACCATCAGTCTTTTGCAGTTTATAGTGTCGTTCACTATTTATTCAACTGTTTCCTTGTATATGACACTCTGGATGAGAGTGCCAGTTAAATTTAAACTGTGAATTTAAACAAAGCACATGTACAGTACATGAGCACTTATACCAATCATAGTTTTGGCTCTTTTGTAAGTATAAAATTTGACTGCGTGATGCCAGAGAGAGGAGTCAGAGCAAGCTGTTTTAATGTTTAATTCAACCACACTTAAATTATCCCCATAATTACAATTCTCCTTGTTAAAATTGCTTCTTTTGTCCTTTGTACTAGTACACTAAATGTAAGATATTTTACATCCTTCAAAAGTACTAGTAGACATTTTAGAATGTGCTAGCTAAATTAGAAATTCATATTGCAGATTTGTGAAATTATTTTTTTTCCTAGTAAAAATCACTTTAAGATATCATTCTACCTCAGACTAAGGCTTTTAATATCCACAATTGCATTTTTGTAGAATAACTGGGAAAACAATTTACAATCCAAGTCTTACTAGTTATAACTGTAAAGACAGATATCCAAATGAAAACTAATTCCAGATAACCATAATCTAATTTTGAATATCCACATTTGATATACAACTATAGTAAATATGCAATTACAGATAGTCTTGTGTTTGTTTGACCCACCTCCACCCTTACCCCTCTTCTTTTACACTGTTTTGTCACTTGCACCTTCATAATCACTACGGCCACTAGAGGGCGGTGCAAAAATACAGACCTTAATATGTTTTTTGTTTTTTTTAGCTGCTGCACAAATGACATAAGGGGTCTTTTTGGTTGGAGGACAGTCTCCATTATGGGTATCTGGAATTGATTTTTGATTTTTGATATCTGAAATTAAAGTTAGACCTTTAACAATTACATTTTTTTATTTTCTGGGGATATAAATCCTTCACACCAGACAGCAAAACAATACCACCATATATGTTTCTGTCTAGAAATAATTATATTGCAGACAACTAGAATTTAATTTGGTTGGTTATCTTAAAACAACAAATAATCCTTGTCACTATATTTTGCTGTAATGGTCCAGATTTGCTGGCTGCAAGACATTTAAAAAATAACAGAAGGCAGTTCTCTGCAGCACTGGCTGAGTTTTAAAGCACAACCCTGATCAATTGTAAATCAGTTTTTTCAGAATCTGGTGTACCACAGATTAAAACCATTATAGTGCGAGGAGAAGCTCTTTCTATATCTTCTTCTTCTATGGTTAACCCTCGGGAGCACATTAAGGAGGAATGCCATTGTCGCGCAGCATACACACAGCCCTGTGGCTACCACGTCTTCCGCCTCTCCCATTTGTAATCTGTGTGTATTGTGAAGCAGTGGGGCGAGCTGCAGTGTGGGAACATAGTAGTGATTCAGTTTTGGCCTCTGTGACCTGACTCCTCCTTTTAAGTGTTTTGTTAAGTGCGTGTGTTATGTGTCATCTTTCTGAATCATTTCCAAATAAAAGACAAGGAAGCATACCCGCCCTGTCATGACGATGTTATTAGAGACTCTCTCAGCTGTCAGTCACGAAGGTTTTCCTCTGGAGTCGTATGACTACTGTTTGAAACATTTAATATACATCCCTGTTGACTAATAGAAATATAAACATGGTGAGAAATTTGTGTCAGAAATTTGTATCAATCAGTTCAAAGGAGCAAAGGAAATATAACCAGAAACCATTTGATAGCTTAAAAAACAATGCTTAAAATGTTGATATATTGAAAGAGGAGATCTGTCTTTGGTGCAACAACTAAACACTAAACAACACACAGATATCTGAAATGTGAAAAAAGCCCCAAACACACACTGGTTATTCTGTAAGGGGTTACAGGCTAAATGTTAAATCTTTAACCATGGGTTGTATTTAATGAGCTTATCATGTAAAATTTCCATTTGAAAAACGTAACTTGTAACTATGGCTGTCAGATAAATAAACCTGGTTTCTGGGCACTGTTGTCTCTGTTCGTCCATTTACAACTTCATTCAGATTGAGAAAATGTTGATACATTAAGTGTAAATAAAACAGAATATAATAATTGGTTAATCCTTTTTGACATATATTAAATCGAAAAACAATACAAAGATAATATATTTAATGACAGAATCTTGCTTTTATTTACACAAAGTCCCAATCAGGGGTGTATAATAGGGCAAAAAGTTCAGTTTTCACTCTGATATTTAAGTACAAGTAAAAAGTGCCAATAATTAAAGTACAAGTGCATAAAAAAACGTGCTTAAGTAAAAACCTTAATCAATCTAGTTACTTCTCTTTCATTGGCTGTCGCAGATCAAAAACAGATGATATCAGTTCACTTTACTCAAGTAGAAAATGCTGCAATGGTTTGATTTCTATACATACAATACACAACAACATGCATGTATCACTGAAGCATTAATAATAGGTGCCTTGTTAACATCCTATAGCTATAAACAGGATCTTTGTTGATGATGTAATTTGTGCAGACAACATTTGGACAGCTTCGCTGGTAATTCAGCCACACTTGTCTTTTTTATTAGAACACACAAAGACATCTCACAGTGCAGTAGCTTCACATATAGTGTATTTTTCTTTATATTTCTGCAGATCACTTATTGCTTTGTATGTACTGCTTTTAATTTCAAATCTGTAATCTCAGTTATCATCACGAATGAGGGCTTGGATGTCAGTATACTGTACTGTATTACTGTACAGTGTCATCAGGCACTGTGGCCCCCTGCCAGAGTGCCAGATGCCACCTCTTCTCATCACAGGCACACACTGACAGTTAAGGTAGACCAGGATGCCAGAATTACAGTGAAGCAAAACACCATTTTGCTAATTTTGCTTTGTGAATTTCTGATCTAACACAAAACAGCATGAATATTATTCTACAATTTCTTGTTCTATTTTGTATCTGTTTTTTACATTAGAATGAATGAGTACTTTACTTTCAGTCCCCCATTTTCACACTCATAAGCAGTATACAAACATTTTATAAATAGTTTATGATACGCCACAATGAAGTTATATACATCTATTAAGATATATGTGGGGTTTGATAACTATTTTATATTATTGCAATATATATGAAATAATTGTTGTGTTTTTCTATGTTATACCAGCCTCCACAACTACATTATAATGCAATATTCACAATTTAATAAACTTACTTCTTATGTATGCTAAATAAGGGGGTCTTGTAGTAAAGTCTTGCTGTTTTTAATTATTGTGCCATAAAAATCTGCTTATTAATTTACTATATAATACTGTGGAATCTTGTAGTCCATCGTTCTGTCTTTTCCAGGTTTTTCAGGCAAAGTTTTGTTGAATTGTTCATTACATTCCAGTTTGTACAATGCAGCAGTTTAATAGTACAGTGTAGTGTGTTTAAAACTGTGTGTGTAGCTGATGTTCTGTATGTTTCCCATACATTCAGTGTTAATTAAAGCTATCAAAGCTGTGAGTGATGGATGAGTTATGACTCCACTCCAGCGACTCCAGTCCAGAACTTGGATGCTCCCCCTTACTCTGCTGGGCCGCGCTGAAGGGAACAGAGCTTCATACACACACATACTACGCACACACACACAAACACACACACCATGGGGAGGAAGTATAGCCTGTGACGAGTAGAAGAGTCGGCAAAGAGAGCCTAGTGAGAGAGTGGAGAGTGTCAGAGTGTGAACGAGGGCTTAAAGAGCTGCGTGACGTGACGTGTGGACTGCTGCTTATGTTGCTGCTGTGTGTGACGTGAGACCAAGTGTGTGGAGAAGGTGTTTGGATACCTGTTTGTCTGCTGCTGTTATTTGTCCCGATGTGGGGAAAGCGGATGGATAACCTGCTGAGTAACTTTTTAAACAGAAGCTGTAGAGGTAGCACTTGTGTCAATGTATGACTTTGTAGCCAATAAGTGATATATTGCTATCTATGTGAGGAGAATGTGTGATGGTACTTGTTTTGTGGCAGCTCATAGATTAATTTGATGTTTTTCATTTGAAGTTGACGTGTGTGAAAGGTGTGTTTGCATGCTGTTGTGGGGTTATTACTCATGCTGCTAACTTATCAAATGTGCCTGTATGTGTGTGTGAAATGCTTTGCCTGTGTTGTTAACAGTCTGGGTGTGTTCTAGCCCATCTAGTTTGTGTGTTTGTGGTTTACGCATGTGAGGGTATGTTCCGCGTAGAGTGTGCATGAGTGCAAGAGTGTGTGTCGGGGCGATGTACCGGCGTTCACCCTGTGCCAGAGGAAGGGTTCATTTTGACTTCAGTGAGGAAGTCATCAGAAAACTTCACGCCGCCAACCACGGCCATGCTCACAGGTTAGGACGCACAAATAACCCACACAACCGCAAACAACCACACACACACACACACACTACACACACTTGATACTGTCATTGCAATGTTTCATTTTGTGTCAGGTTTAAGATCAGCTTCTTACTCACCTCTGACTCAACATTAACTTGCTTTTTATGTCACTCTTCACTGAGTTGTTTAGTTTTTGTTTTCCATAAGACTCTTAAAGCATCCTCTCCTTGCTCTGTGTGTGTGTGTGTGTGTGTGCGTGTGTATGGGTGTGTGTGTGTTTGTGTGTGTGTGTCTATGTCTGTCTATCTTACTTCCTATTTCCCATACATCCCCTCATGTGTTTCTCATCATTACAGTAATGCTCAGATGGAATGTGGTTAAATGCACTGTCACATGTTTTGGTGAGAAGATGCAAATTAAGTGGACTTTATGGTTTGGGGTGCAGCAGAGTGGTGTATTGAATAGTGTGCGCGCTGTGTAACTGCGGTTAAGAGAGTCAAGTAGTCTGCCATGCAAATTAGCCTTGACGTGTTCAGATGGATTTGTTTATTATCCTTACTTTTTTTAGCTACAGTATGAACATTGTGTGGTCTGTGTGAGACAACCAGACGACCCGAAGGATATATCTAAATAAAAAAATAAACAAATCATGACAGCGTGACAGTTTTCTCAGCCTTTAGCCAGTCTGGTAAATTTGACTTTGTTGCTAAGCAGGATTTCTCGTCCGACCGTCTAAGTTGATGTTTTGAACACCAGTATCTTACTCTTTCTACATTTTCATTACGCAGTATGCCTACCAGTGTTCATCTTAAACTGTGTTTTCAACCTGGGGTTCAGGGGGTGCAAGATGATTAACAAGCTAAGGTAAGCTAATATGAGATTTATAAAAAAATTCAGAGAACTCAGACAAGCAACAGTAGGCCATCAGTAGAGGTCTTCATTGGTCCAAAAAAGTCACAGAAATGTACTACCCAGAACCAAATCAGACCTGTCTATTATTTGAAATGTGGCACCTGGACTCTTGCAGAACCAAGAAAAACTGGGACTCAAACCTGGCTGGGAGACACAGACCTGATTTCAAAGCTAATTTATATTAAAAAGTATGCTTTACAGGTCATTTAAACTAAACTCTTAAGTACTGTCACGTTAGTAGCCTTCGCCTCAGCCTCCAGCTGTTTGTTTTGCTCCTCATGTAAGAAACAAGCACCATGCTGTGTATATTTGTCTTATGTCACATGACAGTTAAAGCTCATATTGATCATTTGTAATAGGACACCAGTACATTTGCAAACATTGTCACAGAGAAGCTCAAATGGTATTTGTCATGCAAGAATCATTTCTAAATTTAAGAATTTAGTGAAAGTAACTTTCTAACTGATGCTGATGATGAGTGCAGAATTTTTTTTTTTTGTGAGTCAAGGATGAAACGAACAAAAAAAAAAAAAAACGAAAAAAAACGAAAGTGTGTAAAGTAGGCTGGGTCTCCCCTCAAGAGGATTGTGGGTATTCTGGCTCAGCTGGAGACGCAGCAGACTGCTGGCTGAAGGTTTAGGGGACACAGTCACAATGAAATAGAGCAGAGCAAAATAAGCTTTCTCCACATGCACTGACGTCTTGCTTAATGTTTATAGTATGGATCTGTGGTGTGGAGACGTTGTTCTCTGGAGACGTCCACCTCTGGTTGGTTGGGTGGGTTCCACCTCTGGGACTGAGGGTTTCCTGTGGAAAGTACTGAGCTGTACTGAAGAAAGCAGAAGTACACAGATGGTGTACTGTACTGTGCTGCATGTTTGAATCATTAGACAGGTACCCAAGGCACACGTGACCATCGGGAGATAATTACTGCGCTTCCTCTGCTATTGTGTGTACATAGCCTACAACATATTTACACACGTGCAGCTGCCTTTTCATTGTATATGGTCGTGCATGAATTAGCCTATATATGTGTGCCAGGGAGCGTTTCTCACAGTGAGAGCAGGAGACGGGCTTAGACAAATATTTTGGCAGTGACCCGGATTCCTAAGGCATAATAACAAAGATCACAGCCCCTTTTACAAGGGGCAAAGAGGGTTTTCCCTGGGTGCTTGCTTCCATTTTTTCATTATCAGCTTCATTTATTATTAGCACAAAGTTACCTCAGATCATCTCAGAGCAACATCTAAGTGTAGAGGTCACTTATTCATGACGCTCTCTAAGTACACTTGCCTAGGGAGCCTTTTAAGGCAAAGGAGAGGAGCAGCGTTCCCTGTAACATGATTGTAATTGAGTTTTCGAGTTTCATTTTAAACCTCTGTTGGTAAAATAACTTCCTCAAAACATTGTCCATATCTGTTTGAAACCTTCTTCTTAAATTTGTTGCATGTTAAATAGCTAATGTCTTTTCGCTTTGGTGGCCCATTTTACTCTCCGGTGCAGGACTTTGAATAACAGTGTTGTGCTTGCTTGTCCATGGGCGGGTGCAGCGCTGTGTTGTAGAGTTTGTGGTTCTGCAGTATTTTATTTGCAGTGCACTTTACTTACAGTGTGATATGTTGTTATGGGGATGGATACACAGAAAATGTGGCAAGGACTCGTCAAAGTCTGCTGTGGTTTGTGTGGTCGGGGACTTTTGATTTCTCAGTAACTGGCAGAAGTCAAAATTAGCCACCATGGCTGAGAAGTGGGTTTCATGGTCATAATGATGATTATTGCAGTTAAATATAATGATGATGCGGGGGCGCCCCGGTAGCACACCTGGTAGATCGCGTACCATAGAGGCTTTGACCTCGCAAGCGGGCGGCCCGGGTTCGAGTCCAACTCGGAGCCCTTTCCCGCATGTCTTCCCCTCTGTCTCCCCCTTTCACTCTCTCTCACACTATCAAATAAAGCTGAAAAATGGCCCAAAAAATATCTTTAAAAAAAAAAATATATATATATATATAATGATGATGATGATTACGAGTGATGGTACAAATGGCTTGGAGGACTGGGGGCAGCATGGTAAGGGTTAATAATGGTTTACATTTTCAAATTCTTCTATAATAACCTACACATATGTTATCAAGTGTGATATAACACCACAGAGATATGTTCAAAATTAAAATTTTACAGACCTGCTTTTGATGTTGATAATTTAAATTGAAAGTTACTATTGTAACTCTGACACGGTTGTAAAAAAGACTGCAGTTTCTGTGGATTTATGTTATAAAACCACTGACCTTAGGTTTAGCGAAAAAACTTCCTTTTTGAACTTGGCTGTCAATCAATTCTACATCAGCAAGACGGCAGCGTACCCATTACAGCAGACGTTGAATGAGGTGCACTTGGTAAATGGGGTGCACTTATATAGTGCTTTTATCCAAAGCGCTTTACACTACACACTACTATCAGTGACAGCAGCCAGAGGTGGACAGACTGGAATATCTGGCCTCGAACAGAAAGCATTTTTGGCAAAACCATAATACTTATCATTGATCTGACTTCACTTTGAGCATCCCGAATTCTTCCTGAACAGCTACATATGTTTTTTTGTGAAGAAAAATTAAGAAATAGCTTTGTAAGAGCGATCTGAAAAACTGCTAAATATGCTTTTCTACAGAAATCTTCCTGCGTTTTTAATATGGGAGTAAATGGGGCTGTTGGTACATATTAGTGGCGCATCTGTGCATCCTACGTCCAAACTATAACTCTGACAGCTTTACCAGAGGATTGTGAGTGAGAAGACACATTTTCCTACGTTTCTATGTATAAATTATTGGTGTAGAGCGTAATTTGCAGCCTGGAGCCCAGTTTTCAAATGTATTTTTTTGACATTTTTTTCTCTCCCTCTACACTGCAGTGATGATGTCACACACTGTGACACGAACATTCCATGCAATACACACCAATTATTATCTCAGAATTTCTCCAAAAATGATCATGGTCATTGAACAGGGATTGATAAAAAACTATATGACCTATCGAAACGTGGATTAATACTAGAGTCTCTAGGTGAAATTATGCCGGAGAAGTAGACATTTAAAAATATCCAATTATTGTTCTTTTTTCCCTCACTTCAATGCAACATTTTGCAATGTGCAATTTGTTTTCCATAGAGAAAAGTAATAGCACACCGATCCTAATCAGACCGCACATTTTGATATATAATTTAGTCTAATCTAGTAGCGGGACGAAATTGTGTCCGGAAGAGGAAGAAGAAAAAATCCACAGTATAACAATAGTGCTCGGTGCGATTGCCCCGTGGCCCTAATTAATATCAGAATACTCCTTTATAAGGTAATGTTCTACATTCAAACACATAGAAACATGGCCCCTGTGACTGATATATTATTATTTATTAGAGGATTAGATAGTTGCAGCCAATGTTGATGCATCAATTAGTAAGAACTGTTTTTATTGTAGTAACCAGTTCAGGTGGAGAAAGTTTATATTATGCACTTTATATGAGGTAGTTTAGTGCAGTAGTTCCCAGCCAAAGTGTTCTCGCTAAAGAGTCACAGGACAAATCTGAGGGATTGAGTGCATAAAAAAATAAATGAATTTAAATACATTTTTGGTAATATATTGGATAACTCAATGGACACAATGATTTGTGTATTTTATGAGCTCATCACATACTTGAATGATGCTACTAAATGAAGAGTTTAGTCTAGCTGTCCTGTAAATTTACTTGAATAAAAATACAACATTTCACTCAAATGCACTGATGAGCGGAAGTATAAAGTAGCATAAAATGGAATTTCTCAAATAAAGCAGTAGTATCTCAAACCTGGGATTAAGTGCAGTACTGTTTTCTCTAAATCCATCTTCTTCAAATAATTGGCTTTACTGAGAAGAAAGTTTTAGGTTGAATGTAATGGTAGTTCAGTGAGAGCGGCAGAGAGAAGTTGGGGACTGTGACCACAAACAGCCTGACTCTGAACAGACCAGGGGATGGAATGGAAAAGAGATGCCACACTGCAATTTGCCAGCTCAGGAATGTTTTTATAAGCAACGTCCTGCTAAGTTTTTATGATTTCTGTGATTCCAGTTTTCACTCGTATTCTCTTTGTCTCCCTCCCAGTTAAAAGTACATTTCAGTTCCTCTCTTTCAAGTGTCGGTCTTTCTGTCACCTCGTCATCATCATCACCGTCACCGTCATCACACCTTTCAGCCAGTTCTGCTTTGCGTTTCCTCAAACTGTGTGACATACATACTGTGTTGTATTTAGACTGTAAATGATTGAAATGAATGAGAGCATCTGCTGGATGACTTTGTACCTAAATGTGCATGTATAATGAGTTGGCACAAGTCCTGATTACGTTAGTGGCCTAATTTCTATTAATAAGTGCTGTGTCTAGTTGGAGGTTTTCCCTTTTTTTCTTTGGTCGCCGATTAGAAAAGGCCAGAAGACATATTTGTGTGCTTTCAGCTGATGTAATGCCTGTTTTTTTAATAAAATAAAGGTTAGGATCATAATTCTGGTGGTTCATTATGAGCAGTTTGCAGGGCAGGATTTAAGAATACAAACTTTAACCAAAACTGTCACAGTTGTTGCAACATAATCATAAATCTAGGTTATTTGGGGACATAGGAAACAAAATGCAATATAGACTGAAGAAAAAAATATCTGTGTGTTAAAGTGTAACTTTGGTATAGTTTTACTACACATCAGAGCTACAGAGATACCACATGGGAACCAAAGAAACTGTGATTGGTCAGTTGGGCTTCCTGTGTTTAACACAACAAGTTTCTGATGCCGGCAGATTGTTGATATTGAAAACATTTGCAGCTTTAACACAAAGACATCTTCACTGCAAACCTCCTGCTTGCTCTGTACCATTTAATATAAACATAGTGACTGGTCTTCTATCCCATTCATTTCACATACATATCGTGATGTAGCATGTTTTCTAATAATCCAATAAATAAATTATCTACAAGAAATAACCATATAGTAAAGTACGGTGGCCCTGAGAGCTCACAGCACTGCAACTTAAGAAAACACATTCAAATACACAAAACACAAGCAAATTAAGAAAAGATCTTCATCAATTTGACAACACATTCGCAGCATTTAGAAAATGCGCTGCAAAGACCACAACACATCACATTAAGAAAAAGCAATGCAAATAGACAGCAACACAACGGAAGTGTTTCCAGGGGATACTTCATTAAAAGTGATGCACACTTTTTTTGGCTCACAGAGCTATTAAGGTTCACTTTCCATCAGTGGATTTGGCAAATGAGATAAAAAAGAAAGTGTTTTTGTTTTATTTTAACACTGTGACTGCATTATTCAGATATTAGCCTATTGCAGTTATCTGCTTTTAAACTAGCATTAGCCTTTTGCTTGCAATTAGCCTGCCAATTCAAATACCCTACAATAAATACACACAGTTAATTGTGAAAACATAGACTGTATATAGTGTGAAACACGCTATGTTAGCTGGCTCGCTTTTTTCTAAATCGCGTTTTCTAAATCCTGCGCTTGTGTTGTCACTTTGATGAAGATGTTTTTTCTTAATTTGCTTGTGTTTTGTTTATTTGCATGTGTTTTCTTAAGCTGCAGTGCTGTGAGCTCTCAGGGCCACCGTAGTAAAGCCTATTTTGTATACTCCAAAAAGCAAAACAGCACCTATATGGTTCGCTCCCATGGGCAAGAACCAGAACATAAAGTGTCTAACAAATGATGGAAATTTAAGCAACAGTTTACCACAGGCAGTGATATGTTTATTTATATAATAGCTAAGCTGTATTGTTTGACCTGTCTTTAAGTGGAGTAATGCGATATGTAACTTACAGCCATGTTTAAATTTAAATTGTTTTCATTGACATGTTCATAAAGCATCTTCAGTCCCTCCTGGCTGGATGCATATAGTGCAAAGAGGTTGCTATGTAGTATACTCTTTTTTTGTGTGTAGCTTGTGCATGTTGTTAAGTAGCAGGTAGATTATTTTCTAAAAAAGGTCAAAAGTAAATTTGAATGTTCCTATTTTTGGAGCAGATTTCCAATGGCTAACTAGCTAAACGTCTGTAACTTTGTATCAATTGTTCAGTCTCACATAATGATGCAATGTGTAAAGGAATTGGACGTCATAACCGTTGTATGTGCTTTTTATGCAGCATGTAACAACCAATCAGATTGCTTGATTTGAAACAGTTTTATCAATGACACAGTTTGGCTGCAGTTTTTTTCGAGACTGGTCTCCCCTCAAACTGAGTAGTTTGTACAGGCAGCAAAATAATGCCCATATTCACATTAGAGACTGTCCACCACCACCCCGTAGTGGCCGTAATAATTATGAATGACTGCAATACGAGTATAAATGACTGATCGGGGCCAGTGGGAGGGGTAATGCGTGGGTTGAACAGATGTCAGACTTTCACCCAGGAGAACAGGGTTCATGTCCTTCCATGCCTTGCGTTTTGTGCATCATGTTTTTACGTAACTATGTCACTTCTGATAGTAACCACCTCCTCGTAAAAGCTTCACTTCCGTCATTTGCATTGATTTGACTTTGTTTTACAACATCTTATCAGGAAGTTTTTTGCCCTAAACCTGGATCAACGGTTTGTAGCCAACGAAACTGCAGCCTTTTTTTTTTTTTTTTTGCAACCGCAAAATGTATGTGTATGTATAATAATGTCTGGCTATTTTTAGAATGCACTGCTCTGTACCGCGAACCACGAAACCCTCATATGGGTCCTCATGGGTGGTATTGGCACCTATTATGTTGGTTTTTTCGTCATTGCGATAGACTGGCTAAAGAAAATATGTATACATATTTATGATAATTTGGAGTTATGACAAGTGCAAATCACAACATAGTAAGCTTTGCTGTTATGAAAGCAACTAAATTAAAGCACATGTCTTGAGTAGATTTTTTTTATGCTGATGTAATCAATCTGGATAGTGTGGCAACTGAGTTTTACCGTTGACACAATACTGTCATATTGCATCATTTGTAATAAATCAGGAGTTGAGCAGCTTTAAACTTTCCCACTGTGGGTGGACAGCACTGATGTGTTCAGACTGGATGTGGGAATAGATGAGTGTTAAACGTTAAAGTCGTCCAGTAGCATTTTATCAGTTCACGTGTTGGGAAATGTCTGCCTCGACATATGCATGTTTAGACTAGCTTGGATTATTAATCTATTTTTAGATACTTGTGCTGCAGATTCATGTGCGGAAAGTTTACTGCGATGTTTTGGAGCATAACATTTCAGCTGCTATTTTTGCTCGGCCTGATGGGATCGCTCAATCAGCTCATCATCCTTCTGGGGCATTTCAGGGCTCTGGCATATTTCACCGAGCCAGCTGGTTAGACAGAGAGGGCTTTTTAGGATCTGCTGCTTGTACCGGGCATCTCTTTCCAATTCTCTCCAACAATGCTGTTTGTCTCTGATACATAAAACAAGATGTTCTGCTAATGATGTAGGGGAACAGATGGTTTTTATCTGACTTTTCAAGCCACAAAATTGTTACCATTAGTAAAACAGCTCACGTAATAACAGAACAAACTCAAGATTCAAGTGTGTTGAAGAAATAATATTTAAACGTGTCTAACTTGGACAAACAGGAGGTGTTACCATGGCACCTCTGTTTACACAACCTGGCAGACAAATGGTCAGTGGTTTCCCCTCACCATAACATACAGGAAGGAAGAGATTAATTAAAAGTAGAACGCTCTCTCTCTCTCTCTCTCTCTCTCTCTCTCTCTCTCTCTCTCCGTCTGTCTGGGACACTCTTTTCAAGAGCACAAATATCTGTTTCTTCTTTACAGACGGGAGAGTTATAGTCTCCTTTTTATGTTGTAGCATACCCAAGAGGTGAGTAGTGACTGCTGTTTAAGTAAAGACATTATCATGTCTCATTTTATATTTGCTCAAGTTGAATCATAAAAGGTCTTTTTTCCACCTATTGGTTACAGTTCAGCCTTTAAATAAATGCATTTACTGAAAAAAAAAAAAAAAAGTGTCCAATTTCTAGTCAAAATATCTTAACAGACTAAATCAATGTCTTATTTAAAGAAATCTTATCAAACAAATTTTTTTACAAGCAAAAAAACCCCACCTTATATTCATTGTTTTTTTTTTTCAAACTTATTTTTTAAGTGACTTTTTTTCTAGTGTTTTAATGAGGCATAGATTTTTTTAACATACACATCCAGATGCCTTTAAATCTGCAAATCACCACAACGATGCAAAATACTTTGACAGACATGGTGTGATTTGTTTTCCAGTGAACTGAAATGTAATTTAGTCTTATTTTTCACATTTATGTATGAGAATCCTCTTTTATATATATTTTCTAAAGATTGCTTAGGTCAAATTAAAATCCAGTAATATTTCTTCAGTGAGGTGTCTGAAGCGGTTTTAATGAATGTTTTTTAATAATAACAAAGCATCAAATGACAATGTAAACACAATGTGAGTGGTGAAAGAAGTCACTCGACCTCATGGACCTCACCACTTCACTACCACTTATCTTAATGGACTGAGTTAGACTTTCGTCAAAAGACTAAAAACAGCAGCAGGATTTACTTTTGTTCAGTATTTTCTGTTAGTCGATCAATGATTTAAGTGGCTGACCGATAATCAATCGACAAGTATTTTGATAGCCAAATATTTTTTAAATATTTTTTATTATATTTTTTTCAAAAATATTAGCTAGTTTCAGCATCTTAAATGTGAGAATTTGATGCTTTTTCTTGTCATACATTATACCAAACTAAACAGCTTTCGACTGTTGGTCAGAAAACATGTTTGGAGACGTCACATTAGGCTGTAGGGAAATTATATAGCATTTTATTGACAGAATGATTTATTGATTATTAAAGAAAATTATCATTAGCTGTAATTTTGTCATTTTTCATATCAGATTGCCCCAGAATCTATCTCAGCATTACTAAATAAGATAGTAATAACTCCAGGGACATCTGCAGTCCCATGATTCAACCTTCAGGATACTGAGCTGTCCCACTCTACCAGTAAATGAGTGTGAAGGTACAGGCCAGTGACCTGAAACAACACCATTGTCTTAGAGCTGGAAAGTTGAATCATTTTCCAGAAAGAAAACATGCATTAATTATCTTTCCTTTCTGTCACTGGATATTTTCAACTGAGTCTCTGCTTTTTGTTACTCTTAGCAGCAGCTTTACTACAGTAGCTGCTGCCTCAACTCTGATTCCACCGAATTCTAAATGACGCTTCACAAGAAAAGACGTCAGATGAAGTGGTCCCTCATGTCTACTTTGTCAAAATTAGATTTAATTTAAGATCAGAATGACACTGTATGTCTCTTTATGTCGATCTGTAATGTATTTCACATGAATTGGGATTTGTTTGTCTGATTTATGTAGCAAATATGTACGAATTATACCCTGTCAGTTCAGGCTAAAACAAGATTTTTCTTTTACCTTTGGTCAGCTGCGGAATAAAATTCAAAATCCTATGAATAGTTTTTAAAGCCCTTAATGGTCTGGCTACTGACATGTGCTCTGACTAAAATGTAGTATTTAATATAATATTTTGCAGTTATTATCTCACATCTGGTGTCATGTGTTTCACTGACTTACATCTTTAGAGGGTTCAGATCTACCTGCCCAAAGTCTTTTTTACTTGCTCTGAAACAAATTGTTTTATTTGTTAGCAGTTATAAAATAACAAGTTCTCTAACATAATCAGCAGAAGAGTGTGTCAGTACCACAAATTACAGCACGTAGGTACGTATCGTGGCTCGCATTTCACGGCACATATGGTGCATCTCAATAAATTAGAATATAGAAAAGTTTATTTATGTCAGTAATTCAATTCAAGAAGTGGAAATAACACATTATATAGATCCATTACACACAGAATGAAACATTTCATGTCTTCATTTATTTTTATTTATTTCTTCTAATGATAATGATTATGACATTTAATGAAGAGCTCAAATTCAGTGTCTCAAAAAAAAATATTATAATAATTATAATAATAATAAATATAAAAAAACACTTTTTAAAAATTTTAAAAAGTATGTTTAACATGGAAATGTTGGGGCTATTTGACTTGAACTACTGGAAATGTACTTTTTCATGATATTCTAATGTATTGTGATGCATTGAGATGTATGTACAACGGCGCGTTCTAAAAATAGCACACACGTACGGTCCACGGTTGTAAAAAGGCTGCAGTTTCTGTGGATTTATGTTGTAAAACCACTGACCTAGGTTTAGGGCAAAAACTTCCTGTAAAGGCGTTATAAAGGACAGTTAATATATGCATGTATATGCAGAGAGTGAAGTAGTTACAAGGGTCACGTGAGGGCCGCAAGTTAAGTAAAAAATGTAAGTCAGATTCAAAAACGTGATTCACGTAACTTCAGTTAAAAATAGTTTACTTTTGTTTTCACACAGGACGCGAATCCCGCTCTCCTGGGTGAAAGTTTGTTTGATCCTTCCACCACCGCAGCGTCCAACCAAACACTGGAATCTGCCTTTTTAAACTTCACTTGGCTGTCAATCATTACTACGTCAGCCTGATGGCGGCGGATGCATTACAGCGTACGGTGAAATATGGAGACATAGTTCGTTTTTCAATGCCTGTACACACAACCTTTATTGACGTTTTTGATGGGAGAACAGGCTGAAAATAACAATGGCAACAAAGGCAAGATGCTGTTGGCTCTTGATTGCCATCTGCATTTTTAAAAAACTTGAGACATGTTTGAAAAAAACCCAAGTTTTATCCTCTTTGTGGCAAACTGTGCAATGCATCGTTGGGAATTTTTCCCACATCCTCCAACCCCACCCAACTAACTCCTGTTTTCAGGATAACTGAGATGCTCACTTGTGTTTCAGCTCATAAACTTTCTTCTTATCCGCCTTCCTTTTCTCTATGTGTTGTGCATGTAGAACTCTTAATTGGAGATGGCTCCTCAGCTCTGGAAAAAAACAATGTGTTTAGTTCTCTTTTACCACTTGTCTGATTGGAAAAGTGATTGAGTGATTTTGTGGGCTAGATTTACGAGCTCGACATGGCGTTTTACTTCCCTCTGACAATAGGGCAATCCTTATTGTTGAGCCCTGAACTTTATTATCTTTCCACATGCACTTATTGTTCATACTTTATTTATACTGTGAACTTTTGCACATCCCCTCGTCATTATTTTGCATACATGCACAAAACTGTACAACTCTTAAAAACAGATATCATTTTATGACAATTTGACATTTTTCTCCTTTTTATTATGTCTCTTGACTTTTGAACTGTGCTTTCGTTATGCACCAAATCACCAAGATAGAATCCTTGTATGGCAGGCCTACCTGGCAGAAAAACTGCTTCTTATTCTGATTAGTCCGTGTAGTCCCAGGTCAGATGGAGAAACAAGATCCAGATCTGGTGAGGGATATAACATGCAGATGTGTACAGATGTGCTTCTGTAGAGAATCAAATGCAGATGTACCAAAGGCTGACTATTAGTGAATACACTCCTCTTCCTTCTGATTAGTTCTCAGGAATTTAAATATTATTACTAGATTGGATAATTATGGCTCGATTGAGCCAGTGTAGCTATTGCAGGAGCTAATGGGATCAAATCAAACAAACAAACTTCTCTTATCTGTCAGTCTATCATGCTTTTGGCAAGTCCGTCACTCAGTCAGTCCGCTCAAACAGATGTGGCTGGATCATGGGAAAGGAATGTCATGTCATCCAAGCAAATCTTTTTAAGGTCAGAGGGGGAGCTTCCTGATTGCCTTAGTGAAAAATAACACCAAAAACCTAACTGAAGCAGCTGATACACCACCATACTGATCAGCTGGAAACAGTCCATCCCAAAGGAATCCATGTCCACAGCAGTTCTTTAGAAGGTAGCATCAGAATGAAATTCACCATAGTGCGTCACAAAATCCAGCAACACTTTGATCTTTCTCATGTTTTAATATTTCCCTTCGACCTCGGAAGCTCATCTTAATAAATCATCCAGCCGCTGGTTGTCTTGACCTCTCAGCAGTCTCTGATAAGACGCCGTGCTTCTGGTCGAGAGAGCAAGAAGCTGTATTTTACATTTGCAGGTGTTAAGATATATAGAATACATATGCAAGATGATGTTCAGTCCACGTTGTTCTGTACATGAATCAAAGCATGGGAGAGTGAGAATGGTTTCCCAGACAAGCACTAATCCACTACACCAGCAGGACACCCCTGTTCCATAGAAAAGGCTCTTTGTTCCCAAGGTCTGTCTTTGTGTTGGATATTGAAGGCTAAATTCTTGGATATCCCTTCTTTGTCCTGTCAAGTTGAGTAACACAGCCAAAAGACAAATGTTGACATTTTAACAGAACAGTTACATATGCTTGTTTTTGTTTTGTTAATGTAAAATTGATGAATTAAACATTTTCAAGGGCAACATTGCTATTTAATATCTTTTATGAACTTTCAACCACGTCTTTCCGTCTTTACTCAGCAAATAGAGCTTTAGAGAGAGATGAAGTTCAGGAAATCTGCTAGGCGGACCTTTGACATTTTTTTGTTACATGTTTGGTTTCCAAAGTCCATAATGGGCTTTCGAGTAAATATTTATATTGATTGTCTGATGGGAGTTTGTATCAAGTTGAATCAGACATTGGCTCAGTCACTCAGAAGAACATTGCCTTAATGTCAACTACTGTTACGTTACTATTGAAGGGTTCTCAGTTGCTGGTTTTGTTTTAATATGAGGAATAATCAGTGGAAAAACATGATGTTCAATTAAGATGCTGGGCTTCTTTACTTTACTATTTACGATATTTAAGTGATTTAAAGGACACATATGCTCATTTTGGGTTTCTACCACAACATGTTTACATGCTTTACTGTCTGAATATACCTGCATTCACCCTCTGTCTGAAACACTTTTTTTTCATTTTACAGTTTTTAAGTGTGCAATTACAAAGGATAAAATCTTTGAATCTTTGGGGGTCCTTAGTCCATCTTTAAGGCACCCCAGGGTGGTCCTACACTCACTTTGGGAGCCACTGCTAGAATATACTTTAATATTAGTCAGTCCTGAATCAATTGATCATTCAACAGAAACAATATAGTAATAATTTCAGTCATTTATCACGCAAAATGTTATATATTTTTTACTAAATAAAAGCCTGAATGTGTGTAAATAAAATATAAATTCTTTTAGGACTGTTTGAAGACCTCACTGTTGTCTTGCTTGATATTTTGAGAGGCCTTTTTCAGTTTTTTGATATTACATAGACCACATTATTAACCATACAGTTAAAAAATATGTTTCAGCTCTACTTTGTGTGTCTTTGCAGTCATTCAAACATCACAACACATTCATTAATCAGAGTAAAAAATCCAGGATATCAAACTACAAAGTATGATTCATTTCCATAATTTCCCGGTGAAGTGACAATCACACAGGTATGAGTGAAATATGCAGTCATCGGCTTCCTGTGAAAAAACACATGACGTAGGAATGTCACATCATGAAGCTCATTCTTACACTTGGACGTCTCATAATGTGTTATTTCTTACATAACACAATACTCATCAGCCGTCTGTGTGAGGGGGGAGGGTTGTAATAGTACAAACCCATTCTTTTTAATCCTGTTTGGCTTCTTGTAAGCACCATGGTAACACCTGAACCCCTGACTGTTACCGACTCACATGACACACATGACTGTAAAGACTCTCATGAGGATGTGACTCAGCTCATTGTTGTCGAGCACATAGTGTAGAACAACACATGAATCACATAGGACATATCTAAACATCACATCGCTCAGGCCTGCCTGACCGGTCAGGTTGCTAAAAACACATCACGTTCAGTGAAATAAACTATTTACTCTAATACTGCACTTCAGTACAGTTGAGGTAATTAAATGTTACTCTTTCTTATTAGTTTCTTTTTCTGCTACTTTAAATCCACTTTATTTGACAGCAGATGTTGCTTTATAGATTAGATTTGACATGTAAAATGTACGTATGATGGAATGATGAATAGTTTTTTTGTCATTGCACAGGAGTAAAGCAAAATTTAAAAAAGAGCCTTTGCTCTTGTTTAAGTGCAAACAGATAAAACAGATAAAAAAAAGCACAAGAACAAGAAGGGGGGGGGGGAATGGGAGATATTTCACATAAATAAATATATTGCACTGTTGTTCTACAGTATTGAAATGTTTATTGTTTTCTGTTTTTATTTTTGGAGGCGTTCAGGGCAATGACGGCTCTCAGGTAGAAACTGTTCCTGAGTCTGTTTGTTCGAATGACACAAAATTTTTGAAGATTCGCAGGAGAAAATCTTGATGGAAACATCAAAATTCAATAAAACTTTCAAAAAGTCGTATACAAGTTTTTAGCTCGCTTTAATTTTGTAAAACAGTTGTGCTAAACGGGAGATGGATTTTCCGAATAAATTCTGACGTAGAGAACATTTAACTGACATGACTGATCAGCTGTTTCCGCTATGCCGGTCAGGACGAGCTGACAGGAAAGAACAATTATAAGTTGCCTAATTAAATCCAATTCCTGAAGATTTCTCTCCATTTTCTCTTGTGGGTTGCCAAAGTTATCTGATTAGCAACCTGTTTTTTGTAGTTGTTTTTTCTCTCTTGCGCAATCTCTTCTTCTTCTACTGTTTACTGACGAATATCCTACAGCATTACATTACACTGCCATCTTCTGACCAAAGTATGTTTATGCAGCTTTGTTTATTTGCTCCAAACCAGTTAATTGAAACTGACCCAATTAGCATTTTTTTAATGCAACATTTCAAAATTTCACTTCAAAATTTGCTGACACTATGGAAACACAGCTTATAACAAAAATACATTAGTCTAATGCATGATGATAAATCAGTCACATGGGCTATTTTGTGCATTATGAATACTTTGACTTTGACACTTTAAGTACATTATGCTGATATTATGTCTACTCTTTTACCTACTTTTGATGTTTGCTTGTATTTGAGTATTTTACACCATCGTAAAGGTGTGTGCATGTGCTGAAACTGGCTTATAGACTTTGTTCTATATTATATCATTTATCTCATACATACAAACAGTGTTTTGCTGCTGCATGAAGTAAAAAAATTGAGAGCACTCTTGTCATAAATTGGTCTTTGCTTTCTTAATGTGAAGCCTTATTGGACAGGTTGGTCTTGGAGGCATCTCCTGGCCCTGTGAAAATCCTTTTGTGTTTCTGTTGTCCTCTTCATCATCTTCATCTACAGAGTTAATGTGGAGCTCTCAAACTATAAAGGAGCATAAGAAAAAAATGTCGGCCAGTTGTGAGATGTGTGTGTGTTTGTGTGTGTGTGTGTGTGTGTGTGTGTGTGTGTGTGTTTTGTGGATGACTAGCCTGCACTGGCTCCAGAATGAGTAGTCTCCACACGTGATCACAACACACAAAGCCACAGATTGACCTGAGGGCAGAGCAGTCAAGCGTTCACTGTGTGTTGGTGGATAGCGCAGGCATGCATGTGTGTGCATGTATAAGATACGCATGCACACAGTTTTCTTTTAGCTTTGATCTTTTGTGTTCATTCTGTGTTTTACAGTATTTCAGTGCATCATCATCATGTGTTTAGAAACAGAAAGGTAACCAGGAAATTCTGCATAGTGAACAATTCGCATTATTATTACTACATCATAGTTAAGTGGAAAAAAGAAGAGGAGCTGCTCCTCTTCCTCAGGCAGCAAGAGCAGCAAGCCGGAAACAAGTTTGTATCCGGATTAGCTGCTGATCCAGGCCTTGTCCGTGTTCCTCATGTCAGTGAGAGCCTATATTTGTGTCCATATTTAGCGTGTTAAACTATCTCACATTTTTCCTTTGTATTATTACTGACCCATTTGGTTAGCCTTTTTACACTGTGGATTCCACATGATAATTCAACATATGAACATGGTTTATTTTAACATGTGTAAGCCTGCTGTGTCACGGGAAATTGGCCTTGCAAAACAAACACTTCTAAAGTGTAAAATCTACACACAAGCTCTCAGGGTGGAGAGTTGTTTTGCTGTATCTGCACTCAGAGGAGGGTCAGCTTTTCAGAGCAGCGGCTGTTTCAAAGTGAAGTCTGATAAGTAAAGGTGACCGTGTTTTCGCCCCACATGGTGTTAAAGAAGCTAAATCTGCTATCTTAGCGACTGTAAAAACAAATTAATCTTGGTTTAATATGTTTAGATTATGTGGTTTGGGAACTTTTTCTTATTTATTGTCCTGTCTGTGTCATTTATTTCCCGTCTTTACTACATTCTGTCAACATTCCCTTCAACCTTCACTCACTCTTTGTCTCCCTCAGGTAGTCCCGTATGTCCTACAAATGGTTTTGAAGAAAACATAATGTAATTTGGTTATAATGAGTTGCTACAAGGGCTTGTACTAAAGCATGGCATCCAGAGGCATCTGTTTGATGAGAGCTTTTACTTCTATACATTGTCTTGTCGGTCTTCTTGCATAGATGAACTGATTGTTGTTGTTGTTTTTTTATAGTAAACAGAAGAGCTAGGTATGAGCAGTGATACAAGAAAAATACACAATATTGTTTAATATTAGGCTGTAATATCATTTTTTTTCCCAACGAAACTGAATATTCTGTTGGAAAAACATCTGAAATCCAAAGTTTACAGTAATTATTTAATGTTTCTCTTGTGTCCAGAATATTAAAATATATTTAAATAAAAATACTAAGCCCTAAAGTCAAAATCCTGAATGAAAGTATCCAAATATTGTTTAAAGAAAGTTCAGTCTTAGTGTGTATATCTGCTTGAAGTTTAAATTTTTCACATCACACTTGTTCAAGTTGTATATAAGACAACAAATGGCTTTCAAACTAGTTGTGATGTCCCTAAATCTCATTTTGACTCACTCAGATTTAAGGTGAGCACACAGAAACTTGCCTTGTAAAAACAACTTTCTTTAATATCTAATCCTGCACGTAAATCACTTTGCACAGTGAAGGTCAAACATCAAAATGAAGCAACGATAAGCAAAACCCATTTTTGGGTTTGTAGTGTAACCACCACCCTCTGCTGGTCTGTGTTTACTACACAAAACGGGAAGTAATGAACATCAAGGCAGCACAAAGTGATGAAAGAGAAACAAAAACTCAAACTACAGTGGAAAATGTCACACATACAACATATATCATGCAGGGTTTGTTTGATGTTTGGGAAAAATGCACACCAGACATAAAAAATGTCTTCCTCTCCTCTTCTTTGATGGTGTCATAATAAGACCCACCTCCTGCATCCCCCCATTCCTCCACATTCTCCTCCTCATGAATGCAGGATCATCACTCTCACTAATTTACCCCACTGAATGAACACTGTGCTCTCTACTATGTCACTCTGCCCTTTCTTGCCCGGTCATGTATGTGTGCGTCCACTGTATATAATGATGTGTGAGAGTGTGTGACTGCAGCTAATCTCCTCTGGGCATGTCGATGGTGCACACGTCATGCACGGTCATTAAAACTTAATCAAGTTGAAGGTCAGAAAAGGAGTGTTTCATGGCAAAGTTTTGTTTCATTATTTCCTTATTTCCTCTTGCTCGGCAGAGTGTCCATAAGATGTTAGTCATGTTTGATTCTAAAGCCACCATAAAAATCTACACTCTGCTACGCTTTCATATCTGGAAATCATATTTTTCCGTCTGCTTTATTGTCTGTTTTACATTACTGGGAAAAAAAATCTGCAATGAAAAATTAAAATCTTCTTGTGCATATCTGTTTTCAGTTTTGATGTGGAGAATGGCCCGTCTGCCAGCTGCAGCCCTCTGGACCCCCAGGCCTCCCCCGGCTCTGGTCTGGTCCTTCACACTAACTTCCCCGGTCATAACCAGCGGCGAGAGTCCTTCCTCTACCGCTCTGACAGCGACTATGATCTGTCACCCAAGTCCATGTCACGAAACTCCTCCATCGCCTCTGAACTGTGAGTATAAAACACATGCAAATCTGCACAGCATGCACACAAAGCACAAGTGTGTACATCACAGAGAGAAAAACAAAAACATTTGTAAGTTTATCTTTCAAATTTGCCTGAAAGCATTCATTTAAAACAGATGTTCAAAAACATTATATTATACAAATTTAGATTGGTTTTATGTTAAGCTGTCACTGACTGGTTTAACCCTCCTGTTATGTTGCGGGTCAAACTGACCCATTTCAAAGTTTAAAAATCTAAAAATAAAAAAGTTAAAAGATTTTTTTCACAGTAAGAAAAAATTAAGAAATGTCAAATGAAATGTAAAAATAAAAATCAATGTCACGTAAAACCATTGTATTTTTATACAGGTCTCATCCTCATTGTACCACTAAATATTGATTGAAATGGATAGTAATGGAGTTAATAATTAAATATAAACAATGTTTATTGGGATTTTTTAGTTTCTTTTGGATTTTGGATAATGCCCCGGGTCAAATTGACCCACGAACATTATTGCTGTTCCTGAGGACTAACATAACAGGAGAGTAAAGTATTTGTACTATGTAATACATTTATTTTATTATGTTTTATATTTAAATCTGTTTGTGCAACTTTAAATTTTAGTGTTTCAGACAATAATACTGAGTTATCATCTGTTCTAATTTGAATAAACGATACGTTTTATAAAGCTCAGATGCAAAGCAGTATTTTTGTCAGAATTATTATATTCAGAACATAATCATTATATTTATTATATTGATATAGAGTATAGATTTTAGCTGATTGCCACAGCTCCTGCATTGTTGTATTTACCAAACTGTGTCACTGGATGTACAGCATGCATAAAGTGATTAGAAGATGTACAAGAGGTACAAGAAAAAGGTTTTAGCAACCTAAAAAAGGCCTACCTTTTTAAAAATAAATCAAAACAATATTAGTTTAACTCTGCATTACATTTAGAATAATTATTTATATTATTAGTTTATGCAGGAGGAACTGAAGCTAATTTCAATTTTTACTTCAAAGCTGCCTGACTCCTTCAACAAAAATAGAACACTGGTAGAACACAGGAGTTTCTGGTCCACCGCTGCCTTGAACGGTTAGCTTGTTTGTCTTATTTTATGACTTTTTTTAAAGGGTTAATTCAGAGTCATTAAAATCACACAATATAATAAATGATTGAGGTAAGGGATGGGATTAATTAATCGATGATCGATCGATCTGTGTGTTTTTTTATTTTAATTTTTATCTATGACTGTGTATCAGAACTCACTGAACTGAAACACGGCCGAGCGTTCAGTTCTGCGGCCATACGTCAATAAGCCAATGAGCTGAGAATTAAGTTGGATAAAGCTACAGTTTGCAAACTGAAAGTTGCAATAACAATTATAAAACACACAAAAATACAAGACTATTAATTTGAGCAAAATTTGCTTACTGTATCATTTAATTTGATCCAAATTTATGAAAACACAAAACACATTTGAATATACAAGATTACTGTGAAAACAAACCTCATGCCTCTCCGGGGTCTAAAACAAAACTTTGAACTCCTTCACGTTTTCTTCACAGTATAATCTTTTTTTGTCCTTTCAAAATAAAAGCGTCCGTTATCAAAACAGGCTTTTGCATAGTACTGTACATACATATATATATATATATATATATATATATATATATATATATATATATATATTATTTTGCCCATTTATGCATGCAGCGATTAATCGATTAATTGATTGTTAATAATGTTAATAATGATAATAATGATAATGTTCTAGATAATCGAGTTGGCAGGTTTCTTCCAAACGCCCATCCCTAATTGAGGTATCCATTGACCAGTTGCTGCTGTGTTGTCTGAGGTAAAATGACTGTTTTTGTTGCAACAGTCTGGTGGCTTTGACAAGAGCTTCGATAATGGCTTCAGTTCTCTGATGGCTAATAAAACAGTGAAAATATTTGAAATAGTATAATATTTCTTACACTACCTACTAAGTGGAGGCTGAGCTGCTGCACCGCCCCCTAGTGGAAGATCTGATATAAAGTTGGGAATCCAGATGTTACATAACATGGCGATGATTTAAAATCCACAGAAGAGTCGTTCAGTATCCTGCCCTGTCTCAGCTTCCAAAAATAGATCACTTTGAGATTGAACTGCCTTACAAGGTTACATCGCATGGAAACAGAAGACTCCTGCTTTTAACCCATGACCTTCCTCCCGTACTCCTCTCCCTCTTCGGTCTCTTTCAGTTAATTATAGTAATGAGGCTGGCCAGGTCATGGTAGTCGTTGCATATTGTCCTTACTTAACATCAATGCTTTTTATCACCATGACCATGCTGGCAGAAAGCACTTAAGCATATGAGCTGTATGTAACAGCAGAACCTGATACTAAGGGTGTACCATATCTGTTTCTTACCACTTCTCTTTTTCTTTGTGTGTTTGGTTCGCAGACATGGTGACGACCTGATAGTGACGCCTTTTGCTCAGGTAAATATCTCACTGGCTGGAACCCAGAACGAGTCTGATATCAACACTGAATTTCATAAGCAGTGTGAGCTGATAGACCACAGACAAACACTGATTAAGCAAATGTTACAATGGGCCTCATGCAGGAAGCATTATATGAACACATTTCTTATTATTTTGGTTTATTGCAGATTTTTCTTATTTTGTTAGCTCCCGTTTATTTCTGTGATTCACCAGTATCTTTTTCAATTTCTGCATTACTCTGGTCAAGAGCAAATTACAAAAAACTGTATCAATATCATATACTGAAATTTAGATTGTTATATATTATAGATTGTTATATTTACATATTAGATTATCATATGTTGTAGCTGTTTTTTTTTCTGCAACACCAGTGGTTCGCTCTGGAAAATCATGTTCACTTTGTTGTTTTTAACAGGAAATCTGTCTGCTTTCAGTATATGTTTTGGTGACATTTCGACAATTCTTTTGCATATGTCAGAGTATTTGCACACAGCACTTTACCTGCCTTTATACAGTAATAAGAAGGTGTCACCTATGCTAATAAACAACTAAGAGAAAGTGTGTTTCATCAATAAGCACACCTAGGTAAGAGCAGATTCGGTTACTTACGAAAATTTGTTTCATCTGGAGTTGACTTCTCCTAAAGAAAATACAGAGAAAATGTTAGAGAAATGTTAGATAATGTTGCTGCATGATGCCCAATGTCAGTGTCCAAAGTTCAAATGTGCATGTAATGTATTCAAATCCATTGTTTTTAAATGATTAGCTCTATAGGATTCTACATTCATTGCATAAAAGAGAAACAAAACAAAATTGTTATTGTACTTTTTTGAATTTCAAATGAATAGAATCTAAATTATCCTGGTGATCATATCTCTGCTTTATTTAGGTTCTGGCAAGCCTTCGAAGTGTGAGGAATAACTTCACTGTCCTGACCAATGTCCAGTGTGCCTCCAGCAAGTAAGAAATCAATCGACACCTGCGATCAAACCTTATTTACACTGCTGTTTTTCCCAAATGGTTACTTCAGTGACCTGCTTTGACTTGGACAACTCTGGGAAAATATTTCCAGCAAACTCTTAAATTCAGAGGAACCACTTGAGAATAAAACCATATCTTATTATAAACCATCATGGGGACCTTTAAAAAGTCTTATAAATCAAGATCAAGTCTACTTAAATACTCTTTGGATTCATTTATTCAAGTGCAAAATTCAAGAAAAATGACGAGTGAACTACATTATGCAGTTAGTCTTGTGGAAATAAAATACATAAAATTTAGCCTCTCTGCAGCTTTTAAAATCACCAAAAGAGTCAAAGGCCGATCACTAATTTAGTCACTTTAGGCACTCAGGGTGCAGTTCCATCATTTCACCACAGGGTGGACGTCTTGAGCTGTAAACAGATTTCTGACACCGCAGCTGTTGCAACCACTCACAGCTGAGCAGCTCAAGCAGTCCAGCAAACAAACACAGCATATGCCCTACACACACACACATGCACACACACACACACACACACACACACACACACACACATGCACACACACACACACACACACACACACACACACACGCTCACACACAATGTAAACAATGAATGTAACTTAATGTTACAATGATGCCAAATAAAAGTGGTATTCTAATTTGAGATTCCATCATTCCTCTTGTGTCTCTTGAGAAATTAAAGAATAGCTTCCATCGATTCATCAGTCAATAAAATGCTCTTTAATGAAGGAATTTCTCTTTTGTGGTGAAACACAAACACAAAGACATGCCCACAAGTCTGCTGCTCACACAGATGGAATTCCTCAGTGGTATTTATTTTATTTGCACATACGCAGAAGGCTGCAAAAAAATTCAATAATGAAGAATAACAAATGTGTCAGGAGGTCAAGAAGCCAAAGGCTGATATAACTGACCTCATTTAAGGTATTTTTTGCCCCCACTGGATTTATTCTGCACTGCCTCACTCTCATGTCTGTGTTTCACATGTAGACTTATCCTGATATAGACATGTTGTCTCTATATACAGTGCACTTCACTGTATTATAAAAAATCACTTTATATTATCAGTAAGATTTTTCTATAAGTATACAATAATAATAATAATATATAAGAATTTCTATTAGTCTAATTTATGACTGCAACTAATTATAAACACTATCAATAGCTATGTTTCAATAGGCATATTTTGTTGAAAACCTGTAGGTATAATTTTATAAAGCTTCCTTAAATGTGTAAAACAGTTTAACATTTATACATTATTTAGCTCGTTCCCTACATAGGACTATAAGAAACACAAGATCTTTTTTTTTAAGAATTTGCTAAATAATGCTTTTATGTTTCACTCTTCCTTTGTTTTATTCTTTTTTTATTTTCTTTTTTCATTGTTTTTTATGATAGGATGGATAATGAGGATTGTTATTCATTTGATTTCCTGATTTTTATGCAATATTTGCAGTTGTTTTATTATTTTTTTTATTCAATTTTCTTCACTTTATTATAACTTTATTGAACTACACCCCCTGTATCAAATATATTAATTAATTAAAAAAATATTTTTTATATTTTATATAATAATAATAATAAAACAACAATAATAATAATAATAATAATTATTATTATTATTATTATTATTGCAAACTATAAAAATCCATAAAGATGAAGAATGTAATTATTATTATTATTATTATTATTATTATTATTATTTTGTTTTAAAAATTAAGATTTTTTTGTAACATCTTTCTGACATAATTTCTTCTTTCTTTCAGGAGGTCTCCTGCAGCAACCACTCAGCCTCCGATCACCAGAGTTTGTCTCCCAGGTAAGCAGCTCAGAGGAATATCCTGCTACGTGTGTGACTTCTGTAAAGCTGCGTGAACAACGTGTCTTTTTTATCTGGTTTATATCTGGCTCGAACATTGTTCTGCCACCATTTTTTTTGTTCTCATTAGTCTCTCCTCCTCCCTCTCTGCCTCTCTCCTCCGTCTCGTCCTTTGCTTGTGAACTCGCGTACGTGACGACTTTCACTGCTTTTTGCCATCTGTCTTCAGCTCTAACAGTGGAGTTCAGACTATTTTGTCATCAAGCTCATTAACGATGTTCAAACACAATTGAACTGGTTCTTCAGGCGCACACATACAGTATGGTCTATTAAAGCAGCTCACTCAGAGATAACAGCATAACTCCCTTTTTTTCTTTCATCACGTTGATGTTTAGCAGCTGTGTGTGTGTACAGTATGTGTGCGCATGTACTCGTCTACCCCAGCAAGAGGCAGTGTGTGAGTATGTGTGAGCACAGATAACTTTATAAGTGCTATGCATGAAAGTGTGACTGGCTTGCAAAGTGTGTATTGTTTGTGACATTCTCTGTGTGATATCGGGGTCTGTGACTGTTCACCAGCTCAGCCAAGGCCATTTTCTGCATAGTCATACACGCAACACACACACACACACACACACACACACACACACACACTGAGACACATGCTCTACAAAATGTAGTTTTACACACACTTTGAATGTGTTTAAATCCATGTTTTCAAATGCTTTGTGTGTGTATGTGTGTGTTCTTGTGTTGCTGTCGGTCTGAGGACCAATGTTATGAATTATCATAGTGAGGACATTCTGCATTGTGAGGACTGGCCTCAGAATTATTATCTGCAGCTCACATTGGCTTCACGGGGCTTTGCACACTACCTGCTTAGCACCAATCAGCAGAAAAACACTGTTAGTGACTAGTGGATAATTTAGCAACTGAAGATATTCACTCAGATATTTCTCTCAGGGGTTTATAGAGACCAAAAACAGAGCTAAAATAGAGTAAATATTGACTTATATTTGTCAGTTGGACACAAACATGACTGTTGGATGTGTAGAAAAATTCAACTTTGTGCTTGGAAAAAACGTTTTTGGTCAGTTAAATGTTTTTTATATTTATTTATTTAATTATTACTATAATGGACAAGTCTTTGTTGCTCATAGTACAAGTATAGTACATTTGAAAGTGATACTCCACCCAGATTAAACTCCTCAAGCATCATCTGTTTACCAAGGGCTTCAACCTCAGTTAACCCTTTTAAGCCTGTCATTAGTGCTCACTTTATTTTTATGTTTTTCAGTCCTCGCTTTTTATTTCTTTTGTCCCTTGTGTCTCATGTAAAGCGTCCTTGGGTTTCTTGAGAGGCGCTTTAGGCATTCAAGTTATTATTATTATTTTTATTTTATTTTATTATTATTATGATGATGATGGTGATGATGATTACCTTCTGGAAGATTGTTGAGAGCTTGAATTATCCTCATTCAACTGTAGTACATCAGTGACTGGGGTTACATTGAATAGTTGTGTGTGGTATATTGTAAGTCAATGGGAACAACTTTTTTATGGCGTGATAAAGTCTAAAGAAAAATCTCAAGTCAGTCTTTCTTCATAGTCCATTTCTCTGCTGCCCATCAAAAGGCTTAGTTCATCCAAAAACATCAGTTCTTCCAAAATGTATGTATTTTTTATACTGAAGAACCACAATGGTATTCTGATTAAGAGTTTAATGAAATGAAATACAAAATTGCACACTGTGTGCAGAATTTTGCAAGTGATAACTTAATTGTGTATAGCATTGTGTGCATATTTTTGTTATACGGACAATATTGAATCTGACATTTAGAGAGTCATTGACAGAAAATAATGATTATTCATTTTATTTTTATTTTTATGAAACACTAAAGTTTAAGACCTTTTACCTCACATATGTAGGCAGATCTTCCCACACTCTAGGCAGAACATTGAAAACAGTGACATGCTTCGCTGTGTAAAAAGAGACTGAGATGAGCAACAATGAAACTGAGAACAGTGAGCGTAGTTAACCATCAAATAACCAACATGTTTTACATGAAACCAACTCAGATCAGATATGACATCAAAGAAACTAGTGAAAATGAAGCCTCAGTCACTTCTGCAATGATAACAGTGTTTTATTTTTCATAAAAACAAGTGTCCCTTGCGTAATTTATGAAGAAGTTACACCTACACAAGTTGAGTTCATGTTGTTGAAAAGGAAGCAAAAGTTAGTTGGTAGTCTGTTTATACTGTGTGTGTGTGTGTGTGTGTGTGTGTGTGTGTGTGTGGTGAGTTAGTTTAAGGGTCTGTTAAAACATTGATGTGTGTGTAAGGGAGTATTTCATTGTGTCACTTTGTTTTTAATAGCAAGTATATCAACTTTGCTCAGTGCGATTTTGCAACTGTGAATTGGTAAGGTGTGTGATTCGAATGAGTGTTTATCGTAGCATATATGCATCAGTGCGAGTAATGTGTGTGTGTGTGTGTGTGTTTGGTGTGAGGAGGTGTTCCTGTGGCTCTGATTGACGTCAGCATGCCTGAATGTGGCTTCTGTTGACTTCCTGTCAAAGCAGATGGACTGAGTTTTCACTTCCTCCTTCAGAACCGCAGCTCATCAGGTGCTGTGTGTGTGTGTGTGTGTGTGTGTGTGTGTGTGTGTGTGTGTGTGTGTGTGTGTGTGTGTGTGTGTGTGTGTGTGTGTGTGTGTGTGTGTGTGTGTGTGTGTGTGTGTGTGTGTGTGTGCGTGCGTGTGTGTGACTTTTCTGCGTAAGGGCAAAAGAGGTTGTCACTAAATTATGTGTTGCAATAAATTTTATTTTCTTCTAAGTACTACTGACTGCAGAGACTGGTGAACACTCTTCTACTCATCTGTTTTCAGATGTTCTCTAAGGACAGTAAAGAACCTGGCTGAACATTCACATTATCGTATTTTTGGCTTCAAAGCTCATTAAAGGATAAACCTGTCATTTTGTCTTTTTATTATTATTATAAACAAGTCCAATGAGAACACCAAAACCAAGAAGAAATGTTTCCTGTCCCTACTAGGCTGATTAATTCTATTTAAGCCAAACTCGCATTTGTATTTCATGTTCTTTCTTTACAATAAAGACAACCTTGGTTTTCCAATTGTTATTGTAAAGTTTGGTTGCTTTAAAGTTTTTGTCATGCAACACATGTAATTAAACAAATGATCAAATCAATCAACAGGAAATTCATCTAAAACTATTTTCTTCATTGTTTAAGCATTAAAGTTTTTTTATGGCACAAAAAGGGAGAATTCACTATTTTTTATTATTTTTATTATCTGGTGTTAAATTAAAATTTCTTTCTGTTTTGGACTGACACTTTGAAGAAGACTGTTTGGGCTTGTGAAAAATGTATTTTTCAATAGCTTCTGAAATGTAAGACCAAAAAAAGGAGTAACTGATAAAATAATCAGCTGATTAATCCATAATATTTGTTATATCCCCAACTAAATTCATGCATGTACAGTTTGTACAGCATAAGTTTTATATATACAACTTTTATGAGTTTTCTGCCACAGAGTCAGATAATGCATCAAACTGTAGCTGATCATTTAGAAAGACAAATTGGTTTTGGCCTCTTCTAAAGATTTGTTTTTATAATAATGAAAAGGTAAAGTTACACCAGTGCATTTACCTGCATGGTAAATCTTAAGTATTATTGCAAGGTTGCACTGGTGTCAAATGTTGTAATTAGGTTGTGTGCAGTCAACACTTGCCCACCTCTGAATCTCCCCAGTGTTTCCCCATGGTCCTCTCTGTAGAACACCTCCTCTTCACATAAACTCAAACATCTACATCCACACCTGCCACATTCCCCCTCTATCCTTATCATTCCCAGCCTCCATCCAGCTGTTTTTCATCCCCTTGAGTCTTTTTTTCTCTTTTCATTCATCTGTTTGTCTCTTTCTTTCTTTATTATCGCTGGAGGAGGAGGAGGAGTGGGAGGGGGTGGGCAGGAAGTGTGAGGCAGGAAGAGAAGATCAGATTGTTCCTGTTTTGCTGTCTCTAAACTGTTGTAACTTGACGGAAGCCAGGAGGAACTGGTGTGTTGACGTGAGGTGTGTGTGTTGGTGTGTGTGTGTGTGTGGTGGTGTGTATGAATGTCTGTGTCAGCCCACAGGAGAAAAATAGGATGCAGCGAGACAAAGGCCTATTGTCTGTGCCAACACGCTGCACAAACATGCACATGCTGATACAATGATATAACACGTAAATACCTACAGTGCTGCATTAGACACAGGTGAACCTGTTTCACCCCCTCTCAGTCAAAACTGTTAATTCTTCTAATTCTGTATAAACAGACGGATGAATGATATAAAGCCAAAACTGCATCGCTTGCGTGTTTTGAATACATTCATGAGACAAATCCAATTAAAGTCATGCATTACAAGACAAGTGCACCTCCTCTAAGTGAAACGCTTTGCTCCTAAAGCACAAAGAACATCTCTCACCTCGAAAACATATAATTTACCATATATATGGAACTATACTTTATATTTATTATTTTTTGCATTTGCATTGCTGTTATAATGTCTCTTATTATATGAATGTAAGTGATGCTCAAAGCTCCTATGATGGGGATACTTTAGTTCTCAGTGGATACATTTGGCCTCATCAGACATAGGGCTGGGCGATATGGCAAAAAATGATCACGATATATTTTTTCAAATCGTTAGACCTCAATTATTATCACCATTTTTTATATTGTTTTTAAACTGCCGGTTTTAAAGCATCTGTACTGAAAACTAAGAAACTAGAGATAAGTTCAATATTGTATTAACATACGAAATACATAACAAAGCAAAAATAAATAAGATGATCATAGAAAAATAGAAAAACTATTTTTACTCAACAGTACAACAGATGTAGAAAAATATACCACACAGTGAACTACTTTACAGCCGTTAGAGTTTTTGCAGGTATGCAAGATCAGAAGTAAACAAATTGTGAGGTATGTTGGAGTTAGAAAGCCCATATTGTTAATGTTTTGCTAACTTGCTTATTGAACTAAGTTCCATTCAGTAATAGTGTTTTCTCTGTAAGTTATCATATGTCCCACACTCTTGAAGGCACCATCATATTAGTCTTCTATTTGCAATAACCACCATAAAAACTGTATCATCCCAAGTTTAATTCAGCTCTCTGTTGCAGGTCAAACTCCTCTTTCTCACCTGTTTTCTGTCAGTATCTTAACTGCCATCTAAAAAAGGAAATTAAATGGATTGTTCATGGCTTATTTTGTTCTGTCTTTTGGAGTACATACACCATTGTGAACTTGACAGGTTAAGTAGATATAATGTGACTAAAGTCTGTCCTACAGTATATTTGGCTCATGCAAAAATGTGATATCAGTTGGTAGGTGTTGAGCAGAGGTAGGTTCAAGGTGTTTTCATATTAGGCATGACTGATTTGTACCGTGCCTAAGTTCAATTGGTCCCCTTATCCACTCGCTCAGCTTTCACTTTAGTAATGTTGTTTTGTACCCCGAGTACACAAGTGTAGAAAGTTGAACCTATTGCATGATCCAAAACCGCCAAAAATGGACTCAACCTTTGCATTATGAGACAGCATCAAGCATCAACTGTCAGATGCAGATTTTGTTGGAGATTGGCGGAGTTGCCTTTGCAACTCTACTGGCCAACTACTCATGTTAAACAGTAGTCCACATTTAAGTGGATTAACCAGCCTTGCCCGGGTACAGTACACAGTGTTCACACTAATCAAATAAACTGGTCTATGGTGTTCCCAAATTTGATCCTGATGTAAAAGCCCCCTTACAGTCCAATTAGCCAAAATTATGAGACATAAAAATGCTTTCATACGGTCTGTAAACTCTCAGTGGAGCTCTGTGGGGAAGCAGTGACACACATTTAAAAAATCTCAAGATTTTAGATTTTTACTCATGATTTTAATTTGAATATATTTTTTACATTTGTTTTTTATCTTGTGTTTTTTGCTTCACTGCTGCCCAATCTATTGCCCGTTGGGGACAAATAAAATAATTGAGTGATTGAGGTTGAATGATCAGAAGTGGCAGTGGAGTTTAAACATGAAAAGCATCGCGTGAGAACAGAAATCAGGACAGGCTTTTTATTGGGTTTAGCAAGATCAATTTCCTCCAAATGATTGGAAAATTGCTAAAAAATGAATTTGTAACAATAGCCATGTGGGAGATGAGTATCATGTTTAGTTTGTAAAGTAAATCATTTCTAAAAAAGCCACCGCGTTGTTAAAGCTTATTATGTAATTTAGGTGCCTTCTTTTAAAATGTTTGTACTTTGTTCAAGCAATGTGCAATTTTTGTTGTTGTTTGTACTTGAGAAAAACTGGTAAAGAAACTGTATGACAGCCCCTAAAAGCCACCCTGTGTGTGTGTTTTAATTGAACAGAGAGTGTGTGTGTTTTAGGGGCACGTTATGCAACCTGGACCAACTCTATCAGTGCATCAGGTCCCACCCACCCAGTCTATTCAGTGCTGAGTGGAAATATGCACAGAGTCATGCATGCTGTCGTTAATTACTGTGTTTTTCACCAACTCATGTTCTCATTTGTTACTGTCACAGAAGTAAACACAAAGTACACACTGAACTATTGTCTTAGATAGTGTATATGTTAACACACATACTTAGGTGTTAGTATCATGCTTCAGTTGTAGCCTATGGCACACTGGGTGGGAAAAATACTGTAAAAATACTTTTTATTTCTCTGTAGATAATTAGAATATTTTGGTCGTCAGATTCCGTCTTTCAACACTCCAGGTATTGAGTCTCATAATCAAAACTGTAAAGGAGACTCATTGTTTTTACAGAGCTGTTATCACGTCACAATCACAAACAGGTTAGTGAGGTCTGCTTGCACATGTGCCGAAAATTTCCACATAATGGAGACGGAACCAAAGCAGCTGTTTTGTGTCGTGGTGTCATAACAGAGCCAGGAAATATTCTGTCCCATTCCTACGGCATTTAGCTGTGAGAACCTCACAAAGGTATGACCCGACTTCCTGGTCAAGTCGACCTCCGTGATGAAATGCTGTCATACAGGATATATGTGAGTCGGAGGGCTCGCGAACTCTCCCGACCTTTTTCACATATGCAGGCACTGTGTGTGTGTTTTGCTGCCCAGCAGTGTGGAAAGGTGTCAACAAGTTGACTTTTTGAATCCCATTGTGCCTTTCCATTGTGCTGGTGTTTTCTTATGAAGCGAGCAGGCCCCCCTGACATTTTCCCAAAAAGAAGCCTACGTGTTATCTCAAAGCTCAGCGGTGCTCTTTGGTCAACACTAAACAATACGTATGGATGGAATATATAGGTGAAAGGTATTTGGACCGTGTGGAGCTGTTATGCAATAGGGTAAGAAAACAATGCACATGCAGTACATTTGCTGTATATGGTATGGTACATGCAGAGTGAGTTATGGGATGGACAGTTTATTAATGGCTCCTTTTGTCCTTGTCTGACCAGGAAATTCTTACTGGACTAACTGGGTCTTAGGTAAAAGCTTATGATAAAAACACTCGGAGGATAAAAATAGTGCTGCTGCTAAATTTGGTAATGACCGGTTTGGGAGTTCTTTGTCTTTAAAAGAGGAGTATCTCAGATTTATGGCCCTGTTCAAATGATGACATATAATTTAGGTGCAAGGGGCTTTTACTTAGTTTCTAAATAAATCATAGGTGCAAAATTGCCCATTCCCTTTAAATTGGGGACTCCTCTGCCCCATCAACAACTCCATTTGACTGCATAACCTATTTAACTGAGCAGCACTACTGTTTGTTTCACATGTTGTGAACCTATGTCAACACATTTAAGGATCTGAAAAATGTGCACTTTAAATAACAGGAAAATGATGAGCCACACCTCGTTTTAAGACCAGCAAAAATGGCAAATGCATCATTCTGAAACTAGTAATGACAGTTGCACTGACAGTTTAGCTAAAAACTCCACTGTGTGTGTGTGTTTGAATGTGCAGCTCAACAGAGCTTCTAGCATTGCTGAGGTCTCTTAGTTTCACAATCCACTTTCCATGTATCACTTCTGACAAACCTGGAAGTGAAATATCACCTCATGAAACCTCACCTGAGAATTCACTGGCTGGCAACCACACTGCAAAAAAAGAAAGTTGTGTGAACTCAAAATTTCAAGGCAACAAACTTCGATAAAATTTTAAGTTGGACAATTAAACTAAATATTTTAAGTTTTGTTTTTGAGTTTGCTCAACTCTGAATTCAGATTTTTGAACTTATAATTTCACATTGTAATATCTTTTAATCCTTACTTCTGCTAACTTCAGCAATGTGCTGAATTGGCACGATTGTAACGGCGCTATGAAATGTCAGCTAATGTTGCAACCACAATTTTGAGTTAGCATTGATACGCTAATGGCTACTCTTTTAGCTGTAACAAGCAGCGCTGCTAGCATCAGTTAGCCGCTAGCATCAGTTAGCCGATAGCATCAGTTAGCTGCTAGCTTTCGCTAATGACCGAATTTCACCGCTTTCCCGCATTTCACAACAAAGAAAAAAGAGTTAGCAGAACTATTGTCCCTTGTTGTGAACCCCAACTTGAAGATATAAGTAACAACAACTCACAAACAGCAGAAACTGGCTTCCTTTGTTGTGCTAACTTACATTATTGCCCTAAATGTCAATAATTTATATTTACTTACTTTACTTTAACTTAAATCACTGTTTTAGGCAAAAAATACAAGTTGGCTTTTTTTGCAGTGCAGACAAAGATTAATTCTATTGGTTGGTATTCTGTGCATCTTTTTATCCAAGAGGATCCTCAACTAATCTTGTGAGCTCTAGGTTTAGTGATCGTTAAAGAACCAGATCAGATAATACAAACTAGATAACAGATAACACAGCTTTATTTTTTATGGGCTGGAAACCCCATTTTAACACAACCCTCAACTTTTAAGGTATAAGAATGTGTCGTCCTTCAGCGCCTCTCTTCAGTTGCATAACATCAAAATCCAGTTTCTGTTTGTTGTTCTGGGCTGCAGTTAAGAACATGAAAAAATATTCTTCATTGCATAATTTCTTCGAGTTACGGAAACTGCCTTAAGATGTGTTTCATGTTTCAGAGAGAGGAGCAAAAGGGCGGTGAATGAAGAAAACCTCATTAATCTCTTTATGTATGTTGTTTAACACAAGCCTCAGACAACCCTGAGCTCCCTCCACCAAACAGTGGCCAAGTGCGTGCAGGAATGTACAGAGGAGGTCACAGAGAGGAGGAGTAGAGAGATAGAACAGGAGGAGGGATGAAAGGAGTGATGAGGTGAGAGGGCAGGAGAGATCAGGGTTGTCTTGAGAAGGGAGGAGGAATAAGTGAGGTGGTGCCTGAGAAGATACGATGCAGGAAGGAGGGCAGATGAGGAGGATCTAAAGCAATAATACAAAGAAACAAAACAGATTTCAGTACCATGTCATTAGAGTTTACAATGATTTCAGACAGCCACTTTATAGTCTATATGTTCTGTTCTATTGAAGTTGCATGTTTTCCAGTACCAAGGCTGAATTATTATGGAATAATTGTGAGGAGAATTCAAAGTGGTGGCTTATGAAATAAAATAATAATAGAATTGAGAAGTAAAACTCTATGATCTGATGTAGGAAAACACTGATATTGAAATTGGTTACTGTGGATCAAACCACAGTGATCCTGTTTATAAACTACTACACCGATAAAAAAAATCACAAATACATAGAAATCTGAAATGAAATGTGAATCAGAATTTTTGTGCAGATAGGGCAGCTTAGTTAAAAAAACAAAACAACTGTTAAACATGGCAAATGCAGGGGTTTTATATAAGGTTCTGCTCCAAAACATAACAAAATACTCAAAAATTGTGTTTTGTACAGAAAAAAAACAGCATAATACCAAATTAATATAATAACAGTGGTGCAGTTGGGATGATGTTTTTAAGCAGGTACCACTACTGTATTTGGCCATCAGTAGTGGAGAAGTATTCAGATCCCATACTTGAGTAAAAGTATTTCACACACTGTGAAATTACTCCACTGCAAGTAAAAGCCCTGCATTTAAAACCTTACTTAAGATAAAGTTCAAAAGTATCAGCATCAAAATGTATTTAAAGTATCAAAAGTAGAAGTATGTCTTTATGCAGAAAGGCCCCAGTCAGTTATGTTATTTTTTATTGATTAATGTATGTAAGTAGCATTTTACTGTTATGTTACTTAATATACTGTTGTGAGGATTAATAATAAAAAAAAAAAGTGTAATCATTTTTAATTGATCATGTTTTTCATGTTAAATCTTGACCTGAAAAGTAACTAAAGCTGCCAGCTAAATGTAGTGGAGTAAAAAGAGTACATTTGCCTTTAAAATGTAGTGAAGAAGTATAACATGACATAAAATGCAACTACTCAGGTAAAGTAGTAAGTGCCTCAAAATTGTACTGAAGTACAGTACTAGTAAATGTACTTAAATTGTTTCTTGAAAACACCAAAAAACATGTATTTTGCACTCAAGCCAGAACAACAAACATCTGACATGAGTCACACCAGTGGTTGATTGTTAAACAGAGACTTAGTCTTAGGTTTCAAGTTGTTTTCAGAGGGACTTGAGGGAATACGTACATTTCATTGCTGGTAAAATACAAACATGACTATGACGCTTCTTCACCGAATGCTGCAGGAAATATGTGCATCATTTCAGAGACTGCATCATATCTCTATACGTGGCCTTCTACGTACTTTCACACCACATCCTCTAAACAAGCACAGAAGATATGTGTATGCAGGCATTTATTTACCACGATCTCATAATAGGTCGTCATGTGACACGCTGAGTTAAAGCCAGGGGGCTCCTGTGGCAATAACTCGTACACAGCGGTGCACCTGTCCGGGGCTTCTCACTGACGCAGCCCGCCGACTCCAAATAGAGATGGATATCTGACAGGGTGACCAGTGTGTTTATCTCACCAACACAAGTGTGCGTGCATGCTCATGATTCTGGTCCAAGAGCTTTAAATGCATGTAGGTCAGCACTACTACTGTGTATAATCATGGCCTGTTTCAAGGCTTTGAATATGCTTCAACTGTAGCTCACATAATATTTATCTCCATAAGAAAATATCTGACATTAAGTGTTTTAAATAGATGCAACATTTAATGCACAATAAATGACATTACATTGCTGGAATGCGGCTGAATCTCTCATTAGTCCAAAGTACTGGAAGCTGTTCACCAAATACATTTTCCAGGATTGATAGGAATTTACTTATGCTTTCATTTGGCCTCTGCAATCACGTGGCAGAAACAACATCTGCTCTCCCTTTGGGGCAGCAGACCATCTTTGGCTGATGAGGTAATGCTGGACCGCTGCCAGCCTCGTGGTCTTGATATGGCTATGGTTCAATAAGGGATATTATTGCAGGCCTACCATGTCTAAATGTCACAGATACAGTATCTGCCAGCCTATCACTCTGTCTCCCTCCTCACACTGTGGTGCATGTCCACAAAATGCCAACATGAGCAGTTGCCATGGCAGCAGCTCCCCCCCTTTTCCTCCAGTTAAAGTCCCCCCCCTCCTCTCTTTCTCCTTCTTCTGTCTCTTCTCGACCTTCCAGGTTTCCAAGTATTGATAAATATATTCTTGGCCCAGTTTCTCTCTATGTTTGTAGCTCATAAGTCTCAGTGTATATGTCGCCGGGTGTCTTGTGTTACCTGCAGTCTTAACTACTTCCCGCATCTGCCTACTTTAACGGCCTCAGGCGAGGGGGGGGCTACTGTGCAAACCCCCAAAATCGGAAGTACTGCAACCTCATCCTGTGTTAGTTATGATGATTTGAAGCCAGGTTTTATGTCCAAATTGGATTAAACTCCACCAAAAAGACAACCCCTGCATATATTTTTGTTTTAAACCCACTCAGACTGCCTCAAGTGTCCAGGCAGAGGTCCGGTCTCTGGGCAGGGTGAGGAGATGAAACCTTACAAAAAAAGAACTTGTGTGACGGTGAGAGGGTTTGGGTTTCTCTGACGGGAACTGTTTATACTGCTGACTGGAAAGGCTGTGATAAATGTAGAATCATTTCCCCCTCTGATTTACTCCAATTGCTGTTTGCAAAGTACTGTAAACATTACATGATTTTAGGTACTGTTTTGATTAAATTCAGATTTCAGATATTTCGGCACTGAAACCTCTGCCATTGTAAGACTGGTGATTTTCAAAGGCAGGTCTGGTGCACTCTGCTAAGGGGTCGCTGAAAAGTTTCTAAATTAATTTATCTAAATGATCACAATGTAAATTTCATTTTTCAAAAGGCTTCACTGTTATCTTTAATATTTACATCAATAAAAGTTCATAGATTTTGTACTAAATTAGCAAATCTATAACTCTCATGTTTGCAAATCTGTTAAATACATGTCTTATATCTTTCTAAGCGAGCTGTCACACATGCGCAAATGCAGGCGACTGCTGAGGCGTGCCCATGCTGAATGTGGGCAACCACACACACTGCTTTCCCATTGGTTGAGACTACACTGCAAAAAAAGGGGGGTCTAAAAACAAGTTAACAACACTAAATCTGAGGGAAATTGTACTCAAAAGTGAAATTTTCTGTCCAGATTTCTTGAACTAAGATTGTAAAATCTAGAAATAAGATTCTAGCATAAAGTTGAACACTTAAAATAAGAAATTAACTCTTTAAACAAGATACATTATCTAACACTTCTAAATGTAAGTTGTTGTTTTTTTTATCTTGGTAAGGACCAAATCATTTGCAGCGTATCAAAGTTGAAATTCTCTGGTACATTAGCCCTATTCTCATGAATGATTCTTATCTTTTAGTTTTGGGAGGTAAAAAAACTCTTGTCAAGTAAAAATAGGCAAGCTGATTATGTATTTCACTCCAATAATGTTCTGCTGAAAGACTGAGAATACAATGTTCTGTTGTTGCAACACAGTTTATTGACAAGCTTGGAAACGGTAAAATAGCCAATGATATAATGGAACAAAGTCACCAGAACATTGTTTATTGATTACATTAGTGCATTTCTAATCCGATATTAGTCTACTGGGATGAACATTTTAGAAATTTGAGGTTGCATGGAAAGCTTTAAGGTCAGAAATATCTCCACATGCTCTCAGCCAAGGGTGTAGGTATAGTGGAGGGTTCCACCTTTCTTCAGGAAGCAGTCGTGCTGATGGGTTCCCGTCTTGAGCTGGCGCTGGCAGACTCCCAGGAGGTCATCGAAGAGGTAGTCGCTGTCGTGAACCTCGAGCCTTAGTATGTCGTTCTGCTGGGCCTTGAAGTGGCTGAACTCCTCCTCCCACCAGGGGTTGGGGTTGTCGTTACGGACGGATGTCTTTCCCAGATCGGCTGAGCCACTGAACACCTTGACGTAGCCGTCTGTGGTTCCCAACAAGCCGGAGGGAAGATCACTGGCCCGCAGGTCGAACAGCTTTAGCTGCGACTGAGCCACATTCAGGCTGCACAGAACCAGAATGAGCAAGGGAAGACTGGAGGCCATGGTTTCTCAGGACGCTATGGGGAGGGGGGACAACAAAGTTTACTTAGCCTTTATCTAATATAAAGTAAACATTTCTGTAGAAAAAAAACACAAGTGGGAAGCAGGTGTCATTCGTTTTAGACAATAACTTACACTGTGTAAGATTTTTTTTTAGCTGGATTTATACTGGGGAGTAAAAGTCATGATTTCTTATTTTACTTCTTCTATTTTGAGCATTTTTAAAAATTGATTTATTGTGAGCTTTACAGAAATACAACAGTTTAGTACCCTATGATTAAAGGCCATTATGCAAAATAATTAACTGTAACTAAAAGGCTATAAACAGAGTTGCTGATAAGGTGCATTGATGCTCCAAGTTTGAACTGGAAAATAGTTCTTGTTGGTAACCCCTCCTCCCCTTAAAGATAAAACAAATCTATTTGCTCGTCAGCTTTCCACACACTTTGTTGAGTTAGACGTTAAGATGTTGCAATATTGTCACTGGAGGCGTGTGTGAAAATTTAGCCCCCATAACAGCTGGATTTGTTTGGACAGTTTTTCCTTCCACGGTTCTACATACATTCACAATATGTTATGCAATCATAGTACCTTCCCATTTCAAAATGAATAGATTAATTTTGCAGTAGATGTATATTGTGTATTAATTATTTTTAAAGTGGAGTTTGATTTTCCAATAGTCAATCATTTATCGCCTAAGTCTATCACAGTGCCATAAGCAGCATTATGTGTACAGGTTGAAGTAAAACTACAGTAAATGATTTATGGATTAGATTAAAGCTCTCCATAGTTATCAATCCAATGTGCCGTGACTTTGTTGTATCTTTCACTAGTCCCTCTATGTAGTCTTCAGTTTCTGAAGGATCACAGGTAACATGTAAAAAATTACTTTCATTACTAATCACCAAATATCTAGTGATTTAAGCCCTTTTTGGTGGATGGATTTATTAGTTTGTTTAAACAAATAAATAGATATATAGATATATGTATATATATTCTAATTAGATACGAAATAATAATGCTTTATCAACACTTACAATGTACCTTCATAAATTCATTTATCATTTAAATTTCTCTTTTTAGTGCACCAATTTCCCAACCAAAATAGACAAGACAGATGAACCATAAACCAAAACCGTTTGAACTAAATCCACTTATATAAACCTGCACATACTGATTTATTTAGTTATGTCAGGGTAGCCGAAACAATTTGTGATTTGTGCTATAAAAACAGAGGAGGGCTGTGATTTCAGGCAAAAATTTACTACGAGCAAACTCTTTCACACTGTGAAATTTGATAAGATTTTGTTGTTATAAAAGCATCTATTATAGACGCTTTAAAGCAAGGTAATTATAACAGAAAGAGGAGTGCTGAAGCTCTAGAGGTTCTGGTTGATGATGGCACTATCAGTAATCTTGGGAGTAAAAGCATTAGTTGTTACACTATGACCGGTCAGACCTAGGACATGAGATGTAAAAGTCTTACCTGTAGTCTGGATACCTTGCTTCTCAACTCTCCATGTGCTGTTCCATGTTTTTAACCTGAGTCGATTACATATCAGTTTGAGGAAAACCCTCCCATAAAAAACGCCTTTTCAAAGAACAGCCTGCTACTCTCTCAGCATTACGCAATATGACTTTCTGAAAGAAGACTATGACCACTCAATTAAAATTAGTTTTATTGGTCCAACCAATATTGTGCATAATCTTGTCAAAGTAGTTTTCACAAGTTTCCAGCGTATAAATAATAGTAAAACTGCAGTCAACAATGCTTTCTATCATAACAATGGAAAAAATTAAAGTTGTTGCTCATTGTAATGAATCTAAAGAGACTGATCTTTGAACCCCTCAGCCATAAAGATGCTTTTAGCCTCTTTTAACTCTCTTTTTTGGTTTTCCAATCTTTAACTTTTGGTTCAGTCTCTTTTCTCACATCAGCGTCGTGTCCAGCAGCAGCAGCTGTTTTCAGTGGAAAGACTCTCATAAACCCAATGTGCACTACCTGCTCAGCACCAAACAACAGACGGACAAGGTTACAGGCGAGCCGGTGAACACAGTAGAGCATTTACCAGCTGAAGATACAGATATAATTTTTAGGAGTTGGTGGAGAGTAGGTGAAATTTGAGATAATAAATCAGCTTTCCAGCTTCATCTTCTGCTAAAAAAAAATGGCCAAAAAATAAATGAATGCAGGTGTACAGAAAACTAAAACCACCTCGGTCAATTTTGAATTTTTGTATTTAGGAAGAAATCTTACAGTAATCAAACAGTGTAGACGTGTGCATGTTTGCCAAGCTGTCTTTTTGTTGCCAGGCAGCATGCGTATTTGACCGTTGTTGTTGTCAGATGAAAAAGAATTTTCTTACATAGCATTTCGGTGTTTTTAGAGAAATATGGGACAGAATAGCTCTTATCATTCCGTAGCATCAGCAGTAGAGAGAGAGAGAGAGAGAGAGAGAGAGAGAGAGAGACAGAGAGAGAGAGAGAGAGAGAGAGAGAGACAGAGAGAGAGAGAGAAAGAGAGAGAGACAGAGAGAGAGAGAGAGAGAGAGAGAGAGAGAGAGTGTGTGTGTGTGTTTGCGCAATTACAAAGCCTGCGGGCTACTGACAAGATCTTGTGTGCTGTACTACATAAGTGACAGCTACATTTGTTTATTGGAAACCAAGATGACAGTGATATGGGCACTTTTTCTACATGTTCCTGGCAGTGGTGGCACACCTCTAGCTGCTCACTGACAATAGCTGAGTGAATGAAAAGTAAGAGTCATATTCCAACCTGTTCTCCCGTCAAAAATGTTAATATAGGTCACTTGTATAGGCAGCGAAAAAAGAGCTATATCTCTCCGTATTTCACCGTCCACTGTAATGCGTCTGCCGCTTGTAGGAGTGATTGACAGCCAATCGAAGTTTAAAACTGCATTCAGTTGGAGGTTGGGGTGGTGGATGGGTCGAACAAGCTGTGGACTTTTCACTCAGGAGAGCAGGGTTCGTCTCCTGTGTGAAAACAAAAGTAAACCATTTTTAACTTAAGTTACGTGAATTACATTTTTGAACCTAATATACAGTTTTTTAAGTAAATGAGTCACGTGACCCTTGTAACTACTTAATTTCCGACATTTACATACATTTATTTATTGTTTAAACTATCTTTCATAGTGCCTTACCAGACATGTTTTGCCCTAAACCTAGGTCAGTGGTTTTGCAACATAAATCCACAGAAACTGCAGCCTTTTTTTAACAACCACAGACCTTACATATGTGTGCTATTTTTTGAATAGCCGTTGTAGCGCGAGCCACAGGCCGGCCCGAGCCGCGACAAACGCGAGCCGCAATATGTGCCGTAATTTGTGGTACTGACACACAACCTCTTCTGCCGTTTATGTTGGAGAACTTGTTGCATATTTAGGTTACAGCTGCTGTTACTCATTCCCTAATGACAGAGCATTGTTTGTTGGATACGATCTGTTTCAGTACTACAGCTGACACAATGTAATCTTGATGATTTATTGTCAATTTAAAATGGTCAATATTGTTGAGTTCATACTTGCACTTTGGGTTTCTGCCAGAACATGTTTACAAGTTTTCATGTTCAAAAACACATATTTTTTCTCATTCTGTCCGTCTGAATATACCTGTACCCACCCTCTGTCTGAAACGCTCTGTTTTAGCGCCTGTCTCTTTAAGCCCCAATCTGCAAAGCATAGCATCTGTGCTGTTGGCATCTCTGCACTATCATTGCAGCTTGGGATTGACTATAATGGCACTGTAGATTCACTGATATTAATATTTTGTTATTTTTCTTCACATCACAACCATGCGGAAGTACAGACTGCTCTTTTAAAGGCATATTTCCTGTACCAACCCTGTGCATTAAATGCCTTGATACACAATATTTATATAGCACCTACAAATCAACTTATTACAATATGGGACCTTTAACAGGCTGCAAAAAAATATTTGAATGGGAAAGGGTCTTTAATCATTTTTGAGTTGAATAACTTAAAAACATTTTTTTTATTTGCTTTAATCTATTGCATTATTAGGTTGAACTAGCTAAAACTAATGCGGTCTTATACAACAGTCATTCAATAAATCATTCCATCATGAAGGTTGTAATGTTCAGGTTTGTTGAAACTGTATTAGAGATGTTGAATAAACTGAATGATCCTTTTGAAGGATGTAGTTTGCTGTGCTGTTGAATTATAATGCATTATATAGAGATATTTATCTGCATTGATATAAACGGAGAGGACAATTTAGCCGAATAATATATTTTTAAAAACACATTCATGTGATTTATATGAGTAGTGAAGTGCAGTGGCAGGTTTATATGAGATGCTTTTCCCTTCACATTGCTCAAACCCCACGACCTCTGCTGCTGACACCCCAGGGTGTCTGTGTTTTGAATGAGAGGCAGGCAACCAGAGGACAGATTTGTGTCCAGAAATGCGTCAGTCTCGACTTGGCAGGTGCACTCTGTATGTGTGTATGTGTTCAGATGACCATGTAAAACAAGGGTGTGATTATTATCTTTATCTCATTGTATGACACCTTTCTGTGCATGGAAGGAAGTCCATGCTGGGCAGAATTGTGACTCTAATGAGGAAACAGGCCACTGTGACAACAGCGACTTCCTCTCACACACACACACGCACGCACAGACTCCCTCCCCCAGGTGTTTAACCCCCACCCCTCTCACAACACATGCAGGCTTTACTACAACAGTTCATCCATCTTTCTCCGGGGACAAATAACTTCCTTTGGTGTGACAGGCGGACAAAGAGCAGACAGGGCCTGACCTGCGTCACAAACCCCAACATGAAAACATTGTTATTTCTCCATTCACAACTCATCTATGATGTTACTGTTACTGTTAACCCCAGCTCAACACAGCAATAGAGATCTGCTTTGTCTGATTTAGTGTTAAATAAACTTTTGTTAAACAAAGTGCCAGTGTGCACTGAAACTATCTAACTCATACAGATATGAGATTATTATTATTATAAGGTTGACAGGTTTGTAGTTTCTCAACTTGTGATGAAATTTGGTACACGCATTAATGCCGCCTCCTCAGGATGAATTTGAATAACTTGTGTTCTCTGTCTGTAGCTTTGATTCATGACCGAATACCTACAAGACTAGTGACATTCCCGTCAGCCTCAGTGTTAGCAAGCTAATGTGTTAAGCTAAGATGGTGAACATGCTAAACATGAGCATGTTAGCATTGTGATTATGAGTATGTTGATGTTAGCATTGAGCTCAGTATAGTCTCACAGAGCTGCTAGTGTGGTCAGGGTCTCTTTGAAGGTGGAATGTTTCAGTGTTGCTGAAATTAATTTAAAAAACATTTTTTTTGTTGAGTTTCTCCATTCAACAGCTGTTTTTTATTATTAACTTATATTTGGACAAAAGGGGAAATCCAATGATGCCGTATTGAGGTTTTACTTCCTTTTTGCAATGAAATCATAGTACAATGTCCTACTGAGATAGAAGAACTGCTTCTTTTTGTTATGTGATGGCCAATAATGTCATAACGACTGTTAATGTAGTTCAATATATAAACCAAAAACCAATTACTTTTTGCACATAATGTCATCATTCATTAGATTATTGACTTATTATTACATAATCAGCCCAGATTTTTTTTTAAATCATGAAAAATGTTATAATTTAAGCAGGTAATGTTAGAAAAAAAATGTTTTATTGTCAACTCTTAAAAGCCTGACCAATCCTGAACTCTGAATCTAAGTCCCTAGTCCTTATTTAATGTATTAAAACTTAAACATAATTGTAGAGTTTTTATACATTATAATAATAATTTTTTTTCAGCAGTGATGAAGCATTATGATACTTAACCCTTGAAAGTCATAAATGTATTTCATATAATACAGTGCTATAAACAGAATCTAATAATGCATTATGGACATGGACTTCACAGACGATGCTGCCAAACTTATTATGGTGTCGGTAGTCCCGGACATTGAGTGTACCCAAACGCAAGTGCAGTGTTTGGAGAACAATTTACATGAATGATGAATTGTAATTACATGGACCGGGGAAAGTAGTGTACTCTCTTCTGTCTCCATGTCAGTCAGATGCATAGTACAAACAGCACATAAAGTACAGTACAAAATGTGCACGATGTTGACCTAGTGCACTTTTCATACCTGTGTAAACACTTGGCTAACACAGTTTAAACCAGCTGAAGCTCCCAGGGGTGTACGTTGTGTTATGCAAGGTGTTCTAGCGGTCACATAGAAACAGCTTTTGTACAGCATATCGACAGAGAAATCAGTGTAGAGAGTCTGCAGATAAGACTGTTTACCTCCAGCCTCTCTCCCTGAGAAAAAGACAGACCCCCACTGTTTGCTCTACACTGGAATGTGTATATTGTACTCATGAACCAGTTCTTAAAGTCTGGCTATGTGTGTTCAGTATGTATCTGTAGATCTTCATCAGTGTCACTCCAGTGCTTTTCTCAGCAGACAGAGCTCCACAAAGCTGCTTTATTGTCTCCTTTCTGTTTAGTGTCGGATGTGTGTGACAGGGTGACATAATGGCATAATGAGGCTGTCGGCCCGGTCAAACAGAGCTCTGTATGGATTAATTCCTCCATGCCTGACTGAAGGTGCTAACATTTTTTACAATTAGCAACACATTTTGATTAAACAGATCAGGTTTGTTGTGTTGGCACTTGTGTTTTTACTGTTCAGGCTTAATTTGACAAATAAGATTTGGGTTATGTTCTGTTTCATAACCACAACATATTTTCCTTTTTAATTCAGCATCAAGCTATTTGGTTGATTGTGTTGTGAAGCCACTGTCATATCATACTTCTGTATGAAGCCTAAGACTCTACGCTACAAGATTTTGGGCTATTTTGCTTCCATAATATGTCTACTTACATCTGTAGATTTCTCCTTGATTTACAAACAAAACAAAACAAGATAATATCTAATTTTCAAATCTAAAGTGGCTTTTACACGGGAGTGGCAGATTGGTGAGATTGTTTTGCTCAAGATTCAACTTTCAATGACAACTTGGATGAGAAATACCCAAAATGCTCCAGAATTTAAGTGTTCTGAGGAAGGTCATGTGATGCAGTTGAAAGCTCCAGCTGAACAGCTCAATGGACCACAGTGCTGAGATTGTTTTGCCAACAGCCATACGTATGTCTTTCGAGGAACAGTGATCCAGTTTTCAGTGGAACTATTTTCTTTTGAAGTGGTTCTGTGGTAACCTGAGATATTGTTTCCGTAAATGTCGAAATGTTAAAAAATTATTTCAGCAGCTCAAATGAAATGATTTTAATCTCAGATGGATATCTTAAAGTCGATGCAGATTAGACCCAAAACTCTCAAAATGGCTTGATACCAACACAGGAATTGATTCTTCTCAGGATCTGTGGTCAGGATGCCACTCCACTATATTTACATGGTAAATAGTTGTTTGCTGTGTTAATGTAAATTGGGAAGTTTAATGTTGATAACTAATAATTTTCAATACATTTCTTCAGATGTTGAGGGGTTTTTTTTTCATTCTTTGAGCCAGAAATCTCCACTTCAGTAGCACTAACATGCAACCTTTTCCAGACTGGCCTACCTTCAAAAACAAAAATACAGGTTGTTTGCAAAATACAACTCATATTTACGTTTTTGACTCTCCTCCGCTAACATCTTGCGGACGTTGTAGTAATGATAGTTTGCGATGCAGAGTTTAAATGTCGATTGTCACACTCAGGGCAGGAGGGGCCAAGGTGGGTGGGTCGAACAGACGTGATTTTCAGCCCGGAGAACTGGGTTGGTGTCCCATGTGAAAACAAAAGTAAATGACTTTTTTATGCAACTTCCATTGTTTACGTAACTTCTGTGACTTCCATGGCTCACGTCACCCTCGTAACTACATCACTTCCGGCACTTACATTTATTTACTGTTTGAACTGTCTTTTATGACGCCTAACTGCAGCCTTTTTTACAACCGCGTACTGTACGTGTATGTTTAATCACGTGTGCTATTTTAAGAACACTCTGTGGTACTGTGAGCTGAGAAACACTCATTTTGACAAATGCTTATATTTGTCGTTGTGTGTATTGACAAATAATCTATTCTGTTGTTTAGGTTGGAGATCTTGTTGGTCTTTTCCTGTCTATACTTTTACAGAGGGCTTTCTTCATTATCATTGTTTTAGAAAGTTAATGTGATTATTCTGGATGAAGCAACTCACTTAATAATAACTGACATGTTATCTCATATTTTCAGTGTATAATGTCTATAATTACAGTAGCAAAACAGAAAATTTGTCTTTTATCAGTTTTTGCTTTAAAACTAGATGTGTATCTAGTTTTTATGGCTCATAAACCCAAAGTCTCTCTTCTTAATATTCACATTTTTAGAGTAGCTGGTTATCATTTCATTAAATGGCAGGTGTCAGTTGAACAGTGTATCTCTTTAAGGAAGAGGACAGCTCATTATGAGGACCCTGCTGTTTCAGAGGTGCTCGACCTCGGGTCATGTATTATCCTCTTCAGCTCTCTATTGAGTGCTCATCTCTCATTTTGACACCCTCGCTATAGTGTGTGTTTATACTCAAATGCTCACTTTGTATTTGTGTGTGTGTGGCCCCCAAAGATTAGAGTTTTGATTTTGGACAATGATCCACTCATAACTGTGTCCTCAGATAACTCAGTGGCAGAGTGCTGCAAAGAGCAAGACTAATGAAGCGGCAGTAGATTGGGCTGCACTTTACATGAAACTCTTTTAGTATCAAAGATTGTGTTACAATTGAACAGTAGAGTATTCCTTGTTGCTCCAAAATAATCTGGTGCAGGCTAAAATTTTTTTAACTTTCAGTCAGCCTTTTCTGCATATAATGCCCAGTGATCACACAATAGCAAAAAGCTTCAGCTAAGCTAAGCTGCTGCTGTTATATTTCTGAGTAATAATAAATTTAAAAAACACCACAGTAAGTAGGATTTTAACAGATTAAATTAAATCTGCTCAAGTTTACACTATAATACTTGATTATTAAATGGCCTAAACCTAAAGGATAACAAAGTCAGTTGTATTATTTTTGTTATTGTTATTATTTATATATTTAATAGTAGATATTCAGGCTCTGTAGGATTTCTGAATAGTTTTTCTAAATAATTGTAGTCAATTGTGATCAAAAAGTGTAACTTGGTGCTCTTAAACAATATTCAAATTTGAAAAGAGGACAAGAAGTCAATATGCTAAACAAGTGCTGTGTCTAATTTTCACTTAATAAATTACTCCCACCACCTGACCTTGACGTAAATGCATGACACTGCCATGGTACACGCCCAGACAATACTTACAAACAAAAAACATTGATTTCCATTACACAGAATTATTATGTAAGTTTTATGTCATGACATCCTCCATAAATCTAGCAAGGATAATTCTGGAAAATGATTTGCCTGCAACCAATCATGGCTCAGTGTCTTTGACACAAACTGAAAGTCGGACCACTTTAATTTATCCCTGAACCCTCCTCTGGTCATTTATCTTTATTTTGAGAAGTCCGGAGCTGCAGCATGGTAGAATTAACTCTTGATTTATTGTTTACGTGTGAAAGTTTATTCAGGAGCAAAGGCGGAAGTACTCTGGCATAGCGTGTTGTTATAACGCCACAAAAGAGAGAGGTCGGGGTTAGGGGTGGGTAAAGCCTGGGACTTTGACAAGAGAGAACGATGTTGGCTTTCCCTTTCCAAACCATATCTGAGAAGCTTTTTTTAATTCAAAAAACCTTTTTTGATTTGTCCAAGTACACTTTGTCCCTAAACTTAATCATCTACAAGGCACTGGTGCTAACATATTTCATTTAGTTTGGAGAACTTGTTTTCTTGTCATTGATGTCTTGACCAGTAAAATGTCTGTGTGCACATGCCTGAGAAAGAAAAAGAGATGACGAGAGAGTTGGCTACTTTCCCTTTCATTTCCATCCGTGGTAATCCTTCCGAGCAGCCACAATGCCTGTCCAAACATTATTACCATCACCTCCACTATGTGTCACACACAGAGAAATACTCTGGATCCATGTCCAGAGTTCAGAAGACAAGCGGGAATCACGGGCCAGTATCAAACCACAACAGCCATCAAAGTGCCTCCCACTCTCTCTTTCTCTCTTTTGACTTCACTCTGCCAATAGCATGGACTCGCTACTTCGAGATGTAATGTGTATGCAACCCTGGCTACTTTGACAAATGCACGTCCCTCTGTGTGTTCACATACACAACTGTGTTTACTGAATCCTTGTTTGCCCACCTTGCATCATCAGGAGAAGTTGTGAGTCTTCATGTACTGTTTGCAAGTGAAAGCCTGTCATCAGTGTGTGTGTGTGTGTGTGTGTGTGTGTGTGTGACAGATGTGGCTATCTGTATGTTTGCTCTCAGAGGGGAGGTGAGGAATATCACAGCCCTCATACAAACCGCCTGCTCTCCCGCTCTGCTTTCAGATCTAACCGTTGTTTATATGATCCGACTCCTGGAGACAAGGTGACGTCATTACTAATAATATTTTCTACCAGAGCTTCTGTATCATACAGGTTACAGTAAGTGTTTGTCTGTGAATGCGTAGCAGTGTAGGGTAAGCTCACCTCTTACTCACAGCTTACTGCAGGCCATCACCTGTCATAAAAAGATATAAAGATAATTTATATGATAAAAAGAGGTTTCTTTTTACTTGTTGTGGAGACTGGGGTGTAAAAGAAAAGTTGATTTAAAATAGAAGTTTTAATCTAAACCACACAGCAACCTTTCTGAAGTTAGGTGCTAAGCATGAATTTGCAACAACATTTAGTAGATGTCAGTTTAAAAAGTTAAAGAATAAAAAAACATGCATGTGTTAAAGGCATACTATGCAGGAACTGTCATTTACTGTTTGTAACAGCCTTTTCTCCCGTCAAAAACGTTAATATAGGTCGTGTGTACAGGCAGCGAAAAATAAGCTAAGTCTCCATATTTCACAGTCTGCTGTAATGTGTCTTCCGCCATCTTGCTGACGTAGTGATTGACTGCCAAGCAAAGTTTTAAAGGGCAGATTTCTGCAATTGGATTAGGTAGGAGTGGTGAATAGATGGAACAAGCAGCAGATTTTCCCCCAGGAGAGTGGGGTTCGTGTCCCGTGAGGTAACAAAAGTAAACCATTTTTAACTTAAGTTATGTTGTTGTATGTTGTTTCCAAAAAACATTGGTGGCCACAGACATAACAACCGATTTATATACAGGATTCAGTCAGGAGACAGGACCAAACAGTTTGACTTCAGATAATATCAAACATGGCAGCAGGCTGTTGTTGTCAGCTGATTGTATGTTCATATGGAAAACGTATCTCTCCAATATTGCCCAACGCTGAAGTTTCCTTTTTATTCATTCCGCTCTACTCTCCAAACCCAGGCAGAAACAATGTGTTGGCATGGCTACACATCAGTGTCAGAATGAAGATGGATTTTCTTTTTTTTTGTCAAACCAACACACAGAAAACCAGCAAATCCTCACACTGAATAAGCCACAACCACAGGTTTGTTTTGTGGGTGGATTTTTGCTTGATAGTGGCTGAATTCATAATCAAACATATGCCTTTTAATGATCTGTTGATAAACGTATTGATTGATTAATTGTTGCAGCTTTTAAAGCAAATACTGTGTTCAACCTCTTCAACGTCACGACTGGTGGCAGAGGGGAAGATCAGTCATCTTAACAGAGGTTCATGTACTTGGTGGAAGTTGTGTGATGGCAAACACAGAGAAATGGCAAAGCTCCTGAAACAGAAAAAAAATACATTGACTATTTTTCTTTGTTTTTCAGGCCTGATATTAACCTGAAATGGTTACATAAGTACATACTTAATGCACTCTTCTGTACTTTGCTCCTTTCCAGGAATTTGGTTCTTTGTAGTTGGTGATTGATGAGTTGGCATCTGTTCTAACCCTCAGAGGGAGAGGGAGAGAGAGGGAGAAATAGGGAGAGGGACAGAAACGTGGCGAGGGATGTGTAGACCCATTGGTACACTGAAAATTTGTTGCATAAGATCTAAGCCTATTACCACATCATGATGGAAAGACACGCTTATATGTCAACACCACTCCCTTGCTCCTTTTGTCCTTTGGACCACTCTGTTAGTACTGCTCCAATTAGCGGTTTTTAGGCTTTTCTTGCATTGCTTTTATTGGTTTGATAGTTGCATAAGATTATTTGATATCAATAGGCAGATGGTACCAAATGGGTGTGACCAGCGTGTAAAAGTGTAAAAAACTTGTTTGCCGAAGTTGTTTGTTTGTGACTTTGGATGGTATCATCTGTTTACGAGTGTTTAATCAGATGAGAATGCAAATAAATGGGCCTATAAATTCAAGCAATACAAATATGTACCATCTCTCCTGTATATGTATGAAATCATGATGTTACATAAGCTTGACACCTGGACTGGGTTTCATCAGCTTTTTGTAAATCCATCATTGATATTGTGTGTTAAGTCCCTCCTTAGTTTTACAACAAGCTAGTTTTATTCTACACTAGCAGCAATAAATGCTAGAATTAAACTTTCGAATGAAAAAAGATTTGTGTTTCGTGACTTGCACTGGACGACAGTCATCGTATCAAATCAGCCTCACTGTGAGATTAATGATTGTGACTGACCCAACAGAGGCTACCCCGAGTAAAAACCTGTCTGAGTTGAATGAATGAGCTCGGCATAACAACAAAGAGGTTTCTAATAGGTCAACTTTAGACACCCACAAGAGAAAAAACGTAGAGAAATCTTCAGGAATTAGATTCAATTGGTCAACTTATAATTGTTCTCTATCAGAGGAAACAGCTGATCAGATGAGTTAAATGTTCACTTTATCAGAACTTATTCAGAAAAAATGTTTCCATCAGCTGTTAAGCGCATTAACTATTTTTTGGAAAAAAGACAAAAAAAACAGAATCTCCAAAATGGGCATGGAAATTTGTTGATGGAAACATGACTTATGACCACTTATTTTTGTTGTTTTTGAGCCGTGCTGGAATGTTCCTAAATTTTACTTTGGTGAGCACATCAGAACCAACTTCTAATAAACGTAATGTTTCTTTATCTCCAAATGTGTGCCTATAATATTTGATTATATTATACCTGTTGTTACAAACAGGGTTTATTTGTGTGTGAGTGTTCACAGCCGTCTCCAATAAGACAGCATTAGGTCACCTTTCACCGTCCCCCTGCCCCCAAACTCTCAAGTGTCAGTCAGGTGTCCAGAGAGGGTTAAGGAGGGTTGGAGGTTTCCATACACAGTGACAAAAAGGCTGGCACAAGCATCCATCTATTGGAGTCTCACTGAACAACAAGAAGGAATATATTTCCAAAACAATGGCTGTGTTTTCATTCCCCTCTACCTCCAAAGATTTTTTAAAAGTCAGACATAAGCTTCTGTTGTGGCAGTGGCGAGTTTGTGGTTTATTTGAAAGAAAGTAATCCCGGCGTTGAAATGTGGCCAGAGACGACAGTCCTGACCCCCTGCTTTACACGTCTCCCGTGTCATAAAGAAGCTGCAGTGCCAAGTATTTACCCTACTCAAAGCACACTATACCCGCTGGCACCGACTCCCCGTGGCTCCCAGCCAAGGGGAGATCCAGAGCTGAGTTTTGAGAAAACACCTACTTGCTTGTGTGTGTGTGTGTGTGTGTGTGTGTGTGTGTGTGTGTGTCTGTGTGTGTGTCTGTGTGTGTGCGTGTGCGTGTGCGTGTGCATGTGTGAGGCCTGATGAAAGGGTTGGTTGAGTCAGCACGATATCAGTTATTCCACCTCACATTTGATTCTGCTTGTTGATTTGTTTCTTTATCAGTTAAGTGAAACACAAATACTCATTTCAAAATCTGATTATCATTCTTTATTAGGTGGATAGAGCTCATTTGAAATGTCAGCTCTGTTGCATTTCCCAACTTTTAAACAAAGCTTTCAACAGTCTCTCTTTTTATGACTTTGCTCGAGCCCAACGAAAAAATATTTAGACAAATGTCACTTAAGGTCATGACTTTTGTAAAAACCGAATCAGAGAACAGTAGTTGATTAAAGCCTAACTTCCTGTCTCCCTTTATACCTACTCTGCGATCTGAAAAAATAAGGCTTCATACTGTATGTCTGCGGAAAACTGCTGTAATTGTGCATTAAATAAATTAATGATGAGGCACTGAAATGCTTCATCACATTTGATCATCATTTGACTAGAGATATAAACTTTTTTTTCGGCACAGTAAAATTTTTGTCACTCCTGTGAGGGCAAACCAGGTTTCACACTGTTTGTCAGACTGTCTGTAGTCTACCACTTGTCTCACAATGTAAGTCATGATGTCATCCAAACTCTGGAAAACAATCCTCTCACATCTGGTGTCAAGAGCAAACAGTCTGAGTCAAGAATCTTCAAGAGGCTCAATGAGCATTTGACTCAAAATATCCATAAATTATTTAAATTGTTATTATCTTCTTGTTATCTGCCAGTCATTTATATTATTGTTTCCTTTTTTATTTAACTTCCAGTTTCTAACATATTTGCAGTTGCTTACAAAAGTAACTACACTTGGTTTTTATAATGATAATATGGATGCAGTGGTGGAGGTAGTCATATCCATTACTGGAGTAACAGAACTAATATAACATTGTGAAAGACTCCACTACAATAAAGTCCTGCATTTAAAACATACTTAAGCTAGAGTAGAAAGGTAGCTGCACCAAAATGTACTTAAAGTATCACAATCAAGCTTATTAAATTACTCCTGACCAATGTTATCATTCAATATTTTCCTGTCACAGACATATTGGTATCTAGAGGTATCAGCGTATATCTACACGATCACCCATAAAGTTTGAATAAAATACTTTTTATCTCTTTCGATTAAATGATTGTGAAAATGTGATTTATTATTGATAGATAAGGTGAATATTTTCTCAAAACTGTATTAATCAATCTTTATGGGTTAGGGTTACCGAATCTAACGATTTTGTTCCGCATTAATGGATTAAAAACTAAGAGAAAAATAGACCCCGACCAATGTTATCAGTCAATATCTCCCTGTCACAAACATATCGGTATCTAGCGATATCAGCATATATATATATTTTGTCCAGAAAACTGTGGTGTTAGCTTTTTATTTTATTTTAATTTATATTTTTTCCCAGGTTTCACTGATACTGATGTAGAATTGGTTGACAATATAAAACATTGAATGTATAATGGATAATATTATTAATTGTTCTTTAATGCAGTTTTTTGTTCACGACAGCAGCCTTTTGAGTTCCTTTGCAGGGTCATATCAGTGCTAAATAGTTGCATAATGCACTTGGAAAATGTTGATTTTTTTTCCTGTCAGTGTCATAAAAGTCTCAAAAATCACATCAGTCAGGCTCTAGTGACAAATGCTAATAATAACAAATATTAAATTCAAAGTTCCATGAGAGAGAAAAGCAAGCAAATCTTTGTATTTGAGAAGCTGCAATGAGAGAAAGGTTGCAGTTTTTATTCAAACAGATCAATAACTTTTCAGCTGACCAATGTGTCAGCTCTAAATACTGTATATGTGTTTGAGTGAGGGCATTTGCAGGCAAGCCACTGAAAAGCATTCACAGTACACTGCCACCAACACACACACACGTCAGTTCAAACTAAATCAGTGTCACTTCCCTCTTTCAGTAAAAGAGAATAGCTCTTCATAGAAAGGGGTTTATTGATTTCAGTTTGGTTTCCTTCTTCCTTTTTCACACACAAAATCTGTAAACACGAATACACATTTCCTTCTAATATGACCTCTTTTCCCTTGAATCAGTTTCAAAGGTCTACACCAAAGTAATATTTCAGTCTCTGTTAGTAAATATAACGAATTTCCAAAGACCAGTCAATATGTCACTAGTGTTAGTGACGACTGAAGGGCGAGCAAATGAGTATCATGTGGAACGATGAGCTATTTCAGCCTGCCATGACTCCATTCCACTTGTTGTTTTGATATTTAGTTTGACTGGACTCCATGACTCCATGTCGGGTTTTAGCTGCGACCCGCTACAGAGAGAGACTGCAGGTTCAGAAAGCTGGAAGCATGCACTCTGCAAGTATTTGAATTATGCCATTGACGTCAGCACAGTCATAAAGTAGACGGCTGCCCTTCCCCTGAAGTATTCCCTTGCCAGCAGGCCTGTTCAGCCCGGCACAGATGGATTCAAACGCTCTCTGCTTCACAGACCGGTTCTTTTGTTTGGGTATTTGGGAAGCATTTGGACACCCCCTCCTCCCCTCCCCCACCAAAAAACACCACCACTACCGCGCCCTCTTTGTGGAACAGGACAGAAAGCTGCCTTTTCAAAATGAACACAGCAAAAAAACAAAAAACAAACTTCAATTAAAATCCTCCTGATTATTATCAGCAAAGACTCAAAACAGGCAAACATGGTTTGTTTATCATTACTCTGCATTAGCGTGGCTGATTTTTGGGCAGAGGAGGGATCCAGATATATGTTTTTCTGAAACTGCTGTTAGGGCCGTGAATGCCACATGCCCATTTAGTTGTTTCTTTGGGGGAAACTTGTTTTTAATCTTGATTCAATCAGGAAGTTTCATTTTGCAAATATGGACAAACACAATCAATCTTGTTTTGCCTGCTCACCAGTGCCAATAGTCTTTATTGGCTCAATTTGATTTTATTATGTGGTCTGGGATACACACACACACATGTGCGTAGATACCCTGACACACCATGCTTACCCATCATGAGGAGGCATGCTGTGTCGAGGTCATTTGAGGTTTGTCTCAGCTGGTCTTCATATGTTACTGGAGACACTAATCCTCCGTTGCACGCAAACCCCTTCGTCATAGAACCCCTCTGGTGCCTTCACTCGCTCCGCTCATCAAGCCTGCTCCGTTCAGACCTGGACCAGCCTGGCCTGGCTCCGTTTCAAGGCCTGCACACTAAATAAGTCAAGATAATCTTAATAAGACAGTCATGTTTTTCCTGGCAACAATTCAACAACAGCTGGAAAAGTGTTGGGCCCAAAATGATTTCTTGCTTGGCCTCAATAATGTGTTATTCAGATATCAAAGCCAAGTAACAGAAGAAGCATGACACGTAAATGGAGCCTGACTAATTACATATCAGCACACTAAAGTTGTTTACTTCCTCATTATTAGAAATGAAAACCTGTAAAAGTGATCCAAGCCCTGGTTTAGAAACCTCGGAATAGCTGCTGCGCCCTTCATGTTTTCAGGATGTAAAATAATTCAACTGGTCACACCTGCAGAAATGGTTTAGTGGCCTAAATACCTGATTTGTCTCATTTAAAACATTCAAATTGACAAAGACCAGTTTTATACTTCATCCATAAGAGACTCCTTGTTGATGTCTCCCAGGACAAAACAGTTTTGTATGTATGTGTCTCCTGGACGCTGCTGCTCTTTTATCAGTCTTGTGACATGTATGACATGAGAATAACAGCATGTGTGTGTCATAGGAACATGTGAGGTAACATATGAAGTAACATAACCAACTAACAATCTCAAAAATTGCATAATCCATGCATTGTAGGTCACTTACCACTCTCTCCTTATGGCTGCACTGTTTGTTGCTTCTCATTTATTTTGGCTCACTATTTAAAGGAATAGTTCTACATTTTTTTTAAATGGGCTTCCTTGCAAGAACTCAGCAGGCTCCTCATAGTATGTCACATAGGGATGGGTACAGAATTCGGTACTTTTATAGGTACCGACCGAATTCCGTCGGTACTACCGAGTACCGATTCAAGTAAAATCAAACGGTACCATGTTTCGGTACCTAAACGGCATTACCTTTAAACTGATCATTGATTTCAACCTGTTTTCATTTGACGTCTTGATTAACAAGCGTGCTGACGATCGCACTATTTTTTTATTTACCTCCTCGTCTGGTCCTGTCTGCTCACCGCGGCCACTAGCCACTAGCTGCTGCCCTCTTCCAACCCGGTGCAGAGACGAACAGCCGGCTCTCGGCCTGCTCGCCGCCAGCTGCTATCTCTCCAATGTCTCTACCCGGGCTTGGCCTTAGTCTGCCTCCAGATTGGACCTTCCTTACTCCGTTTGCTTTCTCCATTCTTCTGTAGATCAGTCATTAACAGCTAGCAGCTAGCTGCTGCATCTCTGGTCCTCCGCTAAAACTCCGATCTTCAACTCAGGAATATTACCTGCCACTTTATTCCAAACTGCCTCGCTGAAATTAAATCCCTCAGACTCCTGCGTCATCCTCGATATGGTCACAGAGCAGCCCGACTCAACTTTGTTTATTCCAACCATGCTATGCCCACAATACTGTCTGACCGGCGCTGCGCCGCACAGTTGCACTTGCAACCTTTTTTTTTTTTTTTTTTCTCCGTGCACTTGCCACCTGAGAGCGCTCCTCTGCATTCTTTGATAACACTCCAACCTTCATGTTACAAAATGCACGTTCACTCAGCAATAAAGCACTGCTCATCCTGGATTTTATATTGTTTTGATATATTTTTTAAAGTTTATATTTTCAAATGCAAAAGTACCGAAAATTGGTACCGTTGAGTACAGATACCGATTCCCAGGTACCGGGTATCGGTACCGTATCGGTTCAAATGTGAATGGTACCCATCCCTAATGTCACATTAGATATTTCAGTCACAGCAGTAAACATTCATATGATCCCAGCTCATGCATATAATAGTTAACACAACAAGCATTTTTTTGCCATTCTACTGCATTGAATTGCATTATTTGAAGTACATAAAAGGAGACCTGATGGCACTGGTACAGCAACTGGATAAGCACTGACACCTTGGAATACATGGCTAACTTTGCCCTTCAAGGAAAGAGAAATCATGCAAATGTGTCTGGGATTTTATTTTTTGTTGCAAGAAAAGGGACAGGGAAATCTGGTAATAACAGATTGATTTCTGAAAACCTGCTAGACCTGGTTTTGTTGTCCACTTGCTTTTTGTTCATGGGTCTCAAAGCATTAAATTCCTGCATTTGAGAGCATCAACAGCAACATTTATTTCCAAAATTATAACCTTGTTACTAAAGATAAAGAGACATAACCAGACATAACCATGAAGGTACTATTATACTGGTGTAAAGTATTACAGTGATTGTTTTGTGGATGATCCAGATACACAGAAAAAAAAACTTACAGTTTCATTTTGATGACAGAAATCTCAGAAATGTATATCTAAAAACCTGGGGAAAAGCAAAGCAAAAATCTATATATGACTTATTACCACTATTTAAGTGAGAGAAAAAAATCAGTTTTTTTGTAATGTAGCTGAATTGGCCCATAAGGTCAAGCTGTTCTGCTCTTCTTCTTTTTTTTTTTTTTTTTTAAATTGAGTTTGACTCAGTTTGTGATCAAACTTTTTTCTCTGACTGAGTCGGGTCCAGCAGCAGCAGCTGTGTGCCGCCCTGTTCTGATTATGTAAAGGTTTTCCTGATGATTTTAGAAATCTGTCCTCACCCCTGACATCAAATCCACCCCCACACCAACAACAAACCTCTGTAATCGTAACTCGAGACGCTACTTTGAAACCTAAAGAGAAAAAAAAGCTGCATCGACCGCGACAGTAGTTTGGCTAACTGGGTTCATGGCTCCTCTGATCCATGCTAATCAACCCGAGGGGCAAATGCCAGTCAGCGTGACAATGAGGCCCTTTCAGAGCCCAGTCAGTACTGTTGCTCTCAGTGTGGGAGTTCAACTCAGGTAACACAGACAAAGCCCCGTCTGTTGCTGCGTGTTTGTGTGTATGTGTACACATGTTGGGAGTAAAAGAGCGAGAAAGAGCGAAGGGGAGGTGGATATGTGAGAGTTTATGAGAGCTGGAGTCAAAACAGATGGAGAGAGTGCAGCTCAAGGACAGGACGGTGTTACACTCGCAGGTCCACAGAGTTGCTGATTGGACAGACAAACCGGCCTCATTGACGTCTGTCTGTTTTATCAGTGGGAGAGAGAGCGAGATGTAGAAACAAAACATTTAAGGTTTTCTCGACAGAACGCGATGACCGGTCAGATAGTAGTGAAACTGTATGTGAGACTGAAGCAGACGGCTCGTGCCTTGATGAACCTTCAGACCCTGTGATGATGTCAGACCGTCTCTAAGTCTCCACATCATGCTCCTCACTTTAACCTCCCACGTGCATAAACACTCTGTATCTGTGTGCGTGTGTGTGAATCATGTGCAGCGTGCGTGCAAGTGTCCACATCTAAAGTGTGGGGCATGACTTTCTCCAGTAAAACCATTTCAAACTACTAGATAAGCAGTTAAATTTTGACACAATAGGCCTTTGTGCGAATGAAGCCCCATTTCAGTGGATTACTGCCAAATTACAGAGTTGTTCCACAAAAGTCAAATCCTTCACTATCAGTCTCAATAATTGAAAATGCAGCTCTTTGTGCTCAATTAATCAGACAGTGGAAACAAAGTCAGTCGGCTGACAACTATTTTTAAAAATACAACAAATGCATCCAATCCAGAATCAGTTTGAACATGAAATATGTTGTCTTTGTACAATGTTCAATTAAATAAAGTCATGGAAAAAAGTATTAGACCACCCTTGTGTTCTTCAATTTGTTTTTCATTTTAATGCCTGGAACAACTAAAGGTACACATTCTGTTTTATTTGTTTTAGACAAAGCCGGTGTTACAGAAAAATACAGCTAAAAGATAGACTTACCTAATATGTAAATATAATTATTGATTTTTTTAGTTAATTTTAACTAAAATTTAAAACACAAGTCTTATCTTTAGAGTTCTCCCGACCACTCTCGACTAATTTTGTACATATTATCTAAGAGAAGAACAAAAATTACAAATCATTGAACTAACTAAATTAATTGTTTACTTATTTTTATGCCAATCATTCATTCGTTTTTTTTTTTTCGGCTTTTGTGTGTTATATGTGTATTTATTATAAACTGACTTTATTTGTTTTTTAGACTGTTGGTTGGGCAAAATTAAAGATATGGACCTCATCTTTGGCTTAAGGAAACTGTGACGGCCATCTTTAGGCCAAGTGTTTCTGACATTTTACAGACCAGACGGATAACAAATGAACTGAGAAAAATAATTAATTCATGAGGGATGTAGTTACCAGTTACAGCCCTATTTTGTGCACAAAAACTGAACTAAAAAATAGCCATTCTAAAGGAAAAAAATCTGCACTCTAAGCAGGATCACCCGAACACCTCGAGAAGAATAAACCCTGTTAGATGGAGCTTTATAGTCAAAACATTCAGAAGTGTAGGCTCACATCCTTATGAACTCCTGTTCCATCTAAACTCAAATTCCCACAACCTGAGAACTTTCATTTTTCTCACTCCACCTGGATTTAGACAGTTTGATTAACACAGCAGGGCCCTTTTCACTGTTAGTCCAAGGATTATTGCAGGGGCTCTGGTATCACTGTCCACCCTTAGGGAGTTGTTGCGTGCTACTCAGATTTATGGCTTTCTGTGTTGCTTTCCCACTGAGTTCTACAGTAAATCAGACAGGAATGTGTACATGTGTATGTTATAGAAAGGGCAGGAACACGATGTCCAAGGAGAGTTGGGGGCAAGAACCCTAAAGGGGTCTAACAGACACAGAAGAAAAGAATGTCACCCAGTCAAAGCCCCCTTTTTCTTCAGGTTTTTGCTAATTTTATTAGTTTAAATTCAAGGAAAAGAGCCACAGATCAGACACAGAGTCCCTGAATGTGCCCAGAAGTTTAGAACGAGGCTCACCTGCAAACAGCCGAGCAAACATTTCCTGCTGAGTGTTGATTAAAAAGTTACTTTTGTCCTGACAATTTAAAATCATCTCTCTTTTTTCCAGTGATTTTTGATTATTTAACCTTAATTTAAAAGGAATATTTCCAACATTTTTGTACGCTTTCTTTTTGAGAATTAGATAAAAAGCAACGCCCCAATTTTCTCTAACGCCCAGTACACTTTGTAAAATATTACGTTGTTTTTACATTTCTTACTGTTGTATGCATTGAATGATACATTGGGGCTCATGCAGCAACATTTTCTTAAATTTCCCCTTAAGAAGTCAACTCCAGATTCATCAAGTAATAACCATCAAAATCTGCCCTTTCGCAGGTGTGCTGAAAGATCAATCCCACTTGATCATAATTGTTTATTAGCATAGGTAACTTCCACTAAACAATATTTAAAGACATTTGATGTGTCGTGTACAAATTCTCCGGCCCAAGAATTGGAGACATGCATCCAAAAAAAGACTAAAAGAAGAAAAACTGTAGTAAAATCAATGTGCTGTTACTCTTTATCAGTGTAAAGTTACACAAAGTAAACTATTTTTTGGAGCATCAGTACTGGTGTTACAGCCAAAAAGTAGACTTATCTAAATTGTAAATATAATTATTCATTATTTACAATGATATACATTTGATTTTAATCATGCATTTTTTTTTCTTTTTCATTTTTTTAAATTTAGAATATGTATGTTGCTCTATGTTTGACAAACATTTTGTGAACTTTGAAATGAGATGTTTTTTAGTTTCCAGCAAAAATAAGAAAACATTGCTAAATATCAGAAATCAATGGGTCCTAACTCAATAGGAACAAATAATGAAGACAAACAAAATTAAGAGAAAACTTGGGCACTCATAAAATATTTTTTTTGTTGTTGTTGCTTTGTTTATTTTAGCTTTAGACAGTGTGAGGCTAGCTGTTTCCCCTGGTTGCAGTCATTATGCTAAGCTAAAGTAATGGATTCCTGGTTCTGGCTCCATACTTAATGCACAGGAATGAGAGTGGTGTTGACCAACTCATTGAACTTTCAGCAAGAAAGCAAATAAGTACATTTTCCAAAACGTCCACAATTCTTTTAAGCATAAAACTCCGCTATGAGGTTGGTGACCTTCATGGAGACTTGGCCACAGCGACCACATAAAAAGTTGTAGACAAAAGAATACAAACCAAGTCAGAGAGACAAAACATGAGTAAAACACACAGAATGACTGGAAACGGTTAAAAAAGTTTAGAATCTAGATTGATACAAATCTAAAATTTAGCATGTTATCAGCTTCCTCAGTTTGATTTCCTCCTGCAGACGCATGAAATTTGTCTGTGCGTTACAACAGACAGCAAATTAACTTGTAGCTGTGACATTGACAGTATGAAACTTAAAGCAGTTCTGCTTTAGCCTAATTTCCACATTACAACACATCAGAATTCTTAATCTGTGAGTCAGCGTGCAAAATGTGCACCACATGAAAAAGGCACCAGTATGTTTTTACCAATACTTCTTCCCAGAGAGATACATTTCCCAGTCATGGCTCCACTGAAGCTACAAAGTGGTGAAGCATGTGCAAATCTTCCATTGCAACAGAGAGTCCAATCATTTTTTCTCTCCCTTATGTTTATAATTCACAACCACAGGGCAACAAAATCCTGATAGCATCTATTGAGACATTATTTGTATTCCGCCTCCCTGTAAATCAGATAAATGAGCTCTAATGAAACACAGAGTCATGATGTCATTTTGTCACTTCTCAGAAGAAGCGTTTCACGGCCTCATAACGTTTTCCTAAAACCCCAAACTCCACCACCCTTCTTCCCTCTTTTCACAATACTTGTCAGTGATCGATTTTGCAACGCCGTGCATGTGAAGTCATAGAAGTGGAGGAGCAGCGCTGCCTCACCATACCATCTCTGATCTTTGATAGGAAGTGTTGTGTAACCGCTCGGAGGGTTTCAGGTCAACGCGTTCTCTGTTTCTTGTAAAGCAATAGATGTCACAAAAGAATGGCTCCCCCTCTGACTGTGTCTCTCTCATTCAGGAACCTGGCACTGCTGCCTGCCGGCCTACGTCAAAGTTTGGTTTCTCTTTAAGTGTTTGTGGTCTGCTTTTGCCACTTCACAGGAAATCTGGCTCCTCAGGCTTTAAAAACCTACATGTTTACATCACACTCAATAAATATGAAGCAGAAATTAGTATGAAAGGGTAAAGCAGAGATTGTCCCATCATGGCCTCTTATCCTGTGTGTGTGTGTGTGTGTTTATATGAGCGTGTTTGTGGCTGTAAGTAATCAACACTGATGTTTGAACCTCCACCATCCCATATAGATTTCTGCTGGTGATAAAGCGCTGCAGCCCTCCTACTCTGCTGCAGCGAGCATCACATCACAGGCAGGAAACTGACTCTATCCCCACGAGAGGATGACAGATGCAGCTGTCTCACACACACACACACACACACACTCGCACGCACACGCACACGCACACACGCGCACACACGCACACGCGCGCCTGACGTCCTTTGGGCCCTCTTGTCCTTAAATAACCTGATAGCAACATATGCCACATGCTGTATATGTATTATATATTATATATATTATATAGTAGGTTAGACATTTAGGAAGGCTGTTAAAATCAGGAAATTTGGAGCAACTACAAGAACCTATAATTTTGTGTTGATTTGGGCGGCCCCTGTGGACAAAATCTGTAGTATTTTAACCCTCCTGTTATGTTCGTTTCTCAGGAACAGCAATAATGTTCGTCGGTCATTTTGATGTTGTATGTTAATTATCCAATAGTGTCAAAAACTAAAAAATCCCAATAAACAATGTTTATATTTCATTGATAACTCCATTACTAACAATTTAAATCAATATTTAGTGCAATGGTGTTCTTTACCTCACACAAGATAATTCATTCGTTTTTCATTTAAAAATGCATGTTAAAACTTTTTTAATCTACATTGAAAAGACCTAGATATAAAAAACAATGATTTTACATGACATACATTTTTTGATAATTTTATTTTACATTATAATTGTTTTTTCTTTTAATGGAAAAAATACTTTTAGCTATTTTTTTTTTATTTTTAAACTTTGAAATGGGTCAATTTGACCCGCAACATAACAGGAGAGTAAATAAACACCACCGTGTTCTTTACGTGCACACTTGTGCTGATCTTTCTTTGGCTAGTGTGTGTTGTTTTATGTTTTTTCATAACATCCATTTGCATGATGTACAACGAATGAGGTAATGTTTGCTTGTTTGTGGATGTAAGATTAATAACTGTAATCTGACGATGGTGAACCAAAGTAAACTTGTTTAGTAACCAATGTAAATTCATATCCATGGTTGTCCCATGCTACATCTATTGGCTCTTTTTTTATTGTTGTTCTACTGTCATGTCTTTTCTTTTTTTCTTTGCCAATCCTGTCACTGTATCAGCTATAACCACGAGATATAACATCAAAAATAATATCTCTAATATCTATATATAGCGCATCACTTGAACACCTGCTATCAGAATCTAGAATAAAAGCAATGATATTGATATTCTGTGTTCTTGTTTAGGATTTTATTATGTATGTACACTGGCTATAAAAAGTATTCACCCCCCTTGGATGTTTCCGGTAGCTTAGTTTGTGAGAACGGCCAGCTCCAGGCAGATAATACTTTTTATAGGCAGTGTATATTATGATCAATCTGTTTTTATTTTTTTTTTTTAGATGATCCAGTACATCCACACATTTTTTTTTATGTTTTTACTGAAGAATTTCGGGTTTGTATTTGTTTTTATTTAATTTTCTGTCATTGATGATGGTGCAGTTAAAAGTGTAGGGAACACTGTATCTCATCATGGCAGTGAGGCTTAAACTAAACTGAATATTGACTCTAGAGAGATTGACTCTGTCGGCCCGGTCCCCCTCAGCTGGAAAGTACATGAGACATTTCTATGTACAGTGCACTGGTGTATCTGGCTGGATACATATGTAGTTGTGTGTTTTCCTGTCTGGCCCCTGTGGGACAGTCACTGTGGGTCTGAGCTCTGATCAGAAAGGTCCTTGTGTCGGGGTGGAGGCGGTGGAAATCCCCTCTTCCATTGTGGTGCTCGTGTGTATGTGTGTTGGCTTTTGAATGCTGTTTCCCTCGTCCATCTGAGGCCACGAGAGCTCAGACTGCTGTAACTAAAGTAATTGATGGTATGCAGTTAACACACATGCTTCCTCTGTATAAACAAGTGAAAATATGAAAGCACGTATTTGTTAGTAATAATCAGGGAGTTTTTAACCCTAATTTCTACTAATAATACTGTTTTTCTTTTTCAAGCAGAAAAAAACATGATTTTGTGTGAAATGAGCCTGAAGCAACTTTGTATCCCTTTGGAATACAAAGTTATAGTTTTTAAAAAATAATAATATGCTGGGTTTTAGTTAAATTAATAACTATATAGTTTTAGAGTAGAAATTTAACACAAAAACATTTTTTTTAAATCAAGGCATAAATATTCTCTAATTTTGAGCATTTTGAAATGAGTCCTTTCAGAATTTATCACCCTTTATAGGAATTTATATTGTTTCAATACTCTTGTCTATAGTACAACTTATGTCGCCCTTTAATCCTGCTGATGTTAATGGTAACTAATAGAGGTGGGGGAGCCTGCGGCTCTTCTATTTGGAGTTTGCATGTTCTCCCCGTGTCAGCGTGGGTTCTCACCGGGTACTCCGGCTTCCTCCCAAAGACATACACTTAGGTTTAATTGGTGACTTTAAATTGCCCATAGGTGTGAATGAGCATTCTGTATCTATGTGTCAGCCCTGTGACAGTCTGGCGACCTGTCCAAGGTGTACCCCCCCTCTTGCCCAATGTCAGCTGGGATTGGCTCCAGCTCCCCCGCAACCCGAGTGCGGATAAGCGGATAAGGATAATGAATAAATATTATTATGGTCGCCAAGTATCAATATTTAGCGTCAGTATTTTCGTTGTTTTTTCTGATGGCCGTTGTGGGATTTTATGAATATACTGAAGACACTGGTATCATATGAAACTGGAAGATCTAAGCAAGGATATCATGTTGGAAAGTAGTAAATACCGCTGCATTTCAAAAAAATTCAGAACAGTAACGCTTAAAGTTGAGGAAAGTTTGAGAAAATGCTGCAGTTGTTGTCGTCCATACATGTCTGATATCAGTTCAGTTCAGTTTGACTGAATACTTTGTTGGTCAGTCTGTGGGTTTGACTCTCATTGTGGATAAATAAAAAGACTAAGGTGAGATGAATAGACTGAGAATTTTCTCTTATTTGACAAAACAATTATTGATTGAATTTAATTTTGTGGACACAAAATGCAGTTAAACAGTTAAATTGCAATATATTGTATCGCAATACTCATCATATCGCAAAATGCTTAAAATACAGTTATATCGTATCAAGACTCAAGTATCGGGATGAAATGGTATTGTGGGGCCACTGCTGATTCACACCTCTATAGTAACTCATTTCTGATGGCTGCTATGCCTCTTAGCTGAATTAAAAAAGGGCCTGTTTACTTGTCGTCACCTGCTTCCTGTTTTCCTCTGAAGTGAAGTATATTAAATAAAAAAAGATTTGATTGAGAAATACCTGATTCGCAAGATTTGATTGAGAAATAAGTGAGAGTCAATGTCCAGTTCTTCCACATTTAGCACATAAATCTTTGTTTTTTATTTGACTGGTGGTAAAGACTGACTGGTATTGGTTCTGCTTGCCAGCAGGGCAGGGATCAGAGTAAGACTGTTATACAAGCGCCACAGTTAAGTGGATCTGGCACCTACTGTAACTAGAGAATGGCTTTAGTATGTGGGGACCCACAAGAAGTTGGCCTTGTGACCAGTTTTAGGTCCTGACTCACTAAACCAATTTTTACAGCACTGTACCCATTTTTGTGGGTTCTGAAATCAAAGTCATGAATGTGGTTAAGAGCCCAAGCAATAAATCGAGCCATTCATTTTCCCCGATGCCACCTCAGAACCATACACATAAACACACGTCAGTATGTTGATCACATCAGCACGCTCTCGCCCCGTACTGCAAAGTTCCCTTTGGAATCAGGGATGGTTGCTTGTAGTCTTCTTCCTCCCTGCCCCACATTCCTTGGGGCATTACCAACACAACACAACAGATTTGTGGAAAACTGTGAAACCCTCGCCGTCTGTGTACGACATTACCCGTGCAACATACTGGGCAGCAATTACCAAACTCATCTGACCCAGAATCTAAAAGTTAACTGATTAGGCTTAATGTATTATCCGGCTTTAACATGTGTGGAAAAATATGTGTCATTGACTGGTTGAAGAGCAAAAGTTACCTCTCTAGCCTAAACCAAAATATGCACCAGCGTCTAAATGCAATTTACTTTAGGGGGTGGTTCACTTCATGAGCTGGTAACTGTGAAACAGCTGACACTGAGGAATTTCTTCATACCAAAATACGATCTAAAGACATGGACATTTTCATAAATTATAACTTAGTTTTGCCACCTTGAGCGGGACTGAAATCTGGTCTGTCCCATGGACTATTCCTATGTTAAACGTTGTTATGGATTCAAGAAAAAACTTGTTCTGAGTGCAAATCATGGATTTATATTAACCTTCAAATGTTACCTGGATCAGCCTTGCAGCCAATTTGACCTAGTGGCCATTAGGGATGGGAATAATTAATCGATGAACGATTTATGGTCTTTAAGAATTTGGTCAATAACGTAGAATTTTTAATCGATCTGTGTATTTCTTTATTTATTATTTAAACTATGACTGCGTATCAGTACTCACTGAAACACGGCCGAGTGTTCAGTTCTGCAGCCGTACATGAATAAGCCAATGAGCTGGGAATTAAGTTGGATAAAGCTATAATTTGCAAACTGAAGGTTGCAAAACAATTATAAAACCCACAGAAAGTATTACAAGAGTATTAATTTGAGCAAAACTAGTTTACTGTATCAAACCTTGCGAGCATGAATTACTAGGTTTAATTTTATCCAGAACTTATTTAAACACAAAAACACTTAAATATACAAGATTACTGTGAAAACTAACCTCATGCCTCTTTGGGGGCTAAAACATAAAAACTGTTGCAGTATTTTGAATCAGCATTATGTGAACTTTTTTGGCAAGTATTAGGCATTCATTTTTATGAATGATTTTAAGTGCACTGTACTATTTATTCTTGAATTGAAGAACCAGATATGTTTAAGACACTTGCTCATCTGTTGCACTGATGACTCAGCCTTGACAGAGTCATGTTTATCCAAGCCTTAGATGTGCTGTGACTGCCGTTCACCAGAAAATGACCAGGACTTCTGAAACCCTTGTCTGAAAAATCCACCCATCTCTACTCAAAAGTAATTCTTGAACGTTTGATCCCCAGCAGTACAGAATAACAAAAACAACCTCATCATTCACACTGAAGTTACAGATCATTAAAAGTGTTGTTATAGAACTACTTTTTACCATGACGGCATAGGCTAAAGATTTTTTTTTTTTCATGAGCTCATAAACATATCCATAGAGTAGCAAGGACCACTTGTGTTACTTTCTGTCAGAGCAGAGTTTAAAAGTTCAAATGAGACGTGAGAAGTGTTTAAAGGAAAAGGACCTTTCTATGCTCTTCAGAAACACAAACCACCTCAAAAGTGTTGAGAATACGGGGAAGAAACATCTCAAATGAGTGTAAGCCGTTCTGACATCAGGCACTTGTTGAGTTAAACTAAACACACACACACACACACACACACACACACACACACACACACTCCCTCTCTTTCTCTCGCTCCCCTCACCAGAGTGAGGGAAGGCGGTAGGCAGAGCGCCAGGTGCCTCTCATGTTTGGGAGAGCAAACAGGCTCATGTCTTTGATGGCGAAGAGATCAGAGCAGGGGACACATTCTACGTGGCCACGTTAAGGTCGCCGCAGTGCACACCCTGCTGCCATGTTGTGCTCTGCAGCTAGGAGACCCAGAGTATACACAATGCAGGGGCAGCAGACCAGTGTGTGCGTGTGTGAGTCCGACTCCACAGGCCACCTCATCACAACCCCCCCTCTGCTTTCCAACCTTGACGTACAGTTGTAGTTTTGAAAAACAGTTTAACCGCAGGATCACGGTTGGAATATTGACTTTAAACTCTTCGGGCAAGAATATTTCAGCGGTGGCTACAACACTGTTGTTTTTCTCAATATCTGATCATGGATACTCTGCAGTGAAAATAATCATTTAAATTCTAAAGGAAAAGTCCCTCACTATTGTGAGTTACTATAACATGAGGGGGGTTATACTAGTGGGAAATAAAATTATTTTCCTGACAGAATTTAGAGTCTTGAATTTTGTAGATATTAGCTTATAATAAAAGACTGGACTCAACAGTTTTTCTTTTTTTTTTTTTTTTTATTAAGAATTTTAAAATGCTGATTTAAGCATGACACACCATACAATCATGTCACACTTCCACAATTTTATCTTCGTATGAGGTAATGTTTTAATTTCTGTTATACTTCTGTTGCACTGCAATCACTTTAAGGGATTTTTGAAATACATCTTTTAAGTTATTATTTAACATTTAGCTGAAATAATCAACTTTTTTTTGTGGATTAAGTCTTAAATTTCATCTTGAAAAAAATAAGCCCAACTGTGTAAAGATCTGTTGCTTTTCTTTCTCTTAGGTGATAGAAAAAAAGTGGAAAAAAGGTGATGTCTTCAAAAACATTCAGTTTCCTGACATTTTATTGATTAAACAATAAGTAGATTCCTTAAAATATCATTGGCAGATTCATCAAATAATTAATTCTTGCAGCCCTAATTTAAGAACTGTAATTGTTATAATAAAGTATATAAGAAAGCAAAAAAAAACAGCTACCAAATGTTTTACAAAGAAAAGAGAGCACCAGACACAATCACACAATGGCCTACACACCCTGGCTGTTACTTAATATTAAGGAAATATTGTTCAGTTCTGGTAAAATTGATACCTAACCCAGTTCCTGTAACTTTTGTCTCCGGGCCACATTTGTATCTGTATTGTGGTAAGATTTCTAACCTAACGTGTACAAACTGCAGCACAGTAACCACACGTGTCATCACAGCAGCTGCTATCATCATTTATGCACCAGATTAAAAAGACAAATGTTCTCTACTCTGCATTGACTCATTAAAACATCATATGCAACCTCACTGGAGACTGATGGGCCTGTTAGAAGTTTGTGTCAATCCCGGGTCAAACAAAACTGTGCCACTGTTTTCTAGTGTGGTTTTGGTTCATAGTCAATAATCAGATTTGGGGTGTCAAGATGTACTGGTACTCATGATAATTGTCTTATTTAAAAATAATAATAATAAAATTAAAATATATATATATATATATATATATATATATATATAGTTAAAAATACACATATGATAATATTCCAGCAAATATTAAATTATTTATGTTTTTTTCTGTTCTTGCTTTGTTGTGTTTACAGACTACACTACACTTGAGTATAATTCATTTGCCACAAAAGAGACAAAAAACACCATAACAAAACAATTTCACTGATAGTTTTTTTTTTCAGATTTTCTATAGATATTGCAGTATTGCAATAATATTGATTTACCTGGAGTGAATATTGTGAAGATAGACAGCCCCAAACCAGATGTGATTAGACAGATAACATAATGTTACTTAACCAGTTGCTTGTTTTAGTATGTATGTATTTGTCTGTATGGTTGTGAGAGAATTATGTGTGTACAGTAGATTTACAGGTGTCTGTGTGCTTCCTGTGAGGTGGGTAAAGTGCATCTGTGTGTGGCGAGGATGAGGGGGTGAAGGGGGGCTGAGGGAGTATTTGGTTTCCTGCTCTGAGTATGTGTGTGTGTGGGGGGGGACTTCATGTAAATGAGGCGAGGGCCTCAGAGTGTTGGGTCACACACGTATGCACAGGGAGAAAAGTTGAGTGTGACAGCGAAGTCCTTGCTTTCCGTCACTCTACTCTGCTGACAGCTGTGATTCCCGCTAGCTCCCCACAGCTACACCTCCTCATGATGAAGGAGCGCTGCAGCCGGGTGCCCCCTCCTCAGCAGCAGCAGGAGCAGGAGCAACAGCAGCAGGCACCCCGAGCAGGACCCGTGGGTGGATGTTGCCTGGGAGTGGCTGGGCAGCGCTCAGGCTCCATGTGTGCAGTCTGTTCTGACTGTGTATCTCTGTGTGCCGGCTGCTTGTTGACAGATGAGGCGTACCAGAAGCTGGCCATGGAGACGATGGAGGAGTTGGACTGGTGTTTGGACCAGCTGGAGACCATCCAGACCTACCGCTCTGTCAGCGACATGGCCTCCAACAAGGTAAGAGAGGTTGCATGGTGTTTTCTGTTTTTATCTTTGTTATTCTTTTTCTTTCAATCCGATAAACTTTTTTTGAAAAATGCTCCACTGATTGAAAATGTTTACGCAGAAAATGATCTGAGCGGCACTTTATTCTGCAAGGAGAACTGTTCCTTCAATTTACAGAATCCAGAGATACTGCAGCCGTAAACATACATGAACTTAGCATGACCTTGGCAAAGTCAACAGTATTAAGTGTCTGAACATGCAGAGAAGGAATGAGGAGGCTGGTCTGGTAGAGGCTGCAGCAGTGAGCGCTGTCAGGTTCTAAAGCCTGCACACTTGTATAAATAATACTCGATGTTCCTTATCAGCTGACTCAACCGGCATTGAGCTCCATTCATTTATTTCTGCTTTGCTTCTTTTTTTCTCTCTGTGCAAACATGGTCTGACAAAAGGAATCGTGTTTCTCTGTTTCTTGGCCCGCTGTGGCGCTCTTTTCATCTTCTCTGTCAAACAACTTTTCACTGTCCACTGGTTATTCTGCTGCTTCTGTGTCACTGATTCTGAGTGATGTGCACCAAGGTTCAGTTCCTGGTTCTTTTTTTAAATGACCCCTTAATCATATTACTGACAGAGTGCAACACACAGCAGTATTTGGCTGTGTCTTTAAGGTCTATTACTCTGCTGTTTTTGTGCTATCGCTGTGTGTTGGCAAGAATCTGTTGATAGAATACTTATGATACAGAGGTATGATTTAATTTATCGCAGTTTTGTAAAAATCTAATTTTAGCAACACTGACACTGTATAAAAAACATATACAACAAATATATTGTATTTTTATACAATCAGATTGGGATAATTGAACATTGGGATTACGATTCTTTAGGGAAACAAGTGATCGTTTTTTTAGTTTATTGTCTATCGTAGAAAGAAACCGTAAAAACAGGCTTTATTGTTGAAATTAGAACTTTCCAACGGTCCATTAACGGATCATAGGTTAGAAAAAATAACCAAAACAAAGCTTAAAATTTGGATGTTTCTGTCGTAATCACTTTATTCCACAAGTCTCATTTAAAACATTGCAAATAAACTGTTTGGAATAACTGGATCCTGTTAAAAACATTAAATTCTGCACTCCCAAGATGGATTCTGCTGAGACGTACGGTCACATGACAGGAGAGGTCAAAACATGTGTTGTGTATATATAAATTCCATTTTATTCCAATTTTTAAAAATATAAATATATATAAGAGAAATTCATCTTCATCACATCAGCTGTACATCGGGATGGTTTCTGATCAGTGTGCTCTCAGATTTATTGTGTTCCCCAAATATTTGATTTTTTACGACACGCTTTTGCAAATGGCATGTCTCTTGTCAGTCTCCTTAGTGCCTTCTTAACTCTGGAAGCCACATTTCAACTCCATAAACTGTTAGAGCTGGCCGAATTCTTTCATATGCAGCCTTTTGTGATAATGTTAATACTCAGTTAGGTTTGCTTAGGGCTGGGCGATATGGGCCAAAAGTCATATTCCGATATAGTTAGGCTGAATATCGATATACGATATATATCCTGATATTTTTATCGCAAAGTGATAGCAAATGTTCAGTCAAAGTCAAAGCCAAATATGACATGTCACAAGTAGTTTTATTGAAACCATTTATTGAAGTGAACATAAGTACTGTATAACAACAGGAGTTCCTTTTTCCATAAAGTTCCATAAAGTGCACATTTAAATAGATAAAAAAATCTCAAATAAAAATAGCCTAGGAAATGAAATAGGCCAATCTTTTTCTGAAATGAATATATTTATATGAGAAAAGAATAACGAACATTACAAAATAACTAAATATGACAAGTATATATATATATATATATAGAAAGAAAGAAGTTTGAACTATATATATATATATATATATATATATATACATATATATTTATTTATGCGATATGATCTAATTCAGTATGACATTTAAAAATATATCGATATATTTTTTATATCGATATATCGGCCAGTCCTAGGTTTGCTAATGCTAAAGGTAGCGATGCACCCTTGCGCTACTTGTCAGCTACCAGTCAGTGTTTACATTATCGTGTTGGAGTATATAAGTAAGTTGACTGAAGATGACTGAAGACTACAGTAGCAGCCGGGGGGTTAAGCACAGCACAAAAAAATGACTGTCTAGATTTGAAATTTGTAGTGTTTCTGAGAGTCGATACAGTCTCACAAAACAGTTTAATTAACTTTTGATCAGATTTATTACGTCCTTGCTGTAACAGTAGCATGCGTTCTTTAAACATGAGACTGGATGCTTTGCCATCTTTTTTAATAGGAGCCAATAGTAATTACACCTTGCTCTGCTGTAAAGGGTGATAGCTTTTAGGAAGTTACAGATTTCACCTTTTTTGGTGACTCATAATGTTCAACACTAAACACTTTGCATGATTTGTTTGTGGCAGCTGTGTGTAATAGAGCCTGAATACAGTTTGTCAAGTGAGTGAAGAGGATAAGCTTGTTATTTCTCATAAAATTGGACAACAGGATGCAAGGGATCCCACAGTGGGTCAAACACAATAAACTAGAGAGGAAGAGAGAGAACATTTGTTGTGTGTGTGTGTGTGTGTGTGTGTGTGTGTGTGTGTGTGTGTGTGTGAGGGATCCATGCAGACCCCCGGGCAGAGTGACTCTCTCTTCCTGTCTCCTTCCTGATCCCCCGCTCTTTCTCCAGACGACAATAGACATCCCATCTTGGCGTTTAGATGGTTAATGGTCATGTTTATTTATCCCATAGCTGTCATCATCTGGACACACATCCAGCACTGACGGTCAGCTGGATTGGTTTCAGTGAGGACGACTGAATAAATACTATTAATCACTTAACAAACTGACATTTAGTCATGGATATGAGGATGGCTGAATAACACAGGAAAGACAGAGAGAAGCAAGAAAACAGTATGTCAGTTTATCCATTCCAGCAGAATAAGACAAGGAATTTCCTAATAGTAAAAAATAAAACTTTTTACGATATTCCTAATTGAGGTAAAGCTAAGGTTATATCATTCTTCATTTGTGGACTTGTGTGACGCATTATCTCACTGTTATCTCATTTTAGCGCTTTTGCAATCAGAGAAAATTTGGCAGGATTTAGTCAAATGTTATCTGCAGGTGATGATTGATTTCAGGAGCCTCCCCATGTTGAGAAATTCCAAAATATCCCAACCATGGAACAAGGAAGGGACAATTCGAAAACTGCTTTTTCCAGAAAATATCGTATCAAACTTACCCCAATAGCTGCCAAGAATATCAGATATAACACACCATGTATGTCACCATAAAGAGATCTGAGGACTGATGCAGGTGATGTTAATCTCGAAACCAGTCTGGCCATTCTCCTCTGACCTCTGGCATCAACAAGGCATTTTCACCCAGAGAACTGCCACTCACTGGATATTTCTCTTTTTTATCCTTGAGCAAGATACTGAACCCCAAATTGCTCCCGATGCTGCGTTCATCGGTGTGTGAATGAATTCCCAATGGTGGCAGGTGGCACCAGTGTGCCACCAGTATGAATGTGTGTGTGAATGGGTGAATGAGCGTAGTGTGTAGTGTAAAGCGCTTTGGATAAAAGCGCTATATAAGTGCATTTAAAGTCACTTAAATCACCTCCCTTCCTCACATTTTACCATATCTACATGCTTAAATGCATTGAGTTGCTGCAACGTGATTGGCTCACTAGATATTTGCATTAACGAGCAGTTGCACAGGTCTACCTTATAAAGTGGCTGGTGAGAGTATTCTAAGTTTAGAACAACAAGTGGAATAGCGTGCGAGTCAGTCACACTAGCTAAAAGACCTGCCTGCGTCTCCCAGTTAGCGTAAACAGTAACGGAGAGAGAGTTGTGTGTAAGACGAGGACGGTGTGTAAGCATTGCTCCACCGTTGTGGGGTGTTTCTAGGGCAACATCCAGATGTGTTGACCACCGTGACGATGGATGTTTGGGTGCTTTGAATGTTTGAATAAGCAAGCAAAAGTTTTATTTTGTATTATTTTTGCATTTTGGTATTTCTCTTTTTTTATACGTTTCTTAGTTTTACAGCCTATTGTGACCTTTTACATTTTGGGAAAGTGTCCATACAGTGTAATTCAGAAGTGTTTGAAATGTTCCTTCTTTTTATAATGAAAATAGTTTTACAAAGTTGCCAGAGACTTTACCTCAGTCCCCAGCAAGAGGATTCTGTCTGTGTTATGACTGACACTACTGTCTGTTCAAAATAAATGAAAAGATGCATTTTGGGTTTTTCCTCTGAACCAAACTTGCACCTAACAGTGACACTTTAACCAGGGTATGAACTGAACCGTGACTTGTGTGTAGAAAATCTATGTAAATTCAGATTTGTTTCTTTAAAGATTCAGCCAGTAATGTGAGTTTTTGTGGTGGACGTGAGCAATTTCAGTACAGTGGAGCATATCCGGTGGCATATGTGCTGACTGTGTATTATGAGCCTCTCTCATTGATGTGATTTCGGCAGGTGGGTGAATGCGTCCTGACACGTAGCCATCTGAAAAGGACTCCTTGCATGAACTGTTTGTGTCTGTGTGTGTTTGAGTTTGTATGTGGCTGTGTATCCATATTAACAATAGATTAATCCCACTGATATCTCAGCTATCTTACTCCTAGTCCTGTTTTTACAGTAAACTAAGACATTACACAACCAGTGTCTTTGTCATGTGGGGCATCACAGTCGACCTGGTTTTAATACCTAGAACATGCCAATCAGCTGATGTGACCCCTTACTGCCTGTTGTGTTTAGGATGGAAAAATTGTTATCCAAGCTGTGGCAGAGTATGAAACACGAGGACGAGGGAGGTGAAATTGGAGAGGCTGCCGCTGTACCTTCAAGGTGAAGTGCAGGCTGTTACAGTACGTGACTGTCCTCTCTGTTATGTATGGCTGGCTGACGTAGAGAGGTCAAGGTCTGTTGTTAGTTGGAATATTCTTGTGTGCCGTGGCCGTAGATCCTGTGTTACTTGAAAATCATAAGTCAAGTAATCAGTTAGTTAATTGGAACATTTTTGGACCTTTCTAATTGTCATTATTTAAGCAAAAGTAACAGTTTCTTTAATGGGAGCAGTTTTCTGCCCATCTCTATTTTATATTATTGTATAATGTATATTGTATAGTGTTTGATCAAACTGTGGATATATGAAACTCTCAAAGGCATTGTCCACTATTTATTAATTATTAATCTAAAAGAAGAATTGACAGATTAAACAATAGTGGAAATAACTGTTGGCAGAGCTGACATGATTAGCTGATGAATCATGTATTAACTAGAATGGCACTCTGACCTCCACCAAGGCCAGTGCGTTCATGTGCTCATTGGATGGTCCTGTTTCTCCAGTTTGGAAGTTGTTCTTCCAACTTCAGTGTGTTTTTGAGCGATTACCTGCTGATTGCTTGCTCCATAAAACATCCAAAACTGTGAATAAGTCCCTTCATAATAACAGAGCAGCACATGGTGATGTCTGCCACTTTTACTATATTGTGTATATATCTGCATATATTTAAATATATGTATTAATTGATGTTCATATTACTACATGCAACAACTTATTTAACCTATTTAAAATCCTAAAATGTATTTTCTCCAATGTGCAGTATCTGTAAAATGCAAAGTACTCTCAAGAAAACAAACACAAAAAATATATTAATAAAAAATGCCAAATAGCAGAAATGTATGTATAAAATGTGTATAGAATGTATGTATAAGTCTTTTTATATTCTTATTCTGTCATCTATATCTATGTGTCTGTATTCTGAGCTGCTGTGACAACTAAATTTCATATAAAGTCATATCTTATCTTATCTAATCTTTACATTTCTTGTTTTGCCAAACCAACAGTCCAAAAGTCCCAAAAATATATAATATCCCCTAAAGCGAGACCAAGAGAAGCAGCACATGACAAACAATTAATTAGAAATCAAAATTGTTGCAGATTATTTTATTTGGATGGACCAATTGAATCATTGTTGCAGCTCTAAACACATTTAAATTTTAATTCCTTGGTCTTATTTTCCATTCAAATGAACATTTTATACCTGAAACAATTAACAGATTAATCAAGAGAATAACACGCAGATTGAATTGATGATTCAATTTGAAACCTGTTGATTGAGCACAGCATCATTTGCACTATGTAAAACTCATGTGTGCCTGCTGGTTCATGGTGTGTTAATGTGCAGTGCTTTCTGCCGAGGTTTTGAGGCGTAAGAGTGCTCTTCATTGAGGGATATCAGATAGTACTCCTGCTCTGGATAGTGAAGAAGTCAAATGAACAACTGGAATCAGCAGTGTTGTGTTTGTTCATTCACAAATAAGGGAGATGGTTGTTCCAAGAACACTGTACTTCCACAGCACTTTTCTATTTCTGTGAACTCAGGGACTCTTAAATAAGGAAAAAAACATCTACATCTGGCAACTTTTCGAAGTTCATGGAAATCCACTTCGTTCATCAAAACAGGAAGCGTAGTCATCTAGAGTGATCAGCGCGATATTGACAGTGTAAACCTCAGAGCTGTGACTGCCGGCTGCAGGAGCACTGATCAACAGGCAAAGAAGTGCAAGAGGCTAGAGGCGGGACTACCCCCATGAGGGAGGGAGCGTGTAAGAGGCAGATGTCTCTCTCTCTTGCACACACACTCTCAGTCATTGCTTCACATGCACAGGGTGTGAGGTAAAGCCTAGTCAGACCTCAAAGCCCAAAGTGAGTCACTTGAGCTGTGGCGTTTCCCGGCGTCAGAGAACCAAGGCTTGGTCCCTTTACTCATGCTGTAGTCAGACTGAGACAGACAGTTTAACGGACGGCAGCCCCACTCTGCACTGCACTCCACACACAGCACCATGGGAGCCTGCTGCTTTGACAAGAAAGAGAGGAAGTTAGGGAAGCTGAATGGTTGGAGAAAGGTGAGTTTTTGGTACTTTCTTGTAGTTAAATATGAACAGTTTTGCTTTCTTAATGCATTGTTGGATTCTTTGGCTTGTGTGGACTTCGAGTGCTAAACTTTTTGTCGCTTGGTGTGAATTTCACATGCTGTGGTTATAGTCTTTTTAAACAAAAAGTTTTTGTCCTTTTGTGTATAAAGTGGTCAGTGTCAGAGGTCTTTAAACATATTTCAGTGCTGCAGATGCTGACCGGGTGCCTTAGGGCTTTCTTCCTTTTGAAAGCATGTGATGGTTGATTGCTTTAGAAGTACGTTTTTAAGGTTAACAGCAATGTCCTTTTTTGTGTATTTTTTTGCATTTGTTAATTTATATCTATACACACCTCTTTTAATTTAATGCAAGAAGCAGTGGTGCAAGCTCTGTGCTTTTTGAGAACCTTTGTGCATCCTTTCATATGACGCTGAATTTACATGTGAAATTACAATCTGTGTCAGGATTGTAAGTTTGTTGTGAGTGTTATTCAATTCTGATTGGAAGAAAGATATGGACACTATTGATGCAGATGCTGTTATGTTCTCCTCGGAATAATGTTAAACAAAAAAAGCATTTTAGGAAAAGTTAGCAGGTGTGTTTGTCTGTGAGAGATTAGTCATTAGTGAGTTAATTAGCTAAATGACTGTGGATTTAAGTTACCTGAGGCCCAGCCAGGTGATAAGTGGTGTTTCTAAGCATAGAACCGAAGCCTGGAGACTGTTTTCTTTTTGTCTGACCGGGGCCAAACTCAAAACAGGTTAGATGCTGCTCAGTGGGGTGCAGAGAGTAAGGCGAATCTTCAGTATTTTTCCCAAAAGTTAGTGATACATGCTATTACTTGGTGACTGATAAAATGTTGGTTTCTATGATTTGAACTTGTATTTGATTGTTGAATAATGGAATGTAGGTTGTGGTGAATTAAGCAGCATTTGTTGTCTTGGTGTAATACTGCCTCTGTGATATTTACATGGGGGGGCAACATTTTCAAAGTAACCAGAGCTCCAGTGAGCACAGTCGTGCAGCTAACTGTTCTCCTCCGGCCAAAAATGGTGTTGCACACCACATCTGACTCTGCTGAGGCTTTAAAAGCTGGGAGTGATGGGAATGAATCACTCAGCTGAGAATTTGCTTACTTAATCGTATTTCTCCTACTGTTTTTGTCTCCAGTTCTTAAAGCTGTTCTTTTTCTTTTAAATACATCTTACTTCAGTCAGAGAGACACGAACACACTCCTTCTCATTCAGACACACAGCAGCATGAGTGAGTGAGTCAGAGGAAGTGAGAGGTTGTCAGGCCGTCTATCAGAATCGTCTGTAGCTTTACCCAACATACGTAGGTAGGTTCCCCGATCTTTACAGAGTTATGTCACTGCGAGTCTTTGCCATTGCGCCCATGTTAGCACCCTGCGTCATGTTTTTGCTTAAGCGAGGAGGAGAGAAACCACAACTGCTGTAGGTTTGCTGCTGAGGAAAGAAAGATTGTATAAGTCACCGTAAGCAATGTTACATCCTACATTGATAAGAAAAAGAAAATTCAGATGATAAAGAAGAAACATAATTTCATGTTAAATCTGATTTATTTTAATTGAAGTTGCTGAGAGATGTTAAAAATAATGTTCAGGGTAAAAGGTGTTACCTCATTGTGTAATTACTTTGCTCCTCACAGCTTTCACATTCTCATCATTCAAATTAGTTAAAACTTCCTATTTGTTCGTATGATTTTACATCTGATAGCAATAGAGGATTTAAACGGTTTCATCCAACAATCAAGTTGTGCATTTCTATCACTGCAGGGTTAAGAGGTCAGTTCTCTCTGAACACTGAGCATGCTGCTTTACAGCAGACTGAGCATAGTGCACCCACTAGTGGCTTAAAGATACAACTTCAAGCTGAACAACTTGAGATGAATATTATTTAAAGCAAAGAGTGCAGACAAGAAAGAAGCTAGACCAGTGATTCAGGTGTTAGTTAAGAACTCTAAGCACTTCCAATTGTGGCAATTTAAGGAGCCACATTTGTGACGATGAGAAAAAAAGAACAGGAAAGACGTTTGAGGATGTGTAGAAGCGAATGGGTCGAATAATAGATATACAATCTGTGGGCATGTGAGCAAGAGATACCCACAGAGCTCCGAGAGGCTAATCTTCTTACAGCGTCATGGTGTCAGTAGGAGGTAAAGAGGCTTCCCTTCTGCCCATGAATGAACATTAAAATCAAACGCACACTGACAATAACACACAAAAACATAAGCATGAGTGTGTTAAACATGCATGTGACATATCAGCATCAACTGTGATGTACTGTAGATAATGGCATTTGCAGACTGTGTGCATGTGCATGTGCATTAAGGCATTTCTTTCAGCCTCTGGGGAAGCATAGCTCTCCAACATGCTGCAGAGAGACATCCCCCGCTGTTATTTCTGGTTTCTTTATATATTATGCAGTGAGCTATTATATAAAGAGCTGCCTCCTCTGTTTCTCTTTTTTATTTTTTTATTTTTCTCTCTTTTTCTTGCACCCGTCCCACCTCCCTGCTTCTGGTTCTTTCCCTCAGTGGGAGGATAAGCCGGGTTCCTCTCGGGGAAGCTTTGATCTCCCCCTCATCTTTCCAAACTCGTACGCAGACAAATACATCGCACTCAGAGGTTCTCTGGGAACGTCTGTTTACAGTTTCCCATGGATTGGCTCTGCAGTGACGAGAGCTGTGTATATTTTCTTATTAGCGAAGTAAAGCAGGCGTCCCGAGGGGGGTTTCGCAAAATCAAAAGTCGTGACAAAATTGACAAAAAGCACCAATCGGCGCCATCGATGGTGGTACTGATGTAACAGTGTATTCGAGTCAGGTGGCCCTCGCCTTGTACACTGCAGCAGTATCAACACCTGCTCCAAGGACAGCCCATTGATTCTGCCAGCGAGGCAGACAGACAGAGAGATTGATGACTGTGTTGGCAAGTGGCAGCCAGGAGAGAAATTGACATGTAAGTGGTGGAGAGTGAGGGGAGAGACGGAGGGGAGGGGGATCGTTGGATGCGAGCAGAGTCGATGTGTGTGGTGTGTCCTCGTGACAGCTCAGCAGCTACACCACATGTCTGCCTGGGAAGGAAAAGGGGAAGCCTCTCCTCTCTTCTCTCCTCCTTTCAAAACAGCCCTGCACTGGCCGCTTGATGCTGTTGCCATGGCATTGCGGTTTTCTGGTAATTGGCGCACACACACTTACTCACAGGCAGAGAGAGAGAAAACCTTGGGCTGTTGTCACCTAAATTGGGGAAGGATGCAATTATCTCCCATCTCTCCTTCTTTCTCTTTTTTTTCCTCCTTTTCTCTGACCGTCTTCCCGACTCTCTGGTTGTCTCTCAGTTGATAAAAATAGCTTTCCACAGACACCCTGACAGCATCTAATATTATTATTGGACGCGGATAATGAACAGGCTTATGAGTTTTCCACAATGGCGGCCGAGACAACAGAAGACTCAAAAGAGAGAGAGAGAGAAAGGATGATAATAGTGATGATGGCGATAAAAATACAGTGCATTCACATTCCTCAAAACGTGCCCCATCCCCTTTATCAACCCTCATTGTTTTACTGTAGAGGGAAGGCATAGCTGTACAGCTCCATGACATTCCTTCACAATGGCTGACTTCATAAAGAAATGCATTTTAAGAGGGAATTACAGGGGAAGAGGATGGGATTTATGTGCAACGGATGCACAGCTGGAAAATAAAAGAAGAGAGGAAATGTTACATCTGGAATCCAGGTCTGGATGTTGTACGTCAGTCATTCAAACATCCCTTTACTACTTCATGTACACACCAATGCCAAGCTGTAATTAGGGCTCCCCCTTTCTCCCCACTTTCTGTCAAATCATGTGTTCTGAATAGAGCGTGTTGCTGGGGCTGGCAGACTACAGCAGAGGAAAAAGAGACAGAAGAGGGAGGGAACCAAAAAGAGAGAGAGAGAGAGAGAGAGAGAGAGAAGCAGGGTAGGAGGGGGAGTGAGCGCTACAGCAGTGAGAGCAGCGAAGCAAGACAAATCCAGTGGAGGAACCCCCCCTCCAGTCAGATGAACATCGCTGCCTCCCTCCTCCTCCTCCTCCTCCTCCTGTCTCCATCGCTGTTTTTTTCCCCTCCTCCCTCCCTCGCTTCTCTATAATTCATCAGTGCGCTGAGAGTCCCCAGCTCACGGCTCCAGCTGCTGCTGCTCCAGCGGAACCATCAAGCCTGCTGGATCTCCTCCTCATCAAGCCTGACTACGGCGCATACTTTTGCCTGCATCTATCCTTTCGTCTATCCTTGCATCCATCCCCAGGCATGGAGACTCAGAGCTGGCCCTTTTCTGCTGCTGAGAGGGAGAGGGAGCCGTCATCAAGCTGCTCTTTTAGCCGCTGAGAAGAGAATCACAAGAGGAGAGAAGGAGGGATTTTTTGTCCTTTTTGGCGCGGAAAGAATCCTGTTCGTCTGCCTCTATTTTTTTCTATTGGATTACAGTTCTGGCTTTGTGTAGGAACGAGAAAACGGGGTCCAAAATGCCTGAAGCCAATTACCTGCTGTCGGTGTCTTGGGGTTACATTAAGGTGTGTGGCGCTTATCTACGTAGCTTGTCGGGATAACGCACCCAATTTCATTGTACCTGTGCTGTGTTGCTGTTGCATTAAGAGCCATCTCTATAGAAATTGAGCATTTCAATGATTTTTGGAGCCTTTCAGATACTTAGCTCGCCTAATAGCTCCAAAATATATTTCCACCCTGGTGAGGGGGGTCTGACAGAATGGTGTTTTGTGGCTCAGGCTCCATCTTGAGCCCTCTGCAGAGCTCTGTGTCTGTGTATGTGTGTTAGTCTGTATGTGTGTGCACGCGCATGCATCAGTCTATCATAAACAGCTGCTACTGCAGTGCCTGGGTCTCGGTGTACTGTCAAATACATCTGTCTCCCTCAACTATTTCATATATTGAAAACAGTTCATAATGTGAAAAGTGCACTAAAATGTTGTACCCGGAGACAAATGCAGTGAGCAGTGTGCAAATTTTCCTCTTGACATCATTGAAATTCTTGCACAGTGACGCAAGTGAAGCAGAAATGTGATTGAGTGTAATAAAACTGTTAATTTGTCGCTGGGGGTGAATTAGGAGGTATTATAAGGTGATTGCTTCACCACTGGTAAAACAAATAATGATCCACACCCTAATTAATTTTAGGGAAAATGGAGGGGGAAATAACCCCACTGATCTTACACTGTAATTAAATAATATTCTTGAGCTGTTTGAATAGACTTGGATGCTGCTGTATTTTCCATGGAATCTTGTACCATAATTTCTCCCAGGTTTTCCCTCTGGAAACTGACGACATTTTTTCTCCCCCCTCCTCCTCCTCTTCCTCTTTCTCTCTTGCAGTTCAAGAGAATGTTGAATCGGGAGTTGACGCACCTATCTGAGATGAGTCGGTCTGGGAATCAGGTTTCCGAATTCATCTCCAACACCTTCCTAGGTAAATCAAAGTTTTGTGTACATGCACTGAACACCACACCAACAAATTCACCAGTTTGGTAGTCATAATCGGTCTTAAATCACCACAGATTATACTTATGACCCCAAAAATACACAAGAAAATACAAATTTCTACAAATTATTAGCGGTTCACACAGATGCCCACTTCTGTGTTTTGCTGCAATGTTTTTCTGGAGCTTCAGTGCACGATGTTAAGCTGTGCAAGTTGCTCTGGAAGGCTTTTCTGTGGGGGCGTACCATAAAACACTGCGCCATTAAGCTTTGTCTAGATATCTATGGCATCGGGCTGAAAATGGCCATAATAATTCAAGTAAGAAACGTACATTTCTCAAAGAATTAAGAGAAAAAAAAATATTTATGGTGGCTAGCTGCTGTAAAAAGCGCTATTTGAATGACAAGGGAGCTTGTTAGCCAGAATCGGAGCAAGTGGATTGGAACTGGATGCTGTCAGTGTAGGTTGCACATTCTGAAAATAGATGGCAAATGGCTAAATATTTCTGTATTTATATCGTGTGTAGAGATATTGCTTGTTGTTGTTTTTTCACTCACGTGAACAAAGTGTTTCAAGATCCTCATACAAAAGTCAGTGTAGGGATATAATAACGTAAACTAGCACTAGTGGGCCAATCAACCAATTTCAGCAAATGGTTTAAAAGTTGGATTTTGGTAACGTGAGATTTTCACAGAAGTGTGATGATAGCTAGAGGAAAGATGCGCAAAGTCAATAAGTGAATAAGATGAAGGAAATATAGTTAAAACCAAACAAAAAGCATAAGAGAAGGCAGACAGAATGCACCTCGAGGACTATTTATAGACACTGCTTCAGATCGATTGGCATCCTGATCCGGTGTAGGGTTGCTGGTAGATCCCTCACCAGCGGATCATAGAGAGCTAGAGGAGGGTTGAGTAGAGACAGAGGGAGGGAGGGAGGGAGCAGACTGCAGTGAGGGAGAAAACAGAGGTACAGAGGAACCCCCTTTGCTGGCAGTGAGATGAGCTCAGAAGATTCGGTGACTCATCGCTGTCTTAATGCATCTTTGTCAGCAGGGACACCTTGTTGTCCCTGCACCTCTCACTGCCCCGAGAATCCAGACAGAGATGCCTATCGCCTCGATAAAGAAATCAGGATTACCCTGGTGGTGGTAGAAAGAAAGAGCAGGTGAACATTAGTGAAGAGTGAAGGAAGGGGGTGGCTGAAGCAGCACAGCTGGCCTGGGTTGGCCTTCCATCCAAGATTAGTATCACATCAGTAATGCACTTATTTCTGCTTTATTAATTTTAAAATGACATTTTCCTGACATATGCCTGGTTCTGCAGAGATCATTCAGAGATCCACCGCAGATGGCCATCAGTTTATTTTGGATTTGCGTTTTTAAGTTTTCAGCTGATGGAAAGGCAGATTATTGAGTGGTAAAACAGTGCTCATGGAGCCTGGACCGGGATTTCGGACTTTCCATTAAGGATTGTTGGCAGACCGCATGCTGGCCATTCACGTGTTCTTTTCCCTCGCCACAGCTGTCCTCGCAGTATAATTCTGTCATAATTCCCTTTGATCGGACAGCAGCAGAACACACCTAGTTTAGGGAATACACAGAGGGGGAGAAAAGCCCCTAAAAAGCCCAACCCCTCTCCCTTCTGCATCTGCGCCTCACCCAGGAGAGCATATGGAGGAGGATGAAAAGAAATCGAAAAAAACGTGGGAGGTGACAAAGTAGCAGGAAGGAGAAGGGAGAAAAGAAGAGAAAGAACAGAGCAAAATACAACATATTTGTGCCTCAGCTGCTTTTGTGTGTGTGTGTGTTTCTGTAAATCAGTGTCTAAAATGGAAAAAAAGTAAAAATCAAAAGAGGGTGCAATATTTGCAAAACGTGTCATAATACCATTTAAAATTCCACGCATTCTTAAGAATTGTAGTGCTGCAGAGATCAAAACTTATATATAATAAGAAAAAAATCAATTTGTCAAGAAGACAATTTGAATATTTTTCAATGAAAATTAGAATAATGATGCAAAAATCCTTCCATCCAGTATTTGGAATCTTATAGCAATTGTGAAACCAACTGTGCTAAAAACTTCCTATAAAAGTAAAAAGTAAAAAAGTAAAAGTCTGCTATAAAAGTTTATCAGTTTTATCAAGTCAACTGTGGCACTTAGGAATGGGTGATAACAATGAGACTGCAAACTTCTCTGTCTCACAATATGATCCCTCTCACACACACATGTACAGGCCACACACGCAGCAGTGGTGATAATGATGGATTGTAATAAATTAGAGGGCAATATATTGCTCTTCCCCTTGTTTCCCACGCAGCACATGTCTGAGAGCGCTTAATTGTCCATTCTCAATTACCACTGGAGGACTGAAGAGAGAGCGAGAGACTGCGAGAAAAGTAGAGAAAACAGTGCAAGAGAGAGAAAGAGAGAGTGAGAGAGCGTGAGAGTGAAAGTGATTATTTGAATTACAGCTGGTAATTGAATAACCCTCTGCAGGGGAAGGCTGATAGGCCAGTGATGAGCTGATAGATGAGTGCGCAGCTCACATTCGTGCCGATAGCCAGTCCCTGCAGGATTTCATTCAATTCTTCTGTGATTGCAGTGAACACAAGAGCCTGGTTGGTCGGTTATTACAAGAAACTTGGCACAAATTCTGTGTTTATTTTTGGATAGAATGTGAAGACTGGCATATTATTTATAATAAGGAATATTACATAAAAGCCTTGCAGGTTGTCGGGTGTATTTTTGGACTTTATTTGTGGCCAGACTAGAGTGGTTAAATAGACATATAAATAAAATAAACCAAACATAAAATTTCACTCTACCCTAAGTGATTTCATAAAGCTACGTAAGATGCGGCAGCTTATTGAATGAGCGACTTTATGGAGCTGCCTTAACTGTGTAGGAGCCCCAGCTCTCAGTCTGTAAATGGACTGACCTATGAGAGTGAAAAGAATAGGAGATGAGATGTGAGCCACCTGCTGAGAGACGGGGTGGAAAAGTGCCGAGGGACAGAGACGAATGAACAGTAGGCGCTCACAGAGGGACTGCAGGGGGAGGACTGGGCAGCATGAATGAACAAGTGAATGGAGGCACAGATGATGAATGAATGTGTGAATCAATAAATCCCTCAGGAGCTAACCAGCTGCAGGCGTTTCTATAGTGCAAGTGCACCTGGGTCCTCATACAGCTTACGCTTTGAACTCCGTTTTTATTGAGAAGTAGATTAAATTATTAGACTCATGCTGTATAAGGTTAAGTGGGAATTCTAACCAAACAAACCTCTATTTTCCCCTACCTCAGACAAACAGAATGAGGTGGAGATACCATCACCGACATCCAAGACGCGAGAGAAGAAGAAGCAGCAGAAGCAGCAGCTGATGACACAGATCAGCGGAGTCAAGAAGGTCTCCCACGGGCCCTCGCTCTCCAGCAGCAGTATCTCGCGCTTTGGCGTCAAAACGGATAAGGAGGAGCTGCTGTCCAAAGAGCTGGAGGACCTCAACAAGTGGGGCCTGAACATCTTCACCGTTTCTGAGTACTCCCACAACAGACCTCTTACCTGCATCATGTACGCCATCTTCCAGGTATGAAATGTCTAAAAAATTCTGCATTATTTTGCATTTTCACTTATATAATTGGGTTTTTTTTGTTGTTACAAATGATGCACACTAATTCCTAAATATGGTGTTGTTTTTCCAGGAGCGAGACCTGTTAAAGACATTTAAGATCCCCTCGGACACGTTCGTAGCCTACATGATGACATTGGAAGATCACTACCATTCAGATGTGGCCTACCATAACAGCCTGCACGCTGCTGACGTAGCCCAATCCACACACATCCTCCTCTCCACTCCAGCCCTGGATGTAAGTTATATTATATTTTATTCAGATTTTAATACCTCTGTGAGGCTTAAAAATTCCCCCACCTCTGTTCTGACCAAATGCACAGAAATAAGGGAAAACTAAATTAGATGAGCGAGCTGTTACATCACCCAATGTGCCACTTTCCTGGATCGGCACACCGGCTTTGAAGAGCTCAACATCCTTCCATTGAATCATCTGTTCCCCCTTTACTCAGGGAATTTCCCCTCTTTCCTCCAACACCCGTCCCTCCTTTTTTAGATTTTTCCTCTCCTTAAGTTCAAGTAGCTGGTGAGGTACAGTCAGGTCAGAATGCCCCGGACATCAGCTTGTGATTTACTCCTCTTGGCTCTCTATCATTCATCTATTGAAGCCAACATTGGGGTTTTACAGAAAGGCAGACAGCCAGTTTTTCATGTGGTTGAGGCAAACAATAATTATATTAACTTGTCTCTTTAAATCTTTAGAAATAATTCAAAGTTTGTTTTTTTTCCACTCTTTCTCTCAGGCGGTCTTCACAGATCTTGAGATCCTAGCAGCCATCTTTGCTGCAGCTATCCATGATGTTGACCATCCAGGGGTATCAAACCAATTCCTAATCAATACCAGTAAGTATTAAAAACAGTATATATGTATATATAAACTGGTGCTTTTAACAACAGCCAAATAGAAGTAGTGAGGAGAAAGACTAAAATATTAAAATCTCTTTCCAGACTCTGAGCTGGCGTTGATGTATAACGATGAGTCTGTGCTGGAGAACCATCACTTGGCTGTTGGATTCAAGCTGCTACAGGAAGACAACTGTGACATCTTCCAGAACCTCACTAAGAAGCAGCGACAGTCCCTCCGCAAGATGGTCATTGACATGGTAACATATCCTGATTTACACTCTCAATCTCATTTTAAATCATACATTTTCCAAATTATCCTGGTGCTGAGGATGTTTTTTCTCTTTTTTTCAGGTTTTGGCCACTGACATGTCCAAACACATGAGTCTGCTGGCTGATCTGAAGACGATGGTGGAGACAAAGAAGGTGACAAGCTCTGGAGTGCTGCTGCTGGACAACTACACCGACAGGATACAGGTAGGTCTTTCAAACAATTTCTTAACTTTTATAAAAGAAAAGATTAATAGTCACCTCAAAAATCGTACATTATATGAACTGTGAGTTTGTGATTGGACACACTGTAAGCCCTCCCCCTCTCATTTCCCAGCTTTTAATAGCTCCAATCAATAGCCAGTGTTGGCGGCGGTTACTCAGCCAATGGTCATTAGCCGGCCTCCTACATGGCTGACCTCTGCTCCCCACTGTCGCTCCATTTCTCACTCCATCCATCTTCTTTTTTTTACCTTTAAGTGCTCCCTCTACACTACCCCTCTAATGTTTTCCTTGTAGGATTTCTTCTTTAGTAAACTCGTGTAGACCCCCTTTCATAACAAAGCACATTGTAGATCTAGAAAGGCACTCAGAGTGCAGAACTCTGCCCATTCCTCCTTGGCTCATGCTACAGCCGTTTCACCAAGCATAATAACAAACAGGCCAGGCGTTTTTCTGTAGTCCTTCTGAAGAAATAATAAATAAATAGTCTTGCTGGTTCCATGAGAACGTAATTCTCAAAAACTTCTAATTGTTGTGAAATTATTTAGCACACTTGGTGTGCTAAATAAGTGTTTTTACACTGCACATTTTTTTAGAAGTATAATTAAACCTGAATTATTGTTTTCAAATGCAATTTCCACTTGTTCAAAAAGGAACATTGATACATAAATATAAAAAAAACCTGGAAATTATGATCCCAATTCAAGCATTTCCTAAATTGCAATTTTGTATTATTTATAGGTGCTGCGTAACATGGTGCACTGTGCTGACCTGAGTAACCCCACCAAGTCCCTGGAGCTCTATCGGCAGTGGACTGATCGGATAATGGAGGAGTTCTTCCACCAGGGAGACCGAGAGAGGGAGAGGGGGATGGAGATCAGCCCTATGTGTGATAAACACACAGCCTCAGTGGAGAAGAGCCAGGTAGGCGCTCAGGGACATACTCTAGAAAATGTATTCCATGTGCATCAAATTGTTAAAATAATCTCAATTCCAGTGCTAATTTGCCTTTTTACTCTTCTCCAGGTGGGTTTCATCGACTACATCGTGCACCCTCTGTGGGAGACCTGGGCCGATCTGGTCCACCCTGACGCCCAGGACATCCTGGACACACTGGAGGACAACAGGAACTGGTACCAGAGCATGATCCCCCAGAGTCCCTCCCCGCCCTTCTACGACCAGGGCACGCACGGACACAGCGGAGGGACTGGAGGTCAGGGTGGCGGGGAGAAGTTTCAGTTTGAGCTCACCCTGGAGGAGGAGGACTTAGATGGAATAGATGGAAAAGATGGCGAAGGGGAGGAGGATGAGGAGGAAGAAGATGAGGAAGAGTTAGAAGAGGAGGAGGATAGTTTAGGAGATTCTCGGTCTCCTCCCCTGGACTATTTGGACGGTCAGGAGCTGGACGAGGGCGGCATGATGGAGCCGGCAATAGAGATCGTGACACACGAGGCGTCACCCACAGACACATAGGGCTTCCATCATCAGGCTCACATGGTGATTTGAAAGTTTTTTGGCAAAAGAGGGGAGATCCTCTTGCAGCTGTGCTTTTTAATAAGCCCACAGAAGCAAGGGCTTAGTTTGGTCCCGCACAGGGGCGTCTTGCACTTGGGTGTTTGAAGCCAGACACGGACGGACAGTTTCAGTGAGGCGGCTTCAGAGTTCTCAGGAAATAATTACTGCGAACATTTTAGTCTTGATGGACAGACGAGACTGAAGGTGGAACTTGAAGGATTTTGGCCAGTTTGGGAAATGGTTACTTTTCTTTTCTGGACTGGCATTAAATGGACATCGACACTACTGAGAGAAGTTTTTTACCTTAAGACTTTTTTACAGATATGATATGATCTAGAAGTAGCATAGAGTAAGATCTACTGACGGAGACACATTTGTATAGCAAGAGAAAGTGTTTACTTTTTTCCTGTACCATTTGTCAAAGGACTTTTGTGTGCCTTTTTTACTATTGTCTTTATAATAGTTTTTTTTATTTATTGAACACTCTAGTATGTCTGTGAAATGTTTTTTTTCTTATCTGAAAGAGCAAAATCTTTTTTGTATGTTAAAAAGAGAACAGTCTTCCATGTATTGGGCAATAGAGAAATCCAAACAAACGTCGACAAACAACTCTTGGACAAACTCATCTGAATAGGGAAACATTAACACCCACATTACACGCACGTTTTGTCACATTTGTTTTTCCAATCTGAGCACAATGTTTTACACATGGAATACAAATGTTCACTCATGGTTCATGTTACATGTTTAGTTTGTTGCTTTCTATATCAGATGTCGGTCAATGAATGTCACAGTCACACTGAAATACATCCCAACTATTTTCTTTCTCCATCTCTCTATACATTATCCTTTCTCTTTTTCTCTGTAACGGTCTGCAAACCATTCAGAGCTTCCTACCTTTTCACACCAAAACTTTTTAACACTTTTAATACAAAATTCTCAGCTCAGCATCAGGATATACAATCTTACACTTGCAAATATATGGTCAGATATTCCTGCAAGTGTAAATGTGTCCTCAGTGTAAAATTATCGGGACATTTTAATTTGTATAATGTTGCCTTTTCATTTTTCTAATCAATTATTGTGTTGGTGTGAAACATAGGTTAGTCTCATTCAAATCTATGACACACCAGCTAAAGCCAGCAGAAATACAGGTCTTGACATACAGCTCATGACAACAAGCTGCTAAGATGTAGAATAAAATCAGAAATGAAGTCTGCCAAGGACAAAATTCACAAAAGCGGTGAATCTATTTTTGGCCCACAGGTATGCTGCAGTCTTAATAATCCTGTTGACCAGATGATTAAAGGTGCTCTTACAGCTGCCTGTCTGAAAGGCGCTCTCAGACCCTCATCAGTGCCACTATTCACATGGTTCACAAACCCCTCTGGGCTCCACTGACACGACCCCAAAACAGTCAGGCCGGCTATTTCTTCATCACGATAAAAAATCCCTCAAGTGCTGTGTCTGCTCATTGACGTCAATTGAATTTTTCCCCACCCCCTCGATTGTATCAGGTTTCCAGGACAGTCGGGTTATTAGGATTTGGCACAGATGGAATTGCTGGATTCAGCATGGCAGACTGTACCCTTCAGAGAGGAATAATTAGGTGCTCTAGTTTGGGGGGAAAAAAAAAAACACCTTATGAATATGGTTTGAAAATGGTTTGCAGACCTCACATTTCTGCTCCTGTGGCTTCCACGACCGGTTTCTGTTGATATTCTAGTTGCATCTATAATCACATCTCCCCATTTTCATAATGGTTTACTGATACACTCAAAAGGTACGTCATCTAGTTTCACTCCAGCATGCTTAAGTGGCAATCGTTTGTGTGCAGTATGTATGTATGGAAGGTTTTGTATGTGTGTGTGTTTGGATGTGTTGACTTTGTCATCAGGCCTTACCCACCATCACTCCACACCACACCTTTTGTCTCTACTGTTTGTCGCTAGGAGCTCAAGTTGGTCCTTTTTGCTGTTTATAACAGTGTGTATTTATTCTATACTTTAAGCTTGTAAATAAGAAATACTGGTTCAGTGTAAAATCTATTTTAATTTATATGCACTTGCATTACCTGGAAGTGGTGGTGTCTAATGTGTAGAAGACTCTGGATTAGAGTCTTTTTATATATGTATTATATATTGTTTTTATATATATAAATATATATATATATATAAATATATCTAAGTATATATTCGCACAATGTTTGAGTGCCCAGCAGAGCAGCAGCTAAAGAGACATATTGTTGTTGTCACATGAACATCTTGTAACTACAAAATAGCCTTTTTATTTTTACATGAAAATTAATCTTTAATGTAATGTCACAGCCCAGAAAATGTAAGACTTTGAATTAAGCTTATTATGCATGAATATTAAACCAAAAATGTTCTCACTTTGAATCTCCTCAAAATCATAAAGTATTTTTCACATTTCTACAAATTTAGTTCGTATTTCTGTTAAATTTCAGTTTAGTTGCATATCTTAAATAATAGGCAGAGGACTTTGAATGCCCTTTTTTTTCTTAAATACTTTTTCTGTCAGAAAACTATTTTTCTTAAACCACAGTTTTGAAGCTACAAGATTTTCATGTGACGGCAGCAATTTGGTAACCCAGAGGCAACATAGAGGACATGTTAAACTGCATAGGCTTGGATATAGGATACATGCAAGCTAGCTAAGAAAGCTTAGTCAATACTTGGTATCAAAGTACACAAATAGCTTATTTTCTCTCAGCAGCTTGTCACAACCTAAGCTTCTCCTTCCAGCATTTGAATGCAGATTGCTGATATATGAGGCCAGATAGATACAGGTTTGATCGACTTTTAACACAAAGCGATTGTCTCCTTTTACACTTAAAGCACTTCATGTAAAAGTAGATAACACAGGGACGGTATTGATAGCATGCTACAATATGCCCGGCACTGACGTGAATCGTTCTGAATTAACAACAAAAACATGACCGTATGTTTGTGCTAATGTGTGAACTCTTTCTGACCAAACTTGTTAGCAGTTTTGAAATTCAAATTTGTCAGTATTAACATTGTTTATCTATGTTCAAGCTTTTTTTGGTCCTAGTTGTGTCCAAATGGTTAGCCAGATTTAGCACTATCTGCATGAGAGATGGGTTTTTTATTGTCAATAATATGTTCAAGTCCGCCAGTTGTTGCAGGTGGGTTATTAAATGTTTCACACAATGTATGGTATTATATTGTATATTGTGTTCAAAAATAAATCTGAAATACTTTTTTTATTAAGTGATTAAAAGCAAAGCATGAATATATTCCTCCTGTTTCTGTTGTTTTTCTCTCATAGCCTCGTTTTGTTTACTCTGGGTGTGAATGATAAATTAGGTCACAGCCATGCTTCTGGTGGTTTCCCACATGTTTGTCATGTTTCATTAGGCTGTATCCGAAGAAAAAAAAACTGTATACAGCGAGCACCTGGGTCCTGTGCTAAAAAAAAGTGGGCCTCTAGTATGTAAAACAGTATCAGCTATTGTCTCAAACCCCTGCTAGTGGCCCCTAGAGGTCTGTGCTGCTGCTGACACCCAACCTGTTAACCAACTTACAGACCAAACAACACTGCCAGTCCAAAAACATGCAAATCTCACAGCTAGATAATTTATTAAACTGCAGTAGAGCAAAACCCATTTTAAAAGTATCACATCATTTACATGCAAACAAGAGGATGCAGTTTTATGTCATTTAAATTAACCTGTAAGCATGTAATCATAATCGGATCAGGAGCATTATACCAAATTAACACTACCTGTAGGTACATTGTCATCGGCTGCACACTACATGTATGTCACGCCCCCCTCTCTATTTCTATCCTCCTGGTGGGTTAGAGCTTGTACCAGTTTGTTCATGGTTTTAACTTGCTGATCCCTCACGGTTTTGGTTGCCAATTATTAGGGCTACCTTGCACTTGGCACCCGCTTGGCGTGCTGTGAGTTTATCTGGTCTGTTTTGTCTACAGATGACAATTGTGTTCATTGCATGCAGGACATAATCACATTCTGAATTGGTAAGGGGGCATGTTGTGAATGTTCCTGGCCTTCAGCCTATTTATGCAAAAAGCCCCTTAGTACCAGATTGCATTTGCTCTTGCTGTGCTGTTTTCCCTGTAGACTGACAGGAAGGGTCTTCTTTGATGGTGGGGCCTGGGCTTTCCGCATTTTGGAGAGCTGTCGCCACCTACGCTCTGGAACGTATTTTGCATTCAGGTTGAAAATGAATTTGAGGTTTGTTCTCTTTATTTGTTCTTTGCAGCAATTTTATCAGCCCTTGAGGTTGGCTACTTGTTTTATTAACCAGCATTATTTGCATGTTTTTTAATTACTGCAGAATGCAACTTGGCCAAGGACCAGTTCCCCAAAGATTGAAAAATCCAGCTGGGGAGAAGAGGCATAAATTGGACCAGATCTGTGATCTAAGGATGGACCTCATGCAAAGGCAGTTGGAGGATATGCGTAAAAAAACATTGAATGCATGGTTGCAACTAAGCACCTCCTGGCTCCCCCATATGTCCCTCCACATCCTGATGGTGTGTCCCCTGCTGCTTCAGACAATCTGGATAAGACCAAGGCTGTGGCTCCTCTGGGCAGGTTGATGCCCAAGCCATAAAAGCCGGCAATTGGTTCACAACAATAGACCTTTGCAATGCCAATTTCCACGTTGCAATCAGTCCAGATTAAATATGGTTCCTCATTTTCAAATTGAGTGAGAACCCTCAGGCTTTATGCGGACCGCACTGCAGGCGCATCTCAATATATTAGAATATGATGGAAAAGTCAATTTCCAGTAGTTCAAGTCAAATAGCCCCAACCAAGTATTGAGTGCATATAGATGGACATACTTTTCAGAGACCAACATTTCCATATTAAACATACTTTTTTAAAATTGGTCTTTTGTAATATTCAATTTTTTTGAGACACTGCATTTTAGGTCTTCATTAAATGTAAGCCATAATCATTATACTTAGAAGGAGTTAAATAAATTAAGACATGAAATGTTTCATTCTGTGTCTAATGGATCTATAGAATGTGTTATTTCCAATTTTTGAATTGAATTACTAACATAAATAAATTTTTCTACGATATTCTAATAAATTGAGAAGCACCTGTAAGTCCTTTTGTACTTCAGATAAGCTTTTTTTTTTTCATGTGGAGGACCCACATTGGGCCTATTTCAAAGCAATGTTTAGCCCATTGGATAGTTGATCTGATCGCCCTTGCTTAAGTGCATGCAGGAGCGGATCCCCTTCCCTTCCCTGGCTTCTTCCGCTGTGCCTGTATCTGTTCTTGGGGCTGCAGTGGGTGCTTAAAATTTAATGTGTAAATATAGTTGTGTTTAATTGTGTTGTTGATTAATCTGTCAATATTTTTTAAAATGAAAAGTCAGAAAAATACTGTAATTTTTGCTTCAGGCCTAAATAGATGTAGATCATTTTTCTAGTCAAGTTTAAGTTCCCATGGTTGGTTGACCACAATCTAAAAATTATAATGACACCACCAAAAGTCAGCTGACCCATCTTGTGTGAAAACAACTCAATCAACCTCAGCCCTCAGGAGGACAGTTCTAGAAACTGAAGTAGAAGTAAATGTTTACTATGGTGTATAGTAGTATATCTGTACTATGTAACTCTTCATTTTCTTTGATGCCACTGCATTTGCTGCATCATCATCAGAGGTTCAGCTCTAATGTGCTGAGACAGGAACACAGTGTGACACAGACTCAGCACCACGGCCCACACATAATCTGACAGAACTGTCCTGATGTGACCTAAGGGGAACACACACACACACACACACACACACACACACACACACACACACACACACGCGCACACAGATGCACATAAACACACATAAACATAAATAAACAAAAATCAACATAGCACACATTTTTGCATGTGCACACAAACACTACAGATGCCTTGTAAGGCATCTTTCTTACATATACAGAATGATCTCTTGATCAATAACATGTTGAGAAAGCCAGATTACAAATGCTTTTTCTTTTTTTTTTTAAATAGAATATAGATTGTTTTTAAAACTTCTTCTATAGCATACACAAGATGATATAAGAGTGCAGATTCAGGGCTGCAACAAGTAGCTATTTTCAATATATATTGGTCAACAATTTTTTGCACTCAATAGTCACAAAAATTAAAAAAAATGTCCGTTACTAGCTCTCAGAGGTCAAGATGACATCATCCAGTTCCCCTTTTCCAACAAAAAGCCAAATATGTTCAACTTACAGTGTTACAGCAACACATCCAACTTTTATTTCAGGATTTATTACATAGAGAAGGATGATTTTTAAGTTTTACATTTTTTAAGTTCTCACACAGTTTGTCAACCATAGTGTAGATGAAAAAAAAAATCATAAAGGCACAAAAAGTCAGCTGACCCTGACCTGTCTCGTCCCCTCCCGTCCCCTCCACTATTTATTTTTGCACAGGCATCATCGCTGCATCCTGGGGTTAGCGCCACCCAATACAATTTTGATTGGTTTAAAGATATACAAACAAGCTTTTTAAATTTCAATTGAAGGTATGGGTATGAGTAAAGGTGAATGAACTTTGTGAATGCTTATTGGTTTCAGCTTCAACTATCAACCCGACTCCTGTTTATTACCTGCACCTCCTGTAGGGACTCTCGACATTTAACCGGAAAGGATGTGGATACTGATATTAAGTTGTTATATTGCCACATTATTATGTTGGTTTATTTAACAAGTGGGACCTTACGCATGGCCAGGAAGAGAGGGCGAAAAGGCTTGATGAAGCAATATTTCCAGGAATATTTTGTTAGCCCGTCATTTTCCACGAATGACTGGTTTGACTGGAGGGCTTATACGCACTAATACTCTTTGGGAAACATCCCATGGAACACAACATTTATTGCTGTTACTACGTAATTGCCTTTTTACTGCATTTACCGCAACAACTTCCGTCTTTAAAACCATAATGAGGCTAGCTTTGCAAAGTGATTGCAGGTGTTACGGTCTTCCATTACTTCTTGTGGCTTTTTTATCGAATGAGTTGAGAGATGCTGGATTTCAGTATCTAGGTAAGAACAAACGAGTATATTAATATATTCCAAACATACTTCAGGTTGGGCTCCTTCTCCAAACCCTTTGTGGCTATTTTTAATCTTCTGAATGGTAAGGAATGATTCAATACTGATCTAAAAAACAAACTTACCCGACATGGGTATGGGTAAGAGGCTTGTGTAATTTCCATCCCTGACCCTTCATATCTCATTTTATTGTGACCTATGATAAGAGCTCTGAGACTGTCTGCCCTTGTATCCACTCCAGCCTCGCTTTAAAAAAGAATCATGAGTGAATTATATCACCAGGGTCTGCCATGTTATTCTCCCTCTTTGCACTTCTCTCATTGGCTATTCTTCTCTTTTCACTCTTATCCTTAAATTTTCATATGCATGCCTTCTCTCCTCAAATATATACAATCTAGTCCTCTTCGCTCCACCATGTCCAACTCTGCCGTCTCCCACTGTGAAAGCCAGTGACATAACCTAGTAAAAGCAAGAGATTTGATTTGATGAAACTACTTGCGTGCATATGACGGAAGAAGATGGAAGAAAGAGGCAGAGAGAGACTAGCACATGGGACGGGTGGCCTCCCCAGTCCCTCCTTTACGAAGCCATGGAGGTCCACGGGGATGGCTGACTTATCTAATGAAGCTAAAAACAGAGCAAAGCATTTCCCACCAGTCGAGGAAAATGACACCACTTAACTTCTTTCTTGTGCGGCCAAAGAGGAAGATGAGGGATATTTTCAGGCAAGAAAAGGAAATGCTTATCCTGGGAGATAGGGACTTGGCTTAAGGCTCGAAAATTCCCCATTGTATCCTCTACATGTGAATGGAATAGAGAAACATTTGCAGAAAATATAAGGAAAAGACAGTGTGGGTGTGTATACTTTATGAATCTCTCATCTTAAGCGATATCTCAAATCTCTCCCTTTAAAAAAGAAAAAAAAAGTGTCGAGAGATTATTTGACCTCTTTCCAATTCAAACTGGCTTCCAAAATGTTCCAGACTCTGTTATTTATTCAAAAGTTGTGCAATGATCAATTCAAGATCATCTACTTTTAAGATACAGCGTCTAATGTCTTTTAAATACCTAAAATAAGCCAAAATTGCACTTGTAAAAAGTATTATTTTGCCACATTGGGGGAAAAGAAAAACAGGCGCACATTTTCAATCACTATGCACTTGTTATACTTCATAAGCTTCAAAACAAAAGTCTGGACCAAAAATGTATTCAAAACAATAAAAAGTTTAATTCTAATTCTGCGCACAACAATTTTAAGCTGATATAACAATTACAGCACATTTAAAAGCATAATTTGATAAGAGGAGTGAGACACAAAGAAACACACACACACACACACACACACACACACAGCCGATAGAGACAGAGGAGGGCAGCTGATGTAACTCTTAAGCTGAATAGACGAAGGCCTCATTGAGATGTCAAGTAATTAAATTTAAGGTTCCCGAGCCCACGCGCTGTTATTTCACAGTGGTGAAGTGACAAATGTGGATTTCTTAGAGTCTTTATTCTGCGAAGCTATTTGCGCTGGTGTTTCTAAGCAGCCAGAAAGACATCTTAGATGGAACAAAGGTGAATCTTTTTTTCCATTTTAATCTCAAGACAAAGCAAGCTATTTTGCATGTCAACAGTTTTCGGCAAACTAAAGAAACTTCAGCCCGCTTAATCACCGTGTGGGACGAGGTCATTTAGATTTTTGCCAAAAATAAAACACTAGCACCAACCAGAAGCAATGAACGACTCGACTGAAAGTAACAGTCACATAACAAAAAACTCACTGAAACTTGCAGTGAAGTGCAGGCTGTTTACACAGAGCAGAGAGGAGAGGACTAGAGAATGCAAATAGATGTTGTAAAAATGTAATTAGTTGTATCGCATGTGGAGTCCCAATTCGTTTTTTTCCCTCAATATTGTTAACAATTGTAAAATAAATTATCTGTACTTATAACTGTTCCGTTTCTGTAGAGGTGCAGGACTTATATAATTAAAACAAGTCACAGAAAGTAAAATGTAAGAGGAGCAGAAGGAAAAATAAAAACCCAATAACTGCTTGGAGTTCAAAGAATTTAACTGACACAGCATATCAGTTGTTTCCATCTATCCCCCCACAACCTGGTTGGTCTCGCCCAATGTCTGACTGAAAATTTCCCTTCTGAAAAGCTTAAATCCAATCGCTGAAATCAGATGCAACCTTGGGTGTCACCTTCAATGTCATTACATAAGGGTTTGTGCGTCAATTGAATTTGGTCTGATTTTTTCCAGATGGTGATTGTTTGTATTTGAAAACATTCTGCAAAATGACAGCTCATCGTGATGTAAAAGTCTGGCAGTAAACACAGCACATAAGAGAATGTATACTGTTTCTTGGAAGTATGGGGCTACACAGGAACCAGCCTTTGATGTCATTAATAGTGCAGACTAGAAAGTCCCTATCTGTTTATGCCTACAACAAGAGCAACTCACTGTTGCCTGTGTGCAGGGTTGTATTTTTTTTTAGTAATTAACACCTTGCACTGATTTTATAACTTTGGCACAGTGGCTGAGCAATCTGATCTAAGTGAGAGATCGCACATAAAGGGAACATTCAGTACCCAATCTTTTCAGTGTTTGTGTAATGTAATAGCTTCGATTTATTATGGCTGCAAAGGGTTAAATAGCCTCTCTTTTAATGCAAATGATGTGGCTCCTGCTTTTGCGTCATTGTGGTTTTATAGCTGACTGTAGGGCCAGCTGGGTCAAATTCTGCTGCTGCTGCTCTCAGAAGAATACACTGTTAGAAATGACAAGCTTGGCTATTTAATGTGAACTGTCTTATAGTAATCTTTTTTAAAGAAAAAGATTATTAGTATTTTTCTTTTTTCCTTCCAGACAATGAATTGAATGAAATAAAAGAATCATTTTCTGATTTTGTCATTTAACCATATAAGTACAAGAGAAAAATCAGCAGTTACAGCTGTCAGTTTTTTCTATTGCAACAGTGGCTTCCCAGAAAAGGCAACATGATGCCCCTCTCAGGTCCAATTAAAGGAGAGATGATGAAGTGGCTGAGGGTTCAGTGAAACACCAGTGACAGCCTGCTTAAAGAACCTTGGCGAGTCCTCATTGTGCTTGCAAAAACGATGAAAGAACAGGTGGACACAGCTGGCAGCGTTTTGGGGATATAAGTCACCACTTCTAGGCTGGAAGCAGAGCACTGGCAACCTCTGCTGGGACATTCAGCGGCGCTCTCAAACGTGAACCAGAAGTCTCAAACATGGTGCAGCACATCCAGGATTAGTGGCGGTTTTAGACCAATTTTACTGTGGGGACCAAGGAGGGGACAGTGTTTAATCAGAGGGGCACATTAAAAAACGGCAAAGATTATATTTAAGCATTCGAAACCTTTATTTTAGCTTATTTAAAAATCTCATTTAAGTATATTTGGAAGATACAAATACGTTGATTGAAACAATGCGACATACCAATAATAACAGTTATGTTTGTATAACATTTACTTACTTATGCTTTTTTTATTTTGAAAGTGCAGTACAGTGAGAATGACTTCTTTTATTTAAATGCACAAGCTTTTATTGCACAATTAAACTATTATGCAATGTACAAATTCTGGGTTCCTTTTGTGTACAATGAGATATAGATTGAACAAAAAAAAAGGTAAGAATTGTTCCGTCGTTCATCGTTATAAATTGACCATTTTATTATTAATTTGACACAGGGTAGTGTCAAGACAGGCTCGACAGTTTACTAAACCCCTGGCTTTAGTAAACTGTTGAACAACTGGGAACAGCCAGAGCAGATGATTGATAAGATTGATATGATCATAAGTGTTCAGTGGGCTGAATGCTTAGACACATGGTCATAGACAAATGCCACAAATTCTACATGGACATACATAAAACTCAGCTAATACGGTTATATCAGAAGTGATTTCATGAAAAGAAAAGATTATCATGCTCTTGAGCTTGGACTGTGCTGTTTATCAAAGTCACAAACTACTTGGTATGGTCAAGGACATACAAGCAGTACAAGTGACATCAGCACCTCTCTATGCTTACGCAGATTCATGACCTAAATTATACAGACTGTACCTTCAAATCAGACACCAAGAGCAGAGAAAGGCTTTGGTGTGACCTGCCTGCCCTTGACAAGTCCACTGAATAGAACTGTCTATTTATTCAAACTCTTCCCTTGAATCACTGACATGAACAGACATAAACAACAGTGAGTAACTGGCTCAATTGTTCACTTCATAGAAAAAGTAGGGAAGAAAAAAACTCCTAACTGAAAGCTAGAATGAGGAATGTGTGTTTTTTCCATAGCGTGACCAATTTCACAGTCATTTCTGTTTCCCTTTTCTCTGGTTCTTTCACAGCTGTGTCACTAAGCCCTTTGGTTATATTACTCTAAACTTTATAAATCATTTACTGCTCTCACGCACCCTTCCCAAATCATAGAGGTCTGCAGCACATGGGAACAATTCTTTGGCTTGCGTGAGAGCTTGTGTGATGACACACGTATGTGAGTGTGTGTGTATGTGTGTGTGAGTGAGTGTGTATGTGTGTGTGAGTGAGTGTGTGTGTGTGTGTGTGTGTGTGTGTGTGTGTGTGAGTGAGTGTGTGTGTATGTGTGTGTGTGTGTGTGTGTGTGTGTGTGTGTGTGTGCGTGTGTGTGTGTGAGTGAGTGTGTGTGTATGTGTGTGTGTGTGTGTATGTGTCTTTCACTTGTTCTCCAGTAAAGCCATTGCTTCCAGTAATCTCCTGTACTACAGAGCATTTATAGTTAATGACAGGCACACACAGGTCAGCTACAGGGCTTGAACCTGGTCAAGTTGTTTAAGAACATAATCTGACCACTAGACAACACTACCATCACATATACCATTTCTAACAGTTTTCAAAGGTATTACATCACATAAAGAAGGGTGGTTTTGCAGACAGCATTACCCTTGAAGCTTCTGTTTGTCATGTCAAATTTATTTCGATAAGCCATAAATTTGTTTGAAAGGGATTTATGTTCTGTAAAGGATACAACCCTCTTTATAAGGTCAACCTCAACTTAGATATGGCCTGGACTCACTGAGGGGAGGAGAAATGTTTCTAACCAACCTGGGTAAAAGTGGTGGTTGAAGACATCTTGGACATGGGTCAGCCCTCACTTGGACACAGGAAGTGGCGAGTTTCATCTATCCAGCTATAGCATCATCAGAGTAAGTAAAAGACAAGTTGAACTTATAAGTACATCTCAATATGTGCTTGACTGTCGAGTGGTCTGTGAAAGAAGCGGCAAAAACTGCCAAGCACCAAATTGTAATAAAAAAAATAAATAGACCTATGTGGATCTTGTGAATTTATTGTTTGACTCTAACCTGAATGTACTTATTTTTCTAGGTAACACTACAGAGCGACCCTACTGCAATTAAGCTGCCCCTGGTAGACAGGTGGTGATCCTCCATTAAATCGATCAGGGTGAGTTCATGTGTGTAAGTTGATGAGTGCACGTGCAGAGGGAGAATATAAGAGCAAGACACAGACAGGCAGGAGATGCAGTGAAGTGGGATTCTGACTGTTTTTTTCTCACATGCTATCACAGGGGTGACCAAGTCGTCTCTGTCGATCGGGTTGCCATGGCAACTGTGCTCGAGTTGAATACTGAGAAACACTTTAGACATTTCTCTGTGGGATAACACTGCTACAGTCACATGCAGGCAACAGTCTCCCAACAACAGGTACAGAAACAGATCAAATCTGTGACACACTTGGGAAAATTGTGATGGCCATTTTTACTATTTCCTGACACCGTATATGCCAGGTGGTTATTCAGTAAAATAACCAGCAGATTTATTGATAATAAAAAAAAAAATAAGTAGTGGCTATTTATTAGATGATGGTCAGATCTCATATTTATAGCTAACATGTATATTTATAATAGCCTAAAAATAATATGTAAATGTGCACTTGGATTTTTTGTTTGTTTGATTAATAGCCTTTCTGTTAGGGAAAAATTGTGAACATATTTGCCAATAACCCAGCAGGTCAGTTCTCATAAACACACCCACCCACTGCCACAAGACGCAGTCAAACATGCATGCCAAGAGCACCGACCAACAGTAACCTGCAGTCAAATACGAACCATTTATAAAAGCCTTTTGGCATATAAGAAGAGGATCGTCACGCAGATCAGGTACAGTCGCATGCTCTTAGGCCAAGTTTGGTCTAATACGCTATTAAAAAACATTTGGAAAAATCAAATACGGGTGAACGGGGTGCAGCGTCCTTGTTATGCAACACTGTTGGGCTTCACGTCAAAATGTTGTGGTTTAATAGCCAGAGGAAATTACTTTCCTGGACTGTTTTGATGAATTATTAACCAAGGGGTTGGGTGAGTCAGGTGTATGAATCAGCCCAATCAGTAGCTAAAATTCAACTAAACACGTGCAATAAACTCCCTGCTTCACAGTGAGGGTTTGAATAAAATACGAATAAATAATCTACAAAATAGCAGGCTATAAACAAGACTTATGTACCATAATAATTAAAGGGGAGCTGAAAATGTAACATGGCGTCCTATAGCTAGTTAGTGGCTTGCATCAGTTTGTGCCCCTTCGTTTACATAATCATAACTTCAAGGTTTGAGACATATTATAGACAGTTTAGTCTTATTTCTGAAACACAGCACAGATAGTAGCCTAATAGGCAATATGGCAAAACATATCATTGTTTGAAAGGCATTTCCCTAGAACAGATATCCAAAAGACCTTTATCCAGGTGGAAATAAATATTTTTTATAAGTTTCACAACTATTTTTACAAGTTTCCCAACTACATGTTGGTGATTAGCAACTGAATTGCTCCATCCTGATTATTATGACATTGTTGAAATATAAATGTTCAAGTGTTTTCAGAAGATACTCCCGAGACGAGAGGTAGCGCTGATAGTATAGTGTAAGTAAGATTGTCACTTGTCACAATGTGTTTCATATCGGGCTAATGCGGTGGTAAATATGACAGTAGCCTCAGTCGAGAGAAAGGCGGAGAGAGAGAGAGAGAGAGAGAGAGAGAGAGAGAGAGAAAATGAGAGGGAGAAACTTGATAAATATGTTCGGGAATTAGTTGATGTGCAGCTCAAGGTAGCCAGTTATTTTAATCCAAAACAAAATATTACCTGGACGCTGAAGTAGCCTCCGTATGTAATATAACTCGTGAAGTGATCAGAGGAGTATGAGTAGCTCACGGGGTAGAGGTGATGGTATAAGAACAATGTAATTTTGCTGTAGTGAATTCGAATCCAGCTCTAACCGATCTTGCAAACATTATATTTTCATGCTTTCTTTTTATTTATAGGTTGCTATGATGTAGTGTTCACTTATACAACAATATTATCCACAGTAGATAGGAGATGCGACCTGAAAATCGCCAGTTATGTTTATTAAATATGTGAAGAATCTGCTAACTGAGTCAAAACAAAGCTGCACACGGTACCAGTTAGTGTGGAAACCAGTAAGGACATAACACCGGCACAAGGTAGCCGGAAGTGACACACACCCTTGGTTATTTTTTGTTGAAGGGCTGGAAATATATGTAAACATGAATAAAGCTTTTATCAATCAGTATATGTTTAAAAAACAACAACATTTAGTTAAAATAATTATTTTTACATCACATTACCCGGATAACAAAAAACGTTTAAAAAGGTTTGATGGCGCGATACGAGCAATAAGATGAAGTATGTCACTTCCGGCGTTCATCTCACACCGGTTGAGCAAAACAGTGGCAAGTTTGTAAGTGTTTTTAAATTGTTTTCTTTCTTGTGCATAAGACAGAGTATATTTTGGTTCACATGAACAGAGGGTTGCTCGAAGAATCAAAACGTTATCCACTAGCGGTAGGTGTTTATCTTTGAGGTTAGCTAACAGCTAGCTTTGTGACTAAAATGTAACGTTAAACGTCAGTGTGTCAGTTTTAAGTGTAAGCTACAAAAACGGTTAGCTAAATTCATGAAAGGTCCAAACTGGTGTTAGACATTGCCTAAATAATATACGTTTAAATTAACGAGATAACTAATATATATATATATATATATATAATACATACCCTTTACTCAGACCTAACTTGACAAAGTAACGTTATATTAGACATTTGATTGATTGTGATATTATTTCTGGAATTGAAGGATCACACAGGCAATGTATCATGAGTTTGCAAATGTGTGGTCCTTAAATCCTTGTATAAGGATTTACTGTGACTCCATAACTATTTGCCAGCTTTAATAATTTGATCACATCTGAATAAACACTGACATTGGATGTGAATCCTGTCCTTTGTGGTAAATGATATCAGAATTATAAACGATAATGATAGTAAATAATGTGTTTTGCCAGAAATGCATTTACAGTAAATTATGTACTCCTCCCATAGCTGGCCTGTATGTTTTTGGACTTTAGCAGTTTGCTTGTAACCATGGAAACCTCTGCAGAAAAGCTCACATCCTAGGAAGGAAACAGGAAACTGGCATTTCTTTGGTAACTGGGATCATCCTTTATCATATTTGTATGAGTAATGAAATTGAAAAAGGTGGTAATCCCCAAATGCTGCTGCCACTTCATCTGAACTCATGAGTAAGAGCTATTTTGAACTTGCCAGACGTTGTACTGTTGTTAAGGAAATGAAATCACATTAGTTGCGTAACCAGGAAGACACTATCTAGTAAGATTTGGATAAGATATGGATTAGATATCTTACCACAGTTTCACATGATGTTGAGACCGATATGAAATTAACAATGATTTGATTCCAAATGTACTCTACAACATTGTTTTCTGATCAGTCTTTTTATAAGAGTTAAGGGGGTACCTTTGGGGATACAAGCCACAGTAGTCTTGGGTCAGGTCAAAGTCAGGGTCTGACATTAGTTTCTTGGGCCTTGGTGCCCGTGACAATGCTAAAAACACAATAGAGACAATGTTGCGTCTAGTCAAAGTTTATTATGTAGTGTTGGAATCCAGCATATGAAAGCAAGAGCTGAAGTAGAGAGAGAAGGGGACATGAGACGGATCAGCTTTTGTTATCTGAAACAGCTGTTTTGGTGGAAGTGTGCCCCCCTCAATTTGTTCAGGTCGATTTACAAAGCTCACTGCATCCTGAGGTTTGGCGCAATGGAAAAATAATTACCATTTGTTTCGGAAACAAATAATCACTTTGATTAATTACACTGACTGTGTTTTCAAGAACTGTTGCGTTGATGCCTGTGGAGGGTTGAAATCAAAATATCAGAGGCCAGACTGTGCGACATCAGCATGTGATGTTTGTGCCCAATCAAAATATGGTCCTTAATTTTTTAAGTTAGTCTAGCCTAAATCGAACCGGTGTTGTTCCACGTAATGATTCACATGCCGCTACATCTGAGTTGTATGCCTGGCTCCCATTCAAACATTGTCATCCTGAATTAGCAGTGGTTCAGGCATTGACCAGCCACAGTCTGGTTAGTGAAGTCATGTTCAGCACATGCATGTTCACTTTTTAATAGCCCACTTTAGGTTGCTTCAAAGTATGTGTAGTCAAATAATAGTCAAATGGTCAATAATAAATAAATTGTAGTCAAATTTAATTAGAGATTTATGGATAGGTTCTCAATTTTTTAAGTCTGTCTGAAAACAATAGTCACATGCTCAGATGGACATTGCAACAACTTTTTTTCTGACTGTAAACTTTCCTCCAGAGGTAGACAAAGTAAATCTTAGTTAGTGTTAACCTCTCACAACTGTTTTAAGACAGACACAAAAAAAAAGTGAACCTATAATTAAAGGCAGTGGCAGAAGATATTTAACAGTTTCTCAGTGCAGATATTACCTAGCTCAGGGCTTGGGAGATATCGTCTTGGGACAGCTATATTATCCCAGAGGTTGACTGCATGTGTTCAAATAGAGTTCAAGCAGAGGTTCTTGATATGTGGGAAAAGCTGTGGGGGTGAGAAGGGATTGCCAAGCTTAAGAGTGATGAGCGTAGAATGCGGTTTCAGTTTTGGGTTAACTTTTCCTGGGAATTCAGCCTGGGAAAATCTCTGATCTCTGTTTCCTGTGTTGAGCTGTGAAAACCCTCAGCATTATCAGGCAATGGTTTCTGGGCCCTGCCCATGAAGACAACACTGTGTCCCGAAACAAAACTGTAGTACAGTGGACAATTTGGGAAAAAAATATTTAAAAAATGGTTACATATAAAGTAGCAAATTTGAGGTGTTAATAGGCTTTATTTTTGCAACATAGAATAAGCATTCGTTTTTGCAATAATGCATTCAACATTTATTTCTAAAAGTTCTGTAAAACATATATTCAGCTGTTTGAATTTTGCCCAAGTTTGATGGGAGTGAGAATGCAGCGAGAGCAGACCTGTTCAGACCTATTGAAGTTTAACTAGTCATGATTAAATAAATAAACAGAATATGACATGTTGGCTCTTGTTCAGCACACTGTGTCAAGACTACAGTGGCTTGTATCCCCAAAAGTATCCATTATTAGGAAAAGTATCTTTTAATTTCAAGTAGATCTCAACAACATGTGAAGTGAATATATTAATTGAATTATTATTGTATTCATTTCTGGCAAACACAAAAGCATTTAAAATGCAAAATTAAAATGACTTGTTTTTAAAAGTTAACCATGAATATTTCACCAAGGTAAATCTTAATTTGATTTTAGCACAAAAAAGTGTGCGGGTAAAGTAAATGAGCAACACCCATATTCACAAAATCCACTTTTGTCAGGGCCTTTTCAGCAAGGCTTTATGTGTGATGTTCTTTCATGATCATCTCCCTTTAACGTAAAATAGAAATAAATATAGAAGTAAGCATATATCCTCAGCCGCCTTGCATAGATAAATAGAAAGTGTTATTATTACTGTTGGAGACAGGGTGAGTCATTCATGCTGTCTTTTCCATGGATTGTTCTTGGGGGAAGCCTCACAGTATGCTAATGGGGAGGAGCAAAGTATTTCCTGAGAGTATCTGTCATACAGGCCAGCCAATCAATTAGTTGTTATAATTTATCTGTACATTTCTGTCTTAAATATAATCCACAAGGAGTTTTCTAAATATGTTATTCATGTTATGTAAGTCACCTTCAAGTAGCTTGTCTGCCAGGTATCAGTTCAGTCAGTCGGTCAGTCACTGTCAAGGTGTACTTTAAGAATATTTTTGGCTACCAGTCGGGTGAGCTACAGTATGTTAAGGGGTTAATTTAATCATGTCTTTGTGTTGCAGATCACAAATGGACTTTGATGTGAAATCGTAGCTGTTTGGGCCTACAAATTCCTTAACCAGCTGATATCAGAAGTAGATTAGAGGTAAGTGTGTTTCAATAAAAAAAAAAACATTTATTTTCCAACGTAAAAATTTTAATTAGAGGTGTTGTGTAGTAGTAGTGCATGTGTCAGCATCACGAAGCTCGTTTTAAGGAAGAGAGTTCACCGGAACTGTGAGGGATTTGGGTGAGCTGTGTGTGCGTGGGTGAACTGCGGCTTTCTGTGAGGAAACGAACAGAACATATGCTTTATTATGTGGCACACAGGAGATGGTGTGAAAAAAGTCAGCGATGAGTAACAAAGGGCAAGGCATGTTGTTCCTTCTGGGTAGAAGCCCTTCTGCATGTATGTGTATGGTCATGCACATGGAGATTGGAGTGTGTTTTGATGTACATTTGTATATATCTGCTGAGCTGCATTCTGGCATAGAGTCAGCTCCAGCATGGTGGGAAGGCTTTTGATGTGTCAGCTCAGATATTTTGTTTGTGCGCATATGTGGGCATGCCCTACATACACGCACTCCCAAGTGGGTCTACGAGACACCTCTCCATACACGTCAACATGGCACAGACCAGAAAGGCACATTGCAGTCTACACTACCAGGAGAGTTTGCAGTATAATTTTACTGAATGATGTATTAAATAACCACATAATCATATAAATGTCATGCACCAAATATGTCTTTTCTCAGCTGTTTTTAAGGGTTTTTCCAACATATTTTGATATTGATATTGATAGTATTGACCTAAAAAACAAAAAAAAACAAAAAAAAAAACAGCACCACCACAGTACATAATTGTGTCCTACTAATGTGCATGAACTGCACCATTTTTTGTCACAAGAGAAGATGCTTACAAAGTGACGTTAGGTAGGAAATAAGTACATAACCTGCTCCTCAATGAGTTAAAGGTAAGAGTAAGAAATAGGAACATGTATTCCAGAGACTGTCAGCAAAGGTGCAAGCAACAGTTTTTAAAAATGTTGTTTGAGGAACTAGAAGGCAGTTATGCCACAGGAAGGCTACTGTTGTAAAACATACGTACTATAACACATGTCAGTGTATCTTAATATGATGACCAGGGGTAATGCATGCCCTGTTTCCAATGTGGCCATTTACTGATACTTTTTGAATACCTTTTTGAGCTTTCAGATTGTACTTTTTCACCTTGGGCTCTCTGATTTTTTTGTAGTGATTGTTTTAGTATTGTATGACTTTTTTTGTTGTTGATTAAACTATGAATCAGTTTTATAAATAAATGCTGGAAAATCAATTGAGGACAACAGTTGTAAAACTCAGGTGTTAGAATTGGTAATTGCATCTCAAAACCATCTTCTATTTTTGAGATATTCCAAGAGAATCTGGGTATACTGTCACAACTCCCCCAGCAGTTACATATTAGTTTTACTGTGCTTTCTTGAGGTGCTCAGTGTTGCATATCTAATGACATTACAGAAAAATGGGTTGAAATATGCAAAAAGAATTACTGCATACTTTTGAGGATCTCCCATCCACTCACACCCATTAAACTCAAATACGTAAAATCACACTTGTGCGTAAGTGCAGTAGAAGATCCCTGCTACCTCACTGATCCACTACCTGTCTGACTCAGGAAGTGTGGTTTATCCTTGTTGGGTCCACTGCCTACATTTCTTTAGGCAGGCTTAAATCAGGATCATCAGATTTATCGTGAACCTCACCATGTACCTCCCACATCATTGCTTGAATCTGCCACGTGACCTATTATTATATGTCAGAGGCAGGTTCCTTGTTGTCACTACTGTCAGATAGAGCAGATCTAGATTCCTATTTTAAGATGCCTCATGAATTATGGGTTAAATATTAAATGCGTCATTGGGAGGCCTATCTGGGCTCCTACCAGCACGTCACACACACATACACACGTAACCTATATTAGCAACATCCTCGTGGGTGTCCAGCCATCCCAGAGTGAGCCAGTAAGGAAGCGTAGGCATTAGGCAAGTCTTTTTTTTCCCAAGTATTCATCATGAATTCACGTATGGGGTTTTCTGTTCCCACCTTAGCTTTAGGCAAGAAGTCATTTAGCTCAGTGTCTTCTTTGTTGGATCATTTACCAGAGAGTCATAGCCAGTCCTTCCAAATCAAATTAATATCATGTTAAACATTATTGTATTAACTTGATATTAAGCTTTTCTGTTTGAATCGTACAAATAAACTATTATGCAGGGGCAAACTCATGCCTATGCTATTTGTGTTGTCTTTAAAATACTTTAAAATTCCCTGCAGTGAGTTCCTCTGGCTCCATTCTGTCATCTCAGCCATGCTATCCAAGCAAGGCCGGTACTCTTGGGAGTGGACTAATTTAAACTTCTCTGCTGTTTATAGATATAAGCTGATTGTATAGCAAGTTTTGGGCTCTGTTTATTTAGGCTTGGGCCCTGTGTGGAAATGGTAATTGGTGTGAGTAAGAGGGACTTATTGGTCCAGTGTTGACATCCTGGAGACCATTAGGGAGACCACAGACCAGACCGGCCCAGTATCAGAGCGATGAGCTCATCTTTTCCATCGGCTGTTCTGAGGCTGGAGGGGAGGACTTGGTTTTCAGGGGGGCTTTTAACAGGGGGTTGATTGTGGATGGGGTTTGGTAGCCCAGGCTGACAGTGTTTTTTATTAAACTGGTGCTGTAGGGCAGGGAGGCAGTGGGAAACGTCATACAAGACAATAATTTCAAGTTTCAAGTCTCCTCAAGTTGATTTTTACTTAACTGTCCACTTTTTAGGGTGATTGGTACAAAGCGTGACTGAATACCTTCCAATGTGACTAACTATGCTACACACTAACTTGTAGGGCTGTCCTCAAGTGAAATTTACTAACACTCATACAATTTTGTTGACTAATCAATTAGTTGATTTAATCAACAAATCTGTGAGTTTCTCCTCAAAGAGTCATCCAAAGCACAATTTTTCTCACCTATGTTCATCAATTTCTTGGAAATTCAGTAAGTCATTCAGAAAGACTAATTGACTACAGAAATCTTAGTCAACTAGAAGACCAAAACAATTAACTTGTGTGTCTGCCCTACTAACTAGCTAATAACCTACCACTGGCTGATTAATCACCTGACCTGGTACCTAAAATAACACACAACAGCACTACTTTCCCAGACAACAGCGTTCATTCTAACTCCCGTCTCACTTGCTATAGCAAACATAAAGCTACGAATCAAAATAATACCCCTAGTGGCATCAGACTAAACAATCCACCTATGAGCAGGCAGCCAGCCTCCCCAGCATCATCAAGTAATTAGGAAGTAGGCACTAATTACACAGAAAACCTTGCTGCTTGACGTAATGTGTGTACTTGTGTCCTTGGCCCCCTGGGCAGGGCAGCAAGTGGGGTAATGACAGAACAGTGCGTCTGTCTGGTAGTCCTAACAGAGCGAGGGTATCATGAGTGGCTGGTTGGCACGTAGGCACTCGACATGGCACCCTGCCACCGCCACGCCTTATCGCCCCGCATGCTTTCCCCTGCTGCTGAGTGGCGAGCAAGTTGTTTTGGTTTGACTGCACTCACTGCTGGCTAATCTGTGGGTGGCTATTTCTCTGTGTACATTTAATGACTGCTGCTTAATCATCGTCCCTCATCAGGGCACTTTGGGGGTGGGCCGAGTTGGAGCAGGGTGGAGGTTTGCAGGGATGTTGCTTCAGCAATGTGCAGGAAATGGCACGAGGCCGTGGGACATGAGACGTGACAGTTGCAACATGAGCCAGGGAAGTCCCGGTATAGAGATGACGTTTACTGAGGGCATCATATCTGTAAAAATCCTTTTCTGTGTTGACGTAAACCAAGGTACTGGTGTAGTATTCCAAGAAGTTAAAAAGTGCCAGGGGTGTCACATGTAAGGGGACCTTTTAGTTGTCAAAGCAAAAAAAATAAAAAATGTAATGTAAAAATAATGCAACCAACCAATACAATGTTGATTCATCATAAATCAATATAATTATTGGTGCAAGTGAGACCATGTGTGTAGTGAAAGTTGACAAAAAGAAGTACATGAATGAATACATAATATAAATCAAAATGTATATTATTATGCATTATTCTGATAATGAACTGAAGCCAATACATTATCGACCAATAATACAAAGCCTCATTTCTTTTGTTAACTAAACAAAGGTACAACTACACACTCTGTTACAGTAGGTGGCAGAATGCAACTTTAAAGTTAGTTTGTGGTCTGAAAAATAAACACAAATTGAGGACAAATTGACTGATTGTACTTCTGATTGGATGGATTGTCAAAGCATTTCATTTGAATTCGAAGGCAAAAAATATGCTTGAACTTTTATGATGTAATTCACTAGGAAAAATGAAGTCTGTCTTACCCTCTGGTGTGCATAAACTACAGTTCATGAACTACTTTTTAAGATACAAAAAACGTGAGTACACCTGACAATTTGATAATAGGAGGAAAGTAAACCCTCTCTCTTCCTGTTGGCTTGGTTCTTATGACTGAATGGTCATGTACCACTAGGCTTTCACTGCTCCTCAGTGCCCTGCTCCTTTAGCACTGAATTAGGGTCATCTCTTGCTCACCTAAGTAACTGACTAAATAGATGACGTTCTTTTTTGTCTTCAAAATTTTGAATGTAATGTACAAATTTCAGTTGTTTTTTTTATTTTTTATTTACAGGTTAAAAGGTGACTCTATTTTTGCATTCAGGCGCATTTTGAAGTATCAATGTCCCTTTTGTCCTGTCGAGGCCTGTAGTCTGTAGTCTCTCTGTCTGATCATCTTCAGTATTAATAGTTTGGTCTTTGCCAGAAGACTAAGAAGCAAATCTTCATGTGATAATTTTTGATATTTTAATTTGAAAAATTAAACCTTTTTTTTGTTTTTGTCGATTTGTCTAACCAGTTAGTCAACAAAATGGATAAGCACTCGCTGTAACTGGTGCAAAGGCAACATATTTTGTGCAAGGTTGCTATTTTTGTTGAGGATGGAACTAGAACACATTTGATGAATGTAGTGGCATACCCATACCTCATCCTCCACTCCCAGCGGTTCTTCACTTGCCAGATGATAACGCCAGTTTGCTGTTAAATGCAGCTTTCCCTTCTGCATTCATACGGTAACAGAGTGATGACCTATTTGAATCTGTCTTGTGTTTTTTGCTGGTGGTGAAAAGAGTTCAGGACCTGCAACAGATGCAGAGACCTTACTGAAATATAGCCAGACTAGAGCAACACTGCACCCCACAGGCGAAAGGCATGAGCAAAGGTGGAGAGAAAGTAGGTCAGAGGGAGGAAGGTGGAGGGTGTATGTTGGTGGGTGGGGGTAAATAGATGCAAGGCACAGGGTGGGAGAGGGAACAAAGAGAGGTAGATGGGGTGGGAATAGTGAAGATTTGCTTTTTCTTTTGCATTTGCTGCTTTTGAAGTAAACAAGCTTTTACCATTTTCCTGCCATATGGGAGGTATATGTAACATGCCAGAAATAAGAGCATCGTTGCCCATAGTCTATTTCTGAATAGTAAGTGTCTTTCTAAATGCCAGGGAGGCTGTGCCACTCTTAGGAGAGAGTGTTTTACTGAGATAAGGGCGAGAGAACATCTAATGAAGTGCTTGAATATGTCAGTGAAGTGAAATGTCATTGGTTTCACTGCAGGTATCAAGCTTATAGTTCTATGCTAAATTATTATAGCTGACATGTACCACCAGAAACCGTTCTAGGGATTGGTTTTGCAGTAAAACAGTCTGAATGTGATTGTGCAGAAGCAGTTTCTGGATACTGGGAAATAAAAAAAATATTTTTTTCCCTTACTTTCACAGTGTTTAATGAACATATGTGTTTTTTTGGGATCCTGCTTATGCCTGTTACTGGTGGTGGAGGACGTTTTCAGTTATGAATACCACACTGGTACCTCAGAATTGTAAAGTACAGTACTTGAGTAAGTTTACTTAAGTTTAAGGTTACATTATGCCACTGCGTGTGACATTTTACTGTCACTTCTCTTGAAAAGAAATCAGAGCAGGTGTAGAAGTAACTCAGAGATGGAGGGGGTTGGAGAGGTACAGCAGATAATAGGAACAAGTGCACTATGTTAAAGTGAACACTAGATGGCGCCAACAGTGTGTCATTATTGGGTTCTAGTTGGGAACTAAATCAGCTAATTTTAAGTCCAAATGTCATGTTTGGCTATTAAATTAATTATAAGTGTAAAAAAATAAAAAATAAATAAATAAATATATATATATATATATATATATATATATATATATTTGATGAAACAGATTTTATGTTTGCTTTTTGTTCTAGAATATATTAACACAGTGAATCATTAAAGATAGCAAACGTCAAAGGTGAAAAATAAAGTATACGGTTTAATTTTCATCCAGACTAACATTTTGACAATCCTTTGTCCTCACCGGAGCAAAACCAACTGGCCAACTGGCATTGTGTTGGTCTTCATTAAATCAGCCAAGAGTGTTTTTTTCACCCATTCATAAAAACTTAATAGAATGAAGAACCTGAAGTTAAAAGTGCATAAAATCAGCAATGTCAGGCACATACTGTATATAGTGTATAGACGTATCATTTAGAGACAATTAAAAAGATTGTAAAAAGTTTGTTTTTAAATACTATAAGTATGTTGTATGTATAAGTAAGTTTAAAGATGCAGAGTAACAACATTTAGCATATGTTACATGAATACTGAAACATTTTTCTACACCACAGATTTTTTCCATGTTTAGTGAAAACTATTCACGATGTGTGTGAAGGGGTGTGTGTCTGCCTGAACTGCACTAAAGGACATGATGACCTTCACTGTCCGACTTGTCTAGCCTACTGTGCCACATTACTATTCTCTACAGTTTGTGATTCTGTGTAGTCGTGTGTGTACCTTCGCCGGTACACATGCAGTTGTTAATGTACTGTATGTACTGGTGTCGGCATCAGTGTATGTGCATGTCCTCTGAGCATGCTCAGTCTGGTGGAGTCCTTGGTTATTCCTCATTCTCGTTTCCTTTTTATCTTTTCCAGTGAATCATCTTCGACCTCCATTCCTTCGTTTCTCTTCCCATCCCTCTGTCTGGCTGGAGTTAGAACAAGAGGGTACATGGAGAGAGCGTTAAATGGCTGAGGAGTTGTGTACCGGCTGGTTTCGCATTGTTGCAGGTACAGTAGGTAAAACCCCTTTTCTTGACCTGTACGTACCGTAATAACTTTTCAACATGGATTGTCAACATACCTGAGATAAGGGATATATGTCACTTTGCTGTCTAGTATTCTTTCTTTTTTCCCTTTTTTTTTTTTTTTTTTTTTAAAATGTATATTGTCAGATTGTTATGTCCATGTTATCTTATCCATGTGGTAAAATGTGTGTTCTCTCGTTTTGAGTGTGTGTGCTTTTGATATAGTGGTATGTGTGTACATGTGGAGTATTGTAGCCTTTAACTTTCACCTGCACTGCAAAAAAGGGGTGTCTAAAAACAAGATAAAAACACTAAATCTGAGGGAAATTTTTTTTCTTGCTGCATGGACAGATAATTTCACTTGACAAGATTACTTGAATTTAGATTGTTAAATCTAGAAATAAGTATGTTGTACACTCAAAATAAGAAATTAACTCTTAAAACAAGATAAGTTAAAGCTGCAAGCAGCGATGAACTGGCCCGAGCGAGTTTCTTACAAAGATAAAAAAACAACTTTAGATTTAGAAGTGTTGGATCATTTTTCTTGTTTTAAGAGTTGATTTCTTATTTTGAGCGTACAACATGCTTATTTCTGGATTTAACAATCTTAATTTAAGAAATCTTGTCAAGTGAAATTATCTGTCCATGCAGCAAGATAATTTCCCTGAGATTTAGTGTTTTTATCTTGTTTTTAGACACTCCTTTTTTGCAGTGTGTTTATTGACCTTACTGATATTTTATAGCCATAACGTGCACGCTTGTGTTTGTGTGTAAGCTGTGTGTTTGCATGTTTACAGTGCAGTGTGACCTCTCAAAACGTATATCAGAGAACGCTCTGGTACTGTCATTAAGATATAAAAAGATAGAAAGGGGGGAAGAACTAGGTACAGAAAGCTAGAAAGATAAAGAGAAGTTGATGGATTTATTCTTATGGCATTCAAACATGCTTTAATTTTCTTTAAGCTGCATGTCTACCTTTTCTAGCTCTGCTCTACTGGTCATTCACTGTGTTTTTTATTTTATTTTTCTCCAAATAACTGAGTTCAAACCAACATGAGTATGCATTTGATATTGCATGTCCCATCCACTGGTCTGCAGTATAGTGTAGTCATGGTTATTGTCATTGTCAGGCTATATGACAGTTAACTTTTACTAAGTGGCAAAATCGAGAGATGTTGCTTCTAAGTTCAGGGTTAATAATAAGTATTGTTTAAGTCAGCTGACATGCTAAAGTACACAGACATCAGTTCTGGCTGTTTTAATGCCATTCAAAGCACTGTATCAAAATTGAAGCAGCATACCATCGCCAAATTTATATCCATCTTAATCCCATTTATACATAAGTCATTTCTCACAATAGCCAATTCACCGTTATAGTAAATAAACTACAGAAGTTGCTAAAACATGAAAATAGCTTAAACAAGATACATTTCATTTGATAAACGCAACTGAAAATAGGACCATGTTAAAACCATAGTGGGACATAACAATGGTGTATAATAAACTGAATTTAAATGTTTTCCTCTGTAAATCTGGAAGGGTATGTAAAACAGTCACTTAAGGTAAAAGCAAAGGCTCACTGTAACCTAATCATTTTAAACATTTATCATAATAAAAACACGTAAGTTACACCATAGCCCTCTTAATGTCATGTATTTGGTTTATTCTGAAATGTTAATGTTTTTTTAAACATTTGTTACGGCGCTTTCACATTAAGGTAGGTAGCCCAAAAACTTGGGTCAAATGAGGTATTTGCAGAATTTTAAAATATGGTTAGATTTTTACTTAGACAGTGTCAGCACGCATATGAATGTAAGGTATAAATGTTTTTTTAGAAAGGAGTTGTCAAAACTGCTTATCAAGATGGTCATAAATGGTAGCTATCTTTTGCATACTATTCATAAAATGCCCAATTCCCTACAGTAGCGATGTAGATGTAGTAGAGTGTGATTGTCTAATCCTCTCCATAGTAAATTACATGAAAGTGTGTGTCTTTATTCAGGCTGCTCCTGCAGCTCCAAAACAGAGCTTATAGGGCATTAGGCTTTATTTAGCAAATCACCCTCCCTTCTTCCTTCTCTATTACACACTCCTCCACTAGCTGGCATGGCAGCATTGGTCACTTGCAAAATTACTGTACATGTCTTTATTTGAATTGCTAAATATCAGCCTAGTTGCCACAGACATGCCCAGTACCGTATATTGATGATATTACAGTACACTGAGCAAATATACACAATGTTTGATCTCCTCAGCAGTCAGGCCACAACACCAGCTCAATGGTAAATATGTTTCATGATTCTCAGTGAACACTAGATGGCAGTGCAAGAGAAGATGCTTTTTGTCTCACAGCCAAGAGAGTGAAAAGTAGTGAGACAAGATGGGTAATGTAGAGTAGGAAATAGAGATGTGCAGACAACAGGAAAGATGAGGTAGATAAGATGACAAAAGAAGGGGAGGCAGCAGGAAAAAAATCAAAAACGTGGGAGGGCAAGGAAGTCACCAAATACAGCTTTTGATTAAAGGGGGAGAAGGAAGGGTGAGGGGGAAGGGAGTTAAAGCTGGGGGGCAGGGTGAGAGGGTGGGGACCCTCTCTTTTGGGAGCATCTGCTGGGTGTTAAGACAGAGGAGCTGAGTAAGGAAAGACAGAGGGATGAAAGGAGGGAGGAGGCAAGTGACAGAATGAGCCACATAGAGGCAGCTTGAAAAATAATAACAGGGAAAAGGGAGAAATCAGTAATTGAAAAGAGAAGAAGTGATAAATGAGTGAAAGAGAGACATTTGGAGGGAGGGAGTCAGCATCACATGGGGCTTGATCAGGACTGGGGAGGTTTCATTGGGTGCTGAGAGGGACTTGGCTGGCTCTTGTTAAAGCATGACTGAAGACAGATGGATAGATAAAAAGAGGGGGAAACATATTAATTTGTAGCTCTGAAGGAAATAAGTTGCCACTGACAAGGATTCCCCATAAACACACAGTGTATACAGTATTAATGTAAATTTTTGTATACAAAGTGTTCTGTATGAGCACCTGTACACCACACACTCTGACACGCACAATTATTTTATGGCAGCACAGCATTTTTCTCACATTTTTACTGTTTTTACTGTTCAGTATTGATAACTGTCTGACCCGTCACAGCTAAAAATAATGATTTCCTAGCAAGGCAACCCCATCTTACTGATCACAAGAAAAACACGTATCCGTAGCTGTAAAAAATCATTACAAACAAGAAATTTTCTCTCAGTATGTTTTCTTATATTACAGATTTCTTACTTTTTAATTAAAGGTATTGAGTAATATTAATACAATTAAAATACTAATAATACTATGTGGTTGTAGTGAAAAGGACAATCAAGTTCTCAGGAAAACCTGTAGACTTGGAGCAGATTTAGGGCATCTAGAAATGGACTTCCTAAAAAACAATAACCCCATGTAAGATTCCCTGACACCAGAACTTAAAAAAAAGTAATGTACGGACAAGTAGTGCAACATAAGATATTAATGTTGGGACACTTCTGTTTGTGGCTTTATACATACAAGGGATATTGATTATTTTAAATAAATGTAAATTACTAAACATGTGCTTCATGGCTTACTCTATGAGCTACATGCGTAATATGCAATTTTATGATAACACAATATGTAATACTACTGTGATGAATAACATTAAATTCCTTCCACTAACACTAATAACAAAAGATTAAAATTAAAATTTCTTGCTGCAATTTTTCTTCTCTCTTTCCCAGATTGTATTTTATTTCTTTTACTTCCCTGTTTCATTTGTTGTTGTTGTTTTGTTGTTTTGCCTAATTGTTAGTCTCCTCTGCTCTTTGGTTTGTCCACATAAACATTCACCCCCTCCCTCCCTCTCTTTCTCTCTCTCTCTGCACCCTCTCACAGAAAATTAATCAGCGCACACACAAACACAAGCACACACCCCTCTCCGGGGGCTGTTCTGTCATCAGCCCTTCCTGCTTGTTGGTTGCAGCTGTAGCCTGCGTTGCCATGACGTCACGCCGATCGATTCTGATCCCAGTGCAGTGGGAAAGCACAGGGACAGAAAAAGGCAATGGAGTGAAACAGACTGGCAGAGAGAGGAGAGGAGACGGGAAGGTGGGAGGGAACGGGGAGAGGAGGAGAGAAAGAGAGGGCAGAGTGAAACCACACCTTATTGCAAGGAGGGCGGGACACATACAGGCAGCCACACACAAGCAGCTACTACAGGAATAGTCACTGTGCAGGAGGGTGCAGGGCAAATATTTTGTGCAGTGGTGTGTTGTTATTGAGTCCGTGTATGTGTGTGTCTTCAACATGGGTTGTCACTTGGCTCACACCTGCATGTTACTGTCTCCGCGAGCAAGTAATTAATGTCACTCACGGCTGGGCAGGCTCGGCACACTGCACTGACATAAGGTAGGATGTAGGGGAGGGGGGCATGTGTGTTTATGTGTGTGTGTTGAGCTGATTTGTGCATCCTCTGTATTTACTCTGTACATGTCTGGTGGCTTTTTTCTATCCCTGTTTGTATGTGTAAACATGTGTGTGTATTCAGTGTCTGTGCACAAGTATTTGTCAAGCAAGAGCGGTTACCAGTGTGAGTTCTCTTGAGCCATGGTGTCAGGAGATTTAAGCAGTAAGCCATGTGACTCCACAAAGGGCTGCAGGGATTGGCTGAGGCCATCTCTGACCTCAGCAAACTGCCTCCGCCCCTCTTAAACACAACCACCCCCCTCCTGCCAAACACACACACACACACACACACACAGCCCTCCATCTCTGTATCTCTCCGCCCCCCTCCCTCCCTCTCTCTACCCTGCCTCTTTTATTTATTTTTTTCCTCCAGTTAGGTTTTCCCCCCACCTCTCAGCATCCTCGGCTGTATGTGTAGGTTAGAGCCGCAGTAGCAGCAGCAGCAGTAGCAGCATCCATGGCTTAAGCCCTAGCTCTGATCGGCAGCTAGCCCAGCCAGGCCCCTACCCCTCCTCTCTCCTGTCTCTCTCTTTCTATCTCTCTCTGTATCTCTCTCTCTCTTCCTCCTGGGCTAGTTGACAGGCAACGTCTGGGGGTGTCGGAGGCTCACTGTTAGCCAGGGCGTTAGCCACATGCACACGGCTGCTCTGCTGCCCATCAATTCTACTGTATCTCTCTGGTAACCGGGGGCTTCTTCTCCTCTCCCCCTCCCCACGCCTCCTGCTTTCATTTCAGGCTCCTTGGAGATAGAGGAATGCAAATCTGCAACCATGATGGAAGGTAAGATGATTCATTTTTTTATTATGCTGTCCCCTTTTCTGTTGTTATTCAGGGTAATCCCCCTTTATGTCCTTGTACTACAGCCCTTCATCTGCTGGCAAGCGTGTGTGTGTTTGGGAGGTTCAAATGTCATAAGCTGCCCTGCTATTTTGAGTGCATACATTCCGGTGACTTGCATGTTATTCTTCGGAAAAGGGCACAGCCACTGAATGTCTACCACAGAAGCACAATGGCGAGGCTAATTGAACCGTGTGTACCTTTTGTGAGTGTGTGTGTGTGTGTGTGTGTGTGCGTGTGTGCATATGTCTGAGTACCCCCACACCCCCCCTTTTCCCGCTTCCCATCGTAAAGGATTATTTGGATTTATTGTGCAGGAGGGCTTATGTGCCCAGCTGGCTCACTTGTATAAATTCTCTTTGTATGGTGTTCTCTGAAACACATACACTGACACACGCATACCCACATGCAGTACCGTATGACTCTGCTGTGTATCTGCTCACACTACATTGCCATTTTTACCCAGCACTCGCGTGTGGATTGCATATCTGTACGGGCGGGTGTCTGCGTACATTTGTACCCACCCATGGTTGGACTGATCCATCTCTGTTGGGTTGAGCATAGTGAGGAAAAAGAGAGATGATGATAGTTTTAGTTTCATGTCCCTTTAATTGATGACATCATCAGGGTGAAGGCCAGTGATGGAGGGATGAATCCCTACAGCTCTGCAGCTGGCACACGAAAGCCTCCCTCTATCCATCTGTTTCACGTGTTATCTCTTATTTCTTATCTTTCATATTGTGCAGGCCTCCTTTATTAATGACCACTTGCCATTTGCTTGACCGGAATAACCTAAATATGTTGACTCTTATTGAATCAACCTTGGGTTATGTAAGCTTTTGATAGTCCATGATACATAGGCAGCTTTAGAGACAGTGCACATGGGAATATGTGGAGGTCAGTTTTGCTTGTAATATGTACCCTCTGCAGTACATGCAACGTCTGGTTATTATTTGTCAGTGTTCCAAAAAAGCTAGACAATGTTGTCACTTAAGCCTGTTTATTCCAGTGCATTTAGTGAATGAACAGTGCCAGTGTGTCTGCTGCTAAGGAAGAATCACATTAGCTTGCTGTCTGGTTGTGTTTGTGTACATCTGTCAGTGTTACGGAAGGAATGATGTTATTCCTGTGTTGCCTCATGTTGTTGGCTCTTAAGCGATTCTTCACAAGAGAATTAAAAAAAACAACTGTTTCATATTAACATAATAGCCACTGACCATTTCAAGGGTGAGAAGGAACCTATATGTTGATTTTGAAGTGACATCTCTCAGATTTTTTTCACAGTTTCAAATCAAATCTTACTGGCTTCAGGCATGCTCTATGTTTTTGTAAATGTCATTGATGGTGATGTGATGTTATGCTTACTTAGACAATATTTCTAAGTTGTACACAATTGGCAGTCACCATATCATGACCACAATAACAGCTAGTGGAGGAGAGTGGTAAGTAACGTTGGTTCACCATAAAGAATGTAACACTCGCATAAAACACAGAAATATCTAAACAAAATAAAGTCAAACCCTACATGGATCACTGTTACATGCCACTTTAAAAGTTACTTTATAATGAATTGAAATCATTGTCCGACCAAATTGGTCTGTAGATCTGTTTAACGTAGCATCTTTTCAAAATTCCAATGAATTGTTTCTTATTTGCAGGAGGAGACTGTGATTAAACCGTTCTTCATGCTTGTTCCCATTGTTAACCACCCATGCATGCTAAATAAAGGTCTGTGATTACTGGCCTGCCTAGTGAGGTCAGAGTAGATCTAGATTTAAATTGAATGAATGACATTTTAATCAGTTGAAGCGGCAGATGCAGCAGCAACAGCCACTCATGAGTGTTGATAACCACTGTACCATGAAAAACAGTCGGACTGACCAATGACAACAACCTTATAACAGCATCACTGTTTGTCACACATGCGTCATTGTTCAAACCACTAACTGCTTAGTAGGTTATAATTTAGGTGATGACCATGATACATAAGGCTACACCCTTTCTGCCTTTGTCAGAGTTAGGACAGAGCTGTGTTTGAAACACAGCCACCTTGTGTATGATTATTTCTAATAAAATCTAGCTGACTACACCTGTATCTGCACAATACATCATTATAAATATTGGATCTTTCAATGTGATAATACACCACACAATAGCTGGTAGTTAATGATCAACCCAAATGATTCTGTGTTTTACCTTTGGTATTTAGTTTATGATACAGTACATATCTGGAAGTAAAGATAAGCTCTGTGCAGTGTTGATGAGTAAAATATAGTGAAAGTGGTGTGATCCAAAGAGTGAATAAAAGCAATTGGTCAAACAGTTCTTTTTTCAGTATCAAGAATTCTCCAACTTGACTTCAACAGTGAGAAAGGACGAGCTTATCTACCCCCCTCCCCCACAGGAGCGCTGTCCTGTCATTCGCTGCATTTGTCACGAGCCAAGTTGTTAGGTAACAGTTGTGAAGAAAAAAATAGACCGTCTGCAAACCGCTTCCCGTCCATTAGCATGGCTAGCAAAGGCTTAGCATGGACCGTGTGAGGGCAGGATTACAGTCAGGTGTTAAAATTGGATGCTAATCCTTGTTAGCTCTGCTTTTTGAAAGCCTCATGTCATGGCCAGCATGGTTGTCCCTGTGTAACACACAGAAGACATGGGGTGTCTTCTGTCATTTAAGTCATTTTCATTTTAAGGGAGAGAGGCAGACATTTAATAGTTTGTGTCAGTGTTGGTGATAACTACAATCCCCCTACCTATTGACACAATATAGCAGATAGAAACGGGGATGGTGTGCTGTGTGGTGTTTGTGAACTGTGACCTCCAAATGATGCTCACAATAAGGCAGATTCCGTCCAATAAATCCAAAAATCAAACACACTATCAGAAAAGCAGTTTCTGTGCTGTGTTGTCTGCTGCAGACCCTCTCCTCCTATAATTTACAATGCTCTTATAGTACTTACCATAATCATTTGCTATGAATTTCCTGGGTTTACTGAAAGTGGGATTACTGCTTCTGTGGTTGTGCACAGCATGCATTGAAAGGCAGATGTCATTTTAAGTAACAAATCTCTTGTACGCTCTTCTGTACTCACGAGAGCCTGCACTTCGCTGTGGTGGTTGTTTTACCAGTAATTTACTCAGCGCTCCTCAAGGTAATCACTCTGGTGCAGCATGGGATTCCTGATCCCTTTGGACTTTGATAGCAGGAAGAGGCTCAGTCATCATCAAGACAATTTAATGGATACATTTCTAATTCTATAAGTGCACTTCTGAACTCAAATAAGATGTCATCAGCGATTACTCTTTCTTAATGTCAATTAATCTTTTAAGTGACCCTTTGACCTTTCCTTTTACACTACTATAAGCCAAAACTTCCCCTTGGGTAACCGGCAGACTACCATGACATTTTTTACGCTCCCTAGAACCTAAACATTTAACATTAAGGACACCTCCACTTGTTCAACCTTCAGATCAAATTGTAGTCTGTGTACACAAAATATCTCGTAATCTGTTTGGTAGATGGTTGGAAAATTTGCTCAGCGTAGTGATTCTCCCAATGGGGAAAACCTTTTGATTTTAATGAACCCATGGCATTTCCTGTTGCACCAACATTAGGGGAAACATTGTAGACCCGGCACTGACATGGCACTAAGTATAGCAAAATCAGTATGTTGTTAGTAGTTCTTCAGTATGTTGTTGCAGAGTTTCGTTGACTCCTTCCAATAATTTTGTGGGTTGTAATGAGCAGCCCGTCGTGGCCACTAGCAGGGCTTCAGACTTGTAGTCTTGTTAATCCCAGTTCGTAGCAGTAGGAATCAGACTGTCACAGGGAGGCCTAGTACTTAGAGCTTGCCTGGCTGAAAGTTGGATAAACCCTTCACTGGAATGCTGCAGAGTAAAGGGCAGAGAGGACACAAGACCATATGGTGGTCTCCACTTCAGCCCTTTAATAGTCTATTACCTGAGTTTATATGCAACTTGATAATTATTTGCTTTTGTGATGATAGCTTAGTCGGGGATTCTCAAATAGTGAATTATATTAGTGTAATTATATTGTTTTTGCAATGATACAATTAAAAACAAATTAGGTTTTAAATTCCCTGACTATTTGGCTCGGCTCAATGCTTTCAAAGGCCATGTCCATTGTCTCAGCTTGTCAAAAGTGTCTCAGCATAAAGGATCATCTCTTTTAATGGAGTTGTAATGAAAACAACATGATTTCGTTGCTGAGATCTCTAGGGAATAACCATGTGTATTGCTTATGGGTCTAGTTGCAACACTAGGTCTGTAGTTTAACATCAACTCCTCATCATTGTCAGCTTTTTTGTCTTTTTTTTTTCTTTTTGTTGCTAAACGGCTGCTGGCATGAGCAAACAAATTGGGTGGTTCTTAGTCATTCCAGTTTTTCCGTTTCAAAGCCTAAGCTCCATCTACATTAGAGGGATGTTTTTTTCACCCACACAAACTTATTCAGTTGACAATAATAACATTTCAAACTATTGGAAATGTCATCATAATGCTGTTGGATTGTGGATGTGTAGAGGTAATATTTTGTGTATCCGATTCATACAGTTATTACAAACATGCAACTTCACACATGCCACGACACCACATTGGGCAAGGGGAGTAAGGTGCTCTCACTTGGACCACAACCATCTTGCATGGTTGTGGTCCTATAGATTTATAGCATAGTACTCAAAACCACTTCTGTGTTAGTTCCCACTACAGTAGGTATCTCCAGGATCACATGTTGCTGTGATGTAACATACACAGACTCACAGGATAAAACAATACTAACTGCTGAAGAGAAGGAATAGTAATGTCAGATAGTTTGCATATCACTAGTCAACACTGCTCAATTTACCATGGTATCCAATAGGCGAGAACTCTTGAAGGACTCTGCTGCCATATGCTTTCCCAGAACACGACCATGAGGCTGACTCATGTCTGTTTTGGTAATGAGTTGGGCAGAGGCTCCTGTGTAGAAAATTTTCATTGATTTCTGAATAAATAGAAATTCGGTGGGTTGATGTGGGCACAGAAGCATAAAGGATGATGCACCAGGTCTGTGTATGTTGGTGAAAACATTGTTAATGATGTACGTTTCCTCTGGAATCCCTCTCTGCAAGGATTGCTTTGCTGCTCCCCGTTGCAGACCCAAATGACAAATTTAATGTCTTGCCACTGGCGCAAACACATAACTCATGTGGGCTGATGCATCGGAAACAGCCCTCAGTCGCCTCGCAGAAAATTTTACGATAGTATGAAACAGAGCAGCACGCCGTCTTTGAATGTGAAATTCTATATCCCTACCATCCCTCACTTATTTTTCATCCTGAGTCATAGTTAGAGTCCCTGTTTCTCCTGGTATTAGTCTATCTGGACCTCCATAGAAACAGCCATGCACAGACTTAAATCTATAAATCTATCCATACACTTTTCATAGCAAATAAAAGCAGGATACATGCTCACATCACATAGGAGGGAGGTTGTTGTAGTCCCTGTGGGGATTATTGGTTAGTCTGTATGTCTGTGGAACTCACAGAGGAGAGTTCTTTGATAGCTTGCGATTATAATGGAGTGTGTCCAAATAATAACTGTGTACATTGACCTGCTTCCTTAAGTGGAAAAATAATGGTGCCTGCAGGTTTTCAGCTGTGCACAAGTTAATGTGACTTTGTGTTAATTGAAGGATGGGGAGGGGATATAGACAAGGCTACTTCTGACGCAAATACACTTTCTAGAGTGAAGTGACGAGTCTGAGTCACTGGCATTTTCTAATAATAACATAAGTGTGTGCATGGATGCTAAGGCTACCTCCAATAACGCTGGCATGAAAAAAGTGCTTGTGTGTGGCTTCCTCATTGATGAATGTGTCGCAGTCGAATGGGTCCATTGTGACGGTGCTTGACAATAAGTTTGATAGAGAACCAAATGAACTTTCCCACAACAAAGAAGACACGCAGGGACAGAGACTCGAAAGAGGAGGAGACGAATTGAAAGCAATCAGAATGAGTCTGCTCTGTCTTGTTCACACTCTTCCCAGCTCCATGTCCGTTCATTCATTGATTCATTCAATCATTCATTCATTCATTCATTCATCGACACAGTAGCACAGCATCCTCACAGCCCTCCAAATTCCATCTTGTTCTTTCTGGCAGACAAACACTCTTTCTTAGTGACGCACATTGACAATGTTATGTAATGATGCCCAAGATTCAAAGCCAGATAAACAGACATGTTTGTGTAATCTTGTGGCAGCTGGAGAAGATGAGGGTCTCTTGCAGCATAATTAAACAGTTTCCTTGAATGACATATGATCAGATCCAACAAAAACAACTATTTTAACTGTATTTGTACATTTGGAAGGACAAATGACATGTACTGGAAACCTTAAAACCTTACTTAAGTAACAGTACAAAATATCTGCATCAAAATGTACTTAAAGTATTAGAAGGAAAAGTACTCATTATGCAGAAAAGTCCCACTCAGATTGTTTTATATATTCAAAATATATATCATTGAATTATTATTTTTGATGTGTTTATATTAGCAGCATTTTCCCTTTGTCAAGGTAGGGCTAATTTTAACAGCTTATTATACTTTTATGTGGTTTAATTGATGAACATTTTAAATACATTATCATTTTTCATCTTAAATCTTGACCTGGAAAGTAACTAGTAACTAAATCTGGTAGCAAAATGTAGCAAATGTACTCAAGTAAAGTACAAGTAACTCAAATTGTATTCTAGTACAGTACTTGAGTAAATGTACTCAGTTACATTCAACCACTGATCCACCACTATGGCCTAATAAATCCATACTCTGCACATTATTCAACAGAACATTTTTATTGACTTAATAATATTTTCATACTTTAAAAAATATGCTGGTTTATTTAGATTGAAATTTGACACATAGGACACATAGGACATTACAAACAAAACAGGAAGTAGTGCAGACTGTTAACCAACAAACCAGGAATGCTGTTTTCACCCTGACAGGGCCCACGCAAGAGATTAGAGGATCCTGCTGTCAAAACAGTAGGTGATTTGCTGTCAAAGATGTGTGGTCTAATTTAATCAGTGACTCTAGTTTTTATCATAAAAGGACGGTCTTGTACTGTGGCTGCTGCCGTAACACTGATGCCATCACTGTGGTGGGCACCATGGGGGGCTCTTGTGTCATGGATCATGACAGTGAAGGTGAAGCGAAGGTCTCTGATTGATCTATCAATAAGAGGATCAGTTAAATGTAGTTTAGTGCTCTGCTGATGATTCTTTATGCTGCTGTGTGTGTGTGAAACAATGCAAACGTCTTTTTTTTTTTCTTTTTTTTTTTTTTTACTAATGTTTGTGACTGTGCTGGTGTTATCTGTTTGACCTGACTCATCATCCGCGTGTCCTTTAAACACACACCACAATGATGTGTTCAGGTCACAGCCTAGATCTTCTGTGAGGCTAACTGTGAGAATTACAAGTTCTCTCTCTCTCTCTCTCTCTCTCTCTCTCTCTCTCTCTCTCTCTCTCTCTCTCTCTCTCTCTCTCTCTCTCTCTCTCTCTCTCTCTCTCTCTCTCTCTCTCTCTCTCTCTCTCTCTCTCTCTCGTCTCTCTCTCTCTCTCTCTCTCTCTCTCTCTCTCTCTCTCTCATCTCTCTCTCTCTCTCTCTCTCTCTCTCTCTCTCTCTCTCTCTCTCTCTCTCTCTCTCTCTCTCTCTCCTGCTAAAAAACACTGCTTTCATAATAGTGTCTTTTACAGTCCATTGCAGAGCAGCCAGGAGGGCAATCCACAGCACCCAATTAGAGGAGACAGACAACGAGAGAGACATAGAAAAGGAAGCTGACACAAGCTGGGAGATAGAAAGGGAGAATGAAGAGTATGCTAGAAAGCCATTGCCAGGAAGTAGCAGGTAAACACAATGAGGAGTGGTGGACAGAAAAGGAAATGAAGTGAGTTAAAATGTCCATGTGGAATAGCGTGAGAGTGGAAGAGATACACAGAGAGCAGCAATGCGTGTCAGAGCCCCAGAGGGAGAGGGGCAGAGGACAGTACAATCATAGTGAAAGGCCTGTATTTTGTTGAGTCACTTCCTCCTTTGTGGGTTTTTTGGAGTTTGATTATCTCATGTGGTGGGAAGGGGGGGGCTAAGAAATTATTAAAGGGGACTGATTTATTTTCTTTTGTCATGATCCTATGTTATCTGTCTGTATCTTTATTTACATTTCTTGATTCAATTGTTACATTTACATTTCTTGATTCAAAATGTCATCCTGGAGATGCCTACCCCGCAGGAACCTTTTTTTAGTGGTGATTTGTCTCTCTGTATATAGACAGATATTGTCAATGCGATAGCATCGGAACCATGCAAGATGCAATCACAAAACTTCTAAGGTGTGTTGTTGAGGTCAAAATGAGGGGTTGACTTTGAAGATCGGTGCGGTCTGAGCAAGGGCACCGGAAGTAGGAGGATAGGAAGCACGGGGCTGTTTGCTCCTCCACTTTGCGCCCCCGTCAAGATTTGGCATTGCAGCTGGTGTAATCGTAAAATGATCTGTTTATAAATATTTTTTGGGTTGAACAAACACTTTATAATACTTGAAATTGAAACCATTTTTTAAATGGGACCAATTTAAAAAAAGGCTCACTTATGAAAAAAACAACAACAGAATAAATAAGAAAGCTATACTGTTTGAGGAAGTAAGGAGCAGGGACCTGTTTCTCTCTGAAGAAATAAATCACTTATCGCTGCAGTTGAGGAGTCTGAGAGGCAGTTGAGGAGGAAAGGAGATGTGCAAGCGCAGCTGGTTGTATTTTTTAAAATTTATATTGGAAATTGGAAACATTTCATACCACTGTATACTGCTGCGACCCTAGTTGTGCTTCTAAGGTAGACTCATGTTCCCATTAAAGAGCCCTTGCAAGTTGGTATATAAACCCATCTACCATCACATCTGGTGACACGCAGCCTCTGATGTTCCCACTATTATCTGCTTCATCACCATCACTTCTCCTAAAGTACCATTCTTTTGTTAAAAGGTCCTTCACTATAGTCATCCACTGAGTATCTCTCTTGTCTTTCTTTCCTTTCCTGCACCATTTTGCTCCAGCACTGTGTTTTACAGTATGGAAAGAGGGGAGGATAGACATGGTGGCAGGGAAGCCCCTCAGGGAAGTTGGATTTATTTGGCCATATAATATTAATGTGCTTGTCTGTATAATGTATTCAGCTCCCAAGCTGACTGTTAGTGCTTGGCTCATTTTCCTTCGACTGTACTTAATTAATAAATTAACATGAAATCGTATTGCAGTTAAATGGATTAAATTTGTGTGGTCTTTTTTGCTTCTCTCCGTTTGTAAGAAGAAAAACGTCATTTTGAGTATGTACGCAGATGAGACACCTTTTTTGTGTTTTTTGGAGAATCCACTTTACCATCTGTAGCCCCACTGTATTTTTGGAGAAACCGCTTACCCTCATCTTGCATCATATGCTTCAATTAGTGATTTCCCTAGTTTCCCAGAATACCTTTCACCAAGCCAGAGGGAAATGGCTTATTTTGCAATGGGTTAGAAAATTCTGTCGGGGTAAACTAACTATACAAAATGCTGATGAATGATAAAATGATAATTGTGCCCCCATTTCTGTTTGCATTGCATTGCTTTGAAGGGTGAAGAAAATAGCATGTTAAAATGTCATCCTGATTTTTGTCAGAAAAGAGATTCTGTCTTTTGCTCTGGAAGCTAAGATGATAACCCGCATCGATATGTTAGCTGAAGTATTTTCAACATGACCTCTATCTGTGGGAGTAAAAAAAAAAAAAAATAGCAGCAAAGAACAAAATAGGCTACGGAATACAAGATGGACCACTGACATCAGTTTTTTATATTTATTTTTAGACTTCAGTTTTCATGTCACTTCCTTCCCTCCTCCTTTCATTTTATAAATATTTTCTTTCAGCACTCTGTTTATTAGAAGAAGTGTACTTTGTATTCGTCCATGTGTGTGTGACAAATCCCTTCTTTGCCCTATCTGTGGATGCGTCTGGGTCTAGTACTCCCTGTGTATTTGTACTGTATGGCTTGAAGCCAGACCAGTGCAAACAGATGTCAGTTTCAATCAGCGGAGGATGCACTAGCACAGTGACGCAGAGACACAGCTACAGGAAGGGATTAGCAGCGTTTAGATTGATACTGGTTGGGTTGAGAGATGTAGTGATGAGGGAGGGATTGAAAGGTTCCAGAGAAAGAGATATAAAAAAAAGATATGTGTATTTTGTGAAAAGGGATTCATGGGTGTTCACAAGTGTCTGATGTAAGTGAAAAGAGAAAGACAGCATGAGAAGTGTCTCACCAGCTGTATGTGACATGTTTTTCAAGCTTGAATGGACAGTTTCTGTTTGTGTGAGGCTTTACTGTACTCTCTGTTTACATTAGCCTATAGGCCTGGTTAATATTCAGGCCTGTGTGAAAGAGCTGAAGAAAAATATGGCTGCAGTCTTGCATGCAAGAGTATTTTAATACTTTGGAATTCAGTGTGTTTACATGCACCGATTTGTGTGACTTGTCGGGTTATTGTTTTTGACTTTTTGGACTTCAGTCACTGTGTACTACTATGTACTTTAAGAAACTGATTACACCTTTTTTTTTAAAAGATATTCTTTCTGTTAGATTGGCTCAGAAATGGCAATAAATAACAGAGATTGCAGTTCATAAATTGCAAAGGTAAGTTTGAGGTAGAAACATCACCACCACATAGTTTTGTCCACTAGAGAGCAGAGACAAGTTTATTTTTAACAAATTTAGAAGGTATTGGTCAAGTTCACAAAATGATTGAAAAGAATCCTTATAGAAATGTTTATTTCGAAAACAACCAATTTACTATTTCCTTGTATTATTTTTTTATATAATATTTCTAATATTTTGTGTGCTTTTTAATGTAAATATTTTAAAACATTTTTAGTATCTATGTTTATTTATTAATGTTGTGTGTCCTTTTGTCCTTTTTTTCTTTTTGTTTCTTTACTTTAAAAAAATATATTATTATTATTATTATTATTATTATTATGGAACATATGTTATGTTATGTAAAACAAAGAATCCAGTTTTGTTTAACCTCCTGCAACATAATTTGATTAATACTAAGACACTGTGTGCTTTTAGATAACTTGTTGCATGTCTGACATTCAGTCAATTCAGTTAGAGATAAAACATGCCTGCAATACAGGAGACTAACTTAATGGGATATTATACCAAAAAATGTTGTTTCCATTATACCAAAATTAAATGAAGTCAAATAGAGTCAAATAGAGTCAAATAAAGTTGAATACTTGCAGTTTAATTTGTAGAGTGACCTCAATAATAAGGGTTTATCCCTGCACACAACACATTATAAAGGTGTTCATGTTTGCGTGTGAGAGAGATCATAATAAATGATGCTGGAGACACTGTCCTTCTGCCAGTCGTTGTCCCCAGCAGCTATCAGATGGATGACTCATTGCAGATAGGATTTCATTAGCAGACATCAGACCCTCCCACAGAATAGAGGAGCCATTGATTTTCACCATATCAGCAGGGAGAGAGGGGTAGGGGGGAGAGAAAGGGGAGGCAGGGTGACATGGGAGTTAGAGGTACAGAGAGGAAACTGCACATCAGTGAAACTAAACCACACGACACAAAGCACCTGTCATCTGTAGCCCCACTGCTGAGGAGTACTGAAAGAAGCATCGTTACACTCGGTCTACAGTGAAAGATAGCCTCATTGGATTTATGATATTCTACTAGTCTGTGAGTCTTTTCTATGCCAATATCATTCAGCAAATTGTTGAGATTCATCGGGGGATGACCGAGACGGAGCCTCCTTTCTGAACTTTACCACTTTTGCACTTTGTGATCTCTGCTGCACCCCAGCTCCTGTTTCTTGGTCTTTGAAGTACAGTATTACAGTTTGTCGAAGTAGTAATTATTTTCACAGCTTGAATCCTCAGAGGAGTTCCTCCACGTCCGCCCCCAGTCTGTTCCCGTAACCTGCCATGATTCCAATTACTTTTATTTTGTGTGTGGTTGTATAGTAATCAAACACTGTCATAAACAAAAACAAATGGGTTGAATCAAACAGATTAATTATGTGATTATTCGTTGAATCTATTCTGTCTGCCATGAAGTACCTGTATTTATTAAATCTCATCAGTTGCCGTCTATAGGAGTGATAAGAAAACTGCTGAATGTCAGTTCTAAGTGCAGCCTTCAAGTGATTCAGTGATGTCAGTGCTTTTCAGTGTCACCCTTGTTGAGGGTAAACCACCTCGTAGCCATGCTATGTCATGTGACGTGAAAAGACTGGGGTGATCATGTAGTGTGGCATGGATTATGTCATGCCTTCTCCTCTTTGTCTTTGTGATGATGCACTGAGGTCACATAAGAGAACGGGGCCTTTAAGCTCTTGATTATGTATTGTTTTAAAGTCAGCACTGGAGAAGTGACGGACTGGTAAAGGCAGGAAAGGACAGAAACACCAATAGATTAAAGACAAGAAAAGACCGATGGATATCAAAGTGCCTTCAAGTACATCAGTTTACCCAGCACTGTTTACTCGGATGGAAATTTTTTCAAAAATACCCTGGAACAAACATCTAGCATGTAAGCCAAAATTATTTGACACTTTTCTGTGTTTCCACACAGTGCAGAAGAAAATAAACAGTAAGGGAGGAGGAGAAAGGTAGAAATAAAAGAGTGTGAACTGAATTAAAGATGAGTTTCTATCACTCATCACTCCTGCCAACTGTAACATTTTCTCAGGGATTCAGTATCTCATTGACCTTAATGTTCAGGGACTGAGTGAAATTCATATTTGGTCATTTAGCATAATTTCCAAAGCTAATGAGCTAGGAAGACCAATGTGACCAAAGAGCATTGTGTCCAAATTTCTAAACGGAGATTGGAGGAAAAGGAAGCAACTCCCCTCGCTTTACTACAAGGTTAACCACTATCCATAACTGGTGAGAGCGAAACAAGAATAACAAAGCCTTCCCATCTTATTTCTCATGAACTAAGATTGGGCTGTCTAACAAGGCATTTAGCATCAGCAGAATGTGTCATCTTTGAGGGTTGTTTGTGGTTGATTTGCATTTTCTCCACCCATGCTGAGGGCTTTTTTCCCTCAAAAGGTTTTGTTCCCCCCCCGGCAAGTCATAAGACTCTGCAAATACTTGTATTTGCTAACGTTGGGGAACTTAATGGAGTTTGTAGTAAGGAGCATTTGTGTTCTTGTCAAGTATTCCCCTGATCTTTTAAAGCAACATCAGCATCTCTAAGGCTCCTTTTGCCTTTAGTTTTATTACATCCCTATAGGATTAAAATGTGTTTTCACTATGTTTATGTCCAAATCAATACACTTACACTATTAAACCAATCCCTGTTTCTCTGTATTTACAGTAAGAATCAGTCTAAACTCAATTGTGAGATGTTTAAATTATGTACTTATGGCTCAAGTTTTTTGTTTTTTTTTACTGCCCCAAAGCTAACCGATCTTATGATAATCTCTTTCATTCCTCGATGAAATATTTAGAATGAACGCCTTCTGCTTTATTTTGCTGACCTAAAATTTTAAAGTCTTCCAAAACCTCAGCACTAAGAAAGGGTGTTTCATATTCTATTTAATCACAGTGTGAGCCTGAGAGGGGAGCAGGCTGTAATCCAGCAGTTTTAACCCTTCATACTGTCTCGTCAGAGTAGGGCAACAGAGTGCAAGCTTTTATTCATCTGTTTCTGACGTGCATTATTATTTGTGTGTCTGTACATGCATGCAGCCGCGACATGACTGCTGCTTGATATTCACTAGAGTCACACTGTCCTCCATTTTGCATTACTTGAGTGCAGCAGTTGTAGCAGGATTCTCCTGCAATGGCCCCTTTTTGTTGTTTTAGAAGTACCAGTGGTGTTACATAACATGCAGTCACTAAGAACAATGTCTTTTTTTCAGTAGCTTTTGCACAGCTTACACAACATGTGTACACAGTGTCAGCAGCACATGCCGACAATTGTTGAACAAGAACACTAAATATGCTGTCCCAGCTGAGGCATAAAGTGTTACATACATGTTTTTTTCTTGTTCTTTTGAACCTGTTTTTCCAAGTTCCTACTGTGAGTGGCGGAGGGGAGGAAAATCAAACAACACTTGATGAGTCATAATTTAAATGTATGCCTTTGCAGAGGCTGCACGTGGTGTGTTTGCACAACCAGACAGAGCCAGCAGGATGGCCCATGTTCCTAGCTGGTGGTTCTGTGGTGTAATTTACGATGTTGAGATTGAATCTTCAGCAACTGTATGTATCTACCAACACCACAAGGATAGATGGGTGGATATAGTCTTTATGCGAAGCTAGAGTCAACCTGCAGGTTATATAAGATTTTCCATAACACCAGATATTAGGCTGTTAGTGTGACACTGGAATTGATGGTGTATTTCCTCAAAGTGGTTCCAGATCTTGTGGTTCATCGTGGTTTCTCCACATCCCCTCTCTCTTCCTGCCTCTCACCCTCCGTGAGTCACTCTCACTTTCACTCCCCCTCCTCTCCTTTTAGAGACAAACAGCGATCCACCTTTTGATGAAGCGAGTGGCTCTTCTTATTTGAGGGCTGTGACTGTGAGAAGATGTAGTCAGAGGTTTTTAATAAGCCGTTGTCTTAATGAACCATAGAACGTCAGGACATTCCTTTGGCAACCAAAAGCTGACCAAACCTATAATCTGGGTGTGAACAGGGGAGGGGTGGAGTCAGCGGTCCGCTTAAACCAGAATGAACTGAGATTAGATTTTTGGGAGGGAGTAAGGCAGATGTAATCCACAGGAATTTGACCCAGCTTTTTAGGAGCCATACTCAATGAGAGGAACAAGAGATTGGGGAGAAGATCATTTGTTGCTGATGTCATCCATTTTAACGTATCCCTCGTCACTTCTGTGCCTCTTCAGAAAATGAGTTGACAGGCTGTTGTAGTCTACCTTCTCTCATCCCTTCCTCCCTTTTCTGTCCTCATTTTCATAATTGTTTTTTTCTCCAAACAAAGTAATTTCCTGTGCTCCCTCAGGGCACATGGAAGGAGGACGTGACCAGGCTGCATCTGAGCTACTGATACATATCAACTTTCTGTCAAGTCTCATCTGGACAAGATCATCTGGACAAGACCACACACACACACACACACACACACACACACAGTCAGTGGACAGTCTGACAACACATTGCGTGCAGCACTGCTTACTGCTCATGTGGAAACTTTTCATTCTGGGCAGACTCATAATCTGACTGGCAATCTACTGTATGCCTCTCTGCCTGTGTCTCGTTCCTCATTTCTCTCACACATCACATGTACACACACTCACATGTCTTTTCACTGGCAGACGGACCATTTTCATAACCAAATCATATACCTGGCATGGTAACTGCAAGATGTCTAAATTTGGCTGCATGGAAAGCAGTGCCCAGAGAAGTGATGCAGGAGTCTGTCCACATCCTTCTTCTATGTCTCTCTCAGTTTGAGCGTCATTCATCTTTAGTTTTTTTATCCTGCCATCCTCTTTCCCCTTTTTCTAAGTACAAGGATTTTGTTTTTTGAGGATCCCTTGGACCAGGGGTCCCCAAACTACGGCCCGCTGGCCACTTCCAGCCCGCCAAAGCAATTGGAGTGGCCCACTTAACTATCCCAAACAATCCCTCTAAACATGGCCTGTTTTTTTTAATTGCATTTATTATATATTCATTTATAAAATATCCACATTTAATGATTTAGGTAGGCTTTCTAATTAAAATTTACCTTAGTTGTGAATTATTTACAGTAGTAGCTAATTTTCACCCACTCACACAATGGTATATTCCTATCTACGTGAAAAGTTGATGTGGCCCCCACCGAAAAAAGTTTGGGGAGCCCTGCCTTGGACAAATGGTATAAATTGTGTGTGTGTTGTGTGTTGTGTGTTGTGTGTTGTGTGTTGTGTGTTGTGTGTGTGTGTGTGTGTGTGGTGTGTGTGTCAGCAAGACCTTGAGGAACAGCATTAAACAATCCAAGCTGTGATTTGGTATCAAAAACTTTTTCTGCATTTCTCTGCGAGGGGTTAGCGACCACTTCTGTTCTGGAAACTGCTGAAAAACTCCTTATTGTCAATACACCTGGGAAAGCCATGCATCCTCTGAAAGCCCTAGGTGCTTATTCATTTTCATGAGGCTGTGATTATCCTAGAGGTCACGGCAGGTCATTTTATACCTCAAGGTCAAGTTTCGAGAAATGCTGTCAGTGGTATGAAATGGCTGTTATGGGGACTAACCTCACACATATCTTTATCTCAATAAATCGACAAGAGTCAAAGTCAAAGACAATTTTACAATTTATACAATCTTAAACTGTTTAACCCTTTATGCAGAAATACCTAAGGCAAAAATAACACAAAATCCCAACCATTAATGAGTAAATGAATCTGCTAATCACTTACTCAACAAATAATTTCATTAGTTCAACAAATCAAATTGTCCATACAAAAAGTGAAAATTTGATGAGTGGAGCTCTAAGGACTGTGTCTCTCGAGACTCTGAAGTGCTCAGTCTATTTGCTCTTTGCAGAGTATTGAAGCAGTGCTGACCTATGAGGAACTGACACTCTGATGAATGGGCTTATCTTACTAACAGGACTTGTGGGAGGAGAGGCAGTTTATTAATTACATGCTGCTTTACCATCACTTTTATGTGCCCACATCAAGGCAGGCAAACACATGGAGTAAAAGAAGAGAGGGAACAGAGGCAATAGGAATCAAAAAGACAGGGTAGAAAAACAGGGAATATTTAAGTGAAAGGGTTGCTGCATGGTTTAATAGCAGTATTTATGGTATTCATTAATAATCCCTTCGTCATCAGTAAATGTCCAGCTCCAGTTTTTACAAGAGGTTATCGGATGGAATCAAAGCCATTTACCTGATTGGTTACTTGGTGCATTGACTGAAAGAGAAAGGGATTTGGCATTGAGAAGAAGGCCCATAGAGTACACTGGCAAGACAAATTTCTTGGATTATATCTACCAACACACATGCAAACTCTCAGACACACCTACTTTATGGTACCTTGATATAAAGCTGTGCTGGGATCATAAAAGAAATGTTCAATGGGTGTAATTGAGAGTAGAAGCAGAGTTTCCGTAGCACATTGTACCGTTTCACTGTCATAAAATACGGGCTTGATTTTATTATGTCAAGTCTCCCCATTTTTACCACCAATGTAATTAAGGTGGGCAAATAACACTTAAACTGCTGTTCCAAGAACCTTACTGTTGCTTGGACAGTTACTTTTGGCTGAAGCCTAGAGCTAATTAATTTATACCAAGAAAAGGCTTTCCTAAAACTGGTTTACTTCTTTCCATCCATACCTGGAACTGTAGCTCCTTGAACACTTCTTATGCTATCCAGTACACCGGCCATCTAATAAATAGCATTTAGAAGCTTCCGAAAAGGAAAAAAAATAGTTGCAGTGATGTTGTGTCAGATTGCATTACAGTACATGGCTGTGTGATATTTTGTTAAGGCATTGTATATCCACAAAGGCATATTCAGATTATCATAGAGGTGCTGAAGTACATAGTACACATCTTGGTATAGATGTTCCTGTCATTCGGCAGTTTCCAGTCTTGGCTCTTTCATTTCCAGTTTTGGTATACAGCATTGAACTTTTAGAAAATATTGATCAAACTGTCTGAAATCATCATGTTACTTTTTCAGCCTTTTCTCCCCCTGAGCAGAGTTCAAGGGCTTTTGTGTGTGTTTGGAGAGGATTTTGTCAGCCTCATCCATTCACACAGGAGATAGAAGAGACTGGTTGAACCAGATTCCCTTCCAGTTTATGGGTGAAACTTGAGTAAACAAAAATCAATTTTTCAGCAGTAAAATGATGCCATTGATGTAACTTTTTTAAAGCTTTTCCCATTCAAGAAAACAATCAACATACTTGATGTTGGTTAGTAAACTCTAAAGTCTGTGCATTCAGTAGTTTGGTACAGAGCAACAAATCTCAAGAACAACAGGCCAGAAAGCCTTGATATTGTGTATGAATATTCATGTTACCCAAAGCATGATTTCAGTTTCCCCCTGACCTTTCATCCAGTGCATATTTTACCCAGGCCCACATTTCCTCTTCAATACGAAAATATTAAAATGCAATGCACAAATGTTGTGCTGCTGCCTGTCTTGACCAGGACTCCCTTGTAAAAGAGATTCTTAACCCCAATAAGGCTTTTCCCAGTTAAATAAAGGTTATAATAAAAAAAATATTGCATAAAAATTAACCATGTCAGGCTTCAAGTAATGTGTTTTAACCACAGTAGCAGTCAGGCCAATCATCCTGTGGTGTGTTTGTAGGTAAGTGTAGATGCCTCAAACCATCAATTATATCACAACTGGAGAGTATTAATTCATTAAAATCAGAGCAGAGAATAGCTCTGAAGGTTTTTTCTTAATGAAAAATTAAATTTTTGCTTTTCCTTAACTGGCTTCAGTACACAGTGATAGATGGTAATAGGCAGATGGTTCATCAAATGACCTGCCTGGTATTTTTGAAAGTATCTGGCGCGTCAGGTTAGTCAGAAACATACTTCAGTACGAAAGTGTGTGGATAGCTGCTCAGGGCTCTGTTCATATCTCTCCTGTTTATTCTTATCATCATATCATCATTATTGGCCAGTCTGGTCTGTAAAATTGTAAAATTGATTCATCAGTGAGTCATATCAAATGTGGGGTTGTGTTTGCTTCATATGTAGGTGCAGGCGCGTGCAACTGTTTTCTCACCACAGACCCTCCATCCTTCCTACTCCTCACCCTCCTCCATCTCCTTCTCAGTACAATCGAGAGTTCATTCTCAGTGCAAACACAGATCTCCCGGTTCTGGGGAGAAAAAAAAGAAAAACCATCTCCCAACCCTCATCTGTGAATCACACTTCATTGTACGCCCACACTGTCTTTTGGCTCATTTACTTTGTATCATTGCATTTTATATTAAAATGGAAGAAAATCTCTGGACAGTGGATTCATGTTATATATTGAGCATATTTGCATATTTGCTTTCCCAAAGAATGCATTCTGTGAATCAAGGAGCCCTTGGTGTTTTGTTCTTGCAAACATATTTTGACAATAATCAGGAATTTGCAAACAGTGCAGTAAGAGCCTTAAAATGATGGGCAGAATAAAGTACAACTTACAGCAAATCGCTTTCATATTGGTGTTATCTTCTCAGCTTCTTATGGCTAAAATGCTAGCAAGTTGTGTCTACTTTTACATCAGTGGAAACAGAGCACTGTTTGACTTTGTCAAATCTTTATTTAAGCATGGAGATTTCCAAAGATAACAGAGTGAAACAAATCAAAAGAGGACAGTACTCAGTTTCATTGTCTTGAATTATTTCAGCTCCCTGCCATTCTTTGAAGGGTTGGTCATGTGCATCTGGCTTGTGTGAACACCTGGGATGCAAGCTGATGTAAACAGTTTTATATAAACCAGTATGATGTGGTATTTTAGGAGGGTTGTTAAATCAGCAAATCAAAATGTTGTTTTAAATGTGGCCTGGAAGTACAGAGCTACTTTACTGTGCCGTTGATCAGTGAAATCAGCAATATTGGAACTTTTTTGAAGAAAAGTGGCATAATACAATTAGCTTCTAGTTTCTACTGTTATTATTGCCATGCTGTAATAGACAGATAATCCCAACCAACATGCTTATGGGATCGAAACATTGATCACTTTTTATCAAACAGATTAAAGAAGACACTGGGGGTCATGTCGATCAATGCACAGACTCTTGTTTTTTTATTTACTTTGACAGAGATTTTTTACAAATTTGACCTTTATTAATTCTTTCATTAAACATTATGTAGATTTTTCTTATAATATATTTTACATTTCTATAAAAATATAAAAATATTTGACATTACTTTCATTAACTTTGTTTCCTTTACTGTTCGCACTCTGCAGTCTAAGTTGTACTGTAGTTGCATCTACTAACCTTATCATATACTTTACTTCCATTGTTTTGGCTGTCTAGTTCCTTCAGTTTAAATTATATTGTGTACTTCACTTCAGAAGACTCTTGATCAATATGTTATTGTAACTGCGCCAGACTGGAGCACTGAGAACCCATTGTCGTGTTTATCTCGAGCCTCACATAAATGAGAGGAGTGATAATAAAAGTCCTTGCTGTTTTAGTCCTGAGCCAAGAGAAAAGCAGGGACCTCCAGCAGAAAGAGGAAACATTTCAATTGAATTTGCTTGAAGGTCAACAGACATATCGGGGAAAGTTTTTAAGTGCATTTGGAGCTGAAGTACACCTTCATTATGCATCAAATTAATGATGTATGATGATAAACACAGCATAATTTCTCTGCCTGTTAGACAACTTCTGTACTCTGGAAATTTCATTTTTACATAATGAACAAGAAGGTTGCAGTAATTCTGGCTTTGGTATGTGTGCTTTTAGTCATTTCATAAAGACAAGGCTGCTTCGAGTGGAAGCCAAATTAAGTATGTGTATACCTTGTCTATATCTTTTGATGTGTAATATCATAATGACAACATGTTTTTGAATTTCCAACCCACGTCTATTTGATCACATCTGCTGCTACTGAACTGCTGTGTATTTATTACACAGCAAGGACAGAAGTGTGACGATGCACTGGGGAAGAGGTGAACTTGCCATGCCTGTGGGCAGACGAAACCACTCGACCATGGAGGTTTCTCATATTGCTTATTTGTTTTCTAGCCAACAGCTAAAACACTCGCCTAAACAGCCTTGAAAACCAGACAATATCACACTAGTTGACGTCACATGTGACCCCACTGTCCCAAAGTAGGCCTGTAATGAGGCAAGCAACCATTTCTGTCCAATTACCATTTAGAGGCTGATTCTGAGGTTATCGTCATGCAGCCAATTACTGAAGCACCTCAGTGTCACCCCTCGCTGCTTAGCATTTAAGTGTTTTCTACTCATTTCAGTATGTCAGATTGTAAAGGAAGAAAAGGGACATATAATTATTTGATGCATCCCTGAATACACAAAACTCTATATCTGTAACTTAGTTTTGCCTCTTTTATGAAAACTTGAATGAGAGAAGAACCATATCCATGAAGAATGAGAGGCAGCAGGTCCATTTAGCAAGCACACAGCATGCTGGTGATAGAGGCCGATGAGCATATGAGCACACATTTTGGGAAAAAAACACCCAAATAAGACAGATGGCTTTACTTTTCCCCCAGCGCCTCTGAAACGACTGCTGCTCGAGCTGAACTGATTGTTGAATGTCACTTCACACCTAAGCCAATGTTCCAGGTAACTGTGGCTATGAAATGCAGCATGCATAATAAAGAGCGAGCAAAGAAGAAATCTTTCTCACCTTGCTGTTTTATCTTCCTATGGTAATGGATTTCAGCTGGGCGGCTGCAGATGACATTTCTGCTATTATCAGATTAATGTGGATGAAAGAAGAAGGGAGGATTTCTTCTTTTTGTTTCTTCCCCGTCAGTGGTGGCTGTGGTGATCTGTTTTGATAGGAGGACATGACTGAAATAGCTGGGGACTTGTCTCCAGGGGAGAGTTGGAGGCCTAGCAGGGCTTTTGACAACTGTAGTTTGACAACACCCATACATACACTTTTTTTTTTGGAGACATTTGAAGGAGCTTGTATAAAAAGCTTGTTTTCCCCACCATAGGACACCCTTACCCTCAAGTCGTATCTCTGTGTTGAAGCTTAAAAACGACTTCTTTTGTTGATGTCAATGATACAGCACTATGAATGGCAAAACGATGAACTTTGTGTTTTAAAGAGAGCTTAAAGCATGGATCCCTGCTGTTTCTAAAGAACTTTAAATAGCATTTGTGATTTGCTAATGCTTTGAGAGATATGCTTAAACTTTCATGGCATATATCTTTAATTAAATCTTGCAAACTAACAGGCAGGCATTGAGCACATTATGAATCACATTATCTCGCAAGAAATTACCATTTATTTGATGTCTATGTGACAAGTTGTAGGAAACAGCTGAAGTATTAGACTGTGACATGAGCAGGAGTGCGTTGAGCATCAGCTAGAGGCAGGGAGGGCTCTTGGTTCCCATATCTGCCTCTCTGATCTATGAAAATCCTATGTCAATACATGGACAGACTGGTGGAAAATACATCTTCTCCCTGCGTCTTTGTGCCGAAAATCCATGTTAAAAGCCACTTTGTTGGCTCAGCAACAGGGTCATTTGCCACACTGGCCTTGGTGGATGCTATTTGGAGCCCGGGGATGGGAACCATGAGTGCTGGCTGTTTATAGAGACATGAGTGAGGGTGAGGGGAGATGAAGAACAATGATTGGGGTGGAAGGAGAGATGCTTAGACAAGCACTTTAAATAATCTTACAGCCAATGCTGTAATATGTGGCATTAGTCTAATGTAGCTACGAAATGCTTTTGTTATTATTGGTCAATTCTGTTTTTTGATTAATAGTTGATTTACCAATAGATACAGCCATTCACTTGTGCCAGCTAGGCTTGCTATCAGTTATTGTCTTAATCAAATAATAATAATAGTCATTTATTTCCATTGTTTCTGATTTATCGCTTGGTCTGTATCAGAAAACATTAACACATTGACATATTCAAATGCTTTTCAAAAAATGATTTTTTTTGGGAAGCATTAAATTATTCACCTTAGTGTCAGAAAATAAAGAAAACATAAAATGTTGGGGGGGTGGGGTAATAAGTGGGGTAATGTTTCTTAGCAATTTTTGCTTAAAAATTGCTTCATCAATATTCAAAGTTCTTGCTAACTTATCTGTTTTAAATCATATTCAGACAAAACAAGCACTTTGAAGATTTAGCCGGGGGAAACCATGATCGCAGTATTGTACTGTTTTCTTTTTTTGGCTAGATAATTAATTGATTAATCAAATAAATACAGACTAATCAGTAATATTCCTCAGTTGCTGCCCTAGTGTGTTCATTAAGTGCTACTATATTTGCCTGAATGAAAATACATGAGAATACATGAAATATTAAGTAAAATAAAAGGAACAAAATGGAACCAGAGCAAGGGCACAGATGGATGCATCACCAACCTCCTGGCATTCTCGAAAACATCTTTTGTTCATCTCTGCACTGCCGCCATGCTGCTATATGGTTTCTGGCTCTGACCCACTTTCCATAGAGGTGGTTGACGTCACTCGATAAAACATCCCTGTCGTTTTTCTTCCAAGGGTGCATCTGTGCAACAAAACAAGCATGTACCGTCTAATTCCTAATGTGTGTGTGTTTGTGAATGCGTCGGGTATGTTATTACTGCAACTGTTACAGTTGATTGCTCACAGTGCAGCCACCTGGACAGTACAGTCAAGGCCTAATTTTAGCATCCACAGGCACAAACGCAAACTGACACCCTCCCATTGTCTTACCCCCGCCACACTGTCACAGGCTCTTTCACTGAAACATACAGTGAGGCTGAAGGTGATGGCTGTCGATGGCCATTTCTGGACATTTTCCCATGACGTGCCCACCACCCCCCACCCCTTACCCTATAGCTTTCTGTTTGTGTTGCAAAGTAATGATGCAGAGCGAGTATTTGCACAAGCAGCTTCTCTCCTCTGTCAGAGTCTTGCTCCATCTTTAGGTTAGAGGCAGGAAGGCTAGAGAGATGGTGACTTAAATCCTGAGACTAGCAGGGAAAAAGAAGGTGGAGCTTGACTAAATGGCTTCCTTCCTTCCTGTGCCAGTAGAGATATGTTGTGACCAAGATTACTGGCAAGCCCAATGACTATAAAAAGGGGAAAAACAATCATAAAGAGACACACAGTGGCTACAAAATGACTACAAGGAGACACAAATTTGCCACAAAGACACACAAAATTATCACAAAGAGACACAAAGTAAAACAATGAGACTCAAAATGGTTACAAAGAAACACAAAGCAACAAAAACAGACACAGAACAACTACAGACTCAAAATGACTTAAAAGATGGACAACACGACCACAAAGAGACACTGAATTACCACAGAGACTAAATATCTACAAAAAGACTCAAAATGACCCCAAAGAGACACAAAATTACCTCAAAGAGCCACAAACCACAGACAGGTGCAAAACAACCTCAAAGAGAATGACAAAAAGAGGCTAAACAACTACAAAGTCTCCCTTTCTGCTACGTAAAGGAAACATGACGTAGCATGTCAATGCCCAGGGGCCCACTATCTCATATCTGCCCATGTGTGTTCTGTCTTGTTTGTGTTATTTTATATGAAACTGTGTTTGTGTCTGTGAAATTAGTTGATATCATTTCACAAAAATGACTCGCAGCTTTGTATTTAAAGGTTTATTCTGAGTGTGTAGTGTAGTAGCTGTTGATAGGAAGCATATGGTTTTCGTCAGCACATCCTGAGTAAATACTTGCATCTATTTCCAGTCTCCTCTGCTCTGTCTCTCTTAGTAACACACCTCAGTGTTCAGACTTTGAGGTTTTCAGCTCTATGCAGGTTTGCATAAACAGTGCATGGAATAAAATGGAAGCTGCATTCACATAGGTGCACATCACAGGTCTCCTCGTGATATTAGTGCATTTTTCTGCCTCGGCATCAGTGCAGCGTTGCGAGGTCATGTAGCGTATCTGCCAGTCTTGAGCAGCTTTTCTCTCTTCACCTGCCTCCTACTCCGGCCTCTCAAGGCCAGGAGGATGGATGAGTCACTCTAACAAAAAAGGATTTTAAACCTCCTGTTTGCAATATGCCTATCTCTATCTCTCCATTTTTCTATTGTATGTCAGTCTTCCTGTCTTGTGCATGCTGTCTCCTTGTCAACTTACTGTTTCTTATACAGCCTGTCTGGATGTCTGCTTGTTTATGGGCCCACCAGCCGTCATCCTGTTCAACTAATTACTTGTCTCCTTGTCTGCGAACCTGTCTGCTTGCCTGCCCTCAT